>NC_060196.1:10897517-11251683 GCF_021184085.1 Oncorhynchus gorbuscha | reverse complement strand
TGACACTCATAAGACTTTATCGTTAACAAAACATACATGTATTGTGTAACATAAAGTCCATAATTTATGTCCAAATACTTCCTTTTGTTAGCACGTTCAGTTCACGAATCCAAACTCACGAGGCGCGAGCAAGTCCAGGCGAACGTTCAGTCCAAAAAGTGATATTACAGTTCATAGAAACATGTCAAACGATGTATAGAATCAATCTTAAGGATGTTTTTAACATACATCTTCAATAATGTTCCAACCGGAGAATTCCTTTGTCTTTAGAAATGCGATGGAACGCAGCTACTTCTCACGTGCACACGCATGATCAGCTCATGACACCTGGCTCAAACAGCTCTCACTTCACAGTAGAATCCTCAAAAAAGGTTCTAACGACTGTTGACATCTAGTGGAAGCCTTAGGAAGTGCAATATGACCCCATAGACACTGTATATTGGATAGGCAATGAGTTGAAAAACTACAAACCTCAGATTTCCCACTTCCCGGTTGGATTTTTCTCAGGTTTTCACCTGCCATATGTGTTCTGTTATACTCACAGACATAATTCAAACAGTTTTAGAAACTTCGGAGTGTTTTCTACCAAACCTACCAATACTATGCATATATTAGCAACTGGGCCTGAGTAGCAGACAGTTTACTCTGGGCACGCTTTTCATCCAAACGTGAAAATGCTGCCCCCTATCCCAAACAGGTTAACGAGTGCATAAAGTCAGAAGATCTGTTGTCTCAGCCACTGCCTGTCACCACGGGAGTACCCCAAGGCTCGATCGTAGGCCCCACGCTCTTCTCAATTTACATCAACAACATAGCTCAGGCAGTAGGAAGCTCTCTCATCCATTTATATGCAGATGATACAGTCTTATACTCAGCTGGCCCATCCCCGGATTATGTGTTAAATGCTCTACAACAAAGATTTCTTAGTCCAACTAGCTTTCTCTACCCTTAACCTTGTTCTGAACACCTCCAAAACAAAGGTAATGTGGTTTGGTAAGAAGAATGCCCTTCTTCCCACAGGTGTGATTACTACCTCTGAGGGTCTAGAGCTTGAGGTACAAGGACTTCAGAGTGTGTCTTAGCGGTCTAAGGCACTGCATCTCAATGCAAAAGGTGTCACTATAGTACCTGGTTCGAATCCAGTATCACATTCGGCCGTGATTGGGAGCCCCATAGGGCAGCGCACAATTGTCCCAGCGTCGTCCGGGTTTGGCCAGAGTAGGCCGTCATTGTAAATAAGAATTTGTGGGCTCTCCTTCTCCGTGGCCGACGTAAGTAAGACATTTAAGAGTGTTAACCCTCACAAGGCTGCTGGCCCAGATGGCATCTCAAGCCGCATGCGCAGACCAGCTGGCTGGTGTGTTTACGGACACATTAGATTTCTCCCTATCCCAGTCTGCTGTCCCAACATGCTTCAAGATGGCCAAAATTGTTCCTGTACCCAAGAAAGTAAAGTTAACTGAACTAAATGACTATCGCCCTGTGGCGCTCACTTCTGCCATCATGAAGTGCTTTGAGAGACGAGTCAAGGATCATATCACGTCTACCTTACCTGTCACCCTAGACCCACTTCAATTTGCTAACCGCCCCAATAGATCCACAGACGATTGCACTGGCACTGCCCTATCCCACCTGGACAAGAAGAATACCTACAGTGGGGCAAAAAAAGTATTTAGTCAGCCACCAATTGTGCAAGTTCTCCCACTTAAAAATAAGAGAGAGAGGCTTGTAATTTTCATCATAGGTACACTTCAACTATGACAGACAAAATTAGAAAAAAAATCCAGAAAATCACATTGTAGGATTTTTTATTAATTTATTAGCAAATTATGGTGGAAAATAAGTATTTGGTCAATAACACAAGTTTCTCAATACTTTGTTATATACCCTTTGTTGGCAATGACAGAGATCAAAAAGTCTTCACAAGGTTTTCACACACTGTTGCTGGTATTTTGGCCCATTCCTCCATGCAGATCTCTAGAGCAGAGTTTTGGGGCTGTTGCTGGGCAACACAGACTTTCAACTCCCTCCAAAGATGTTCTATGGGGTTGAGATCTGGAGACTGGCTAGGCCACTCCAGGACCTTGAAATGCTTCTTACGAAGCCACTCCTTCGTTGCCCGGGCGGTGTGTTTGGGATCATTGTCATGCTGAAAGACCTAGCCACGTTTCATCTTCAATGCCCTTGCTGATGGAAGGAGGTTTTCACTCAAAATCTCACGATACATGGCCCCATTCATTCTTTCCTTTACACGGATCAGTCGTCCTGGTCCCTTTGCAGAAAAACAGCCCCAAAGCATGATGTTTCCACCCCCATGCTTCACAGTAGGTATGGTGTTCTTTGGATGCAACTCAGCATTCTTTGTCCTCCAAACACGACGAGTTGAGTTTTTACCAAAAAGTTATATTTTGGTTTCATCTGACCATATGACATTCTCCCAATCTTCTTCTGGATCATCCAAATGCTCTCTAACAAACTTCAGACGGGCCTGGACATGTACTGGCTTAAGCAGGGGGACACGTCTGGCACTGCAGGATTTGAGTCCCTGGCGGCGTAGTGTGTTACTGATGGTAGGCTTTGTTACTTTGGTCCCAGCTCTCTGCAGGTCATTCACTAGGTCCTCCCGTGTGGTTCTGGGATTTTTGCTCACCGTTCTTGTGATCATTTTGACCCCACGGGGTGAGATCTTGCGTGGAGCCCCAGATCGAGGGAGATTATCAGTGGTCTTGTATGTCTTCCATTTCCTAATAATTGCTCCCACAGTTGATTTCTTCAAACCAAGCTGCTTACCTATTGCAGATTCAGTCTTCCCAGCCTGGTGCAGGTCTACAATTTTGTTTCTGGTGTCCTTTGACAGCTCTTTGGTCTTGGCCATAGTGGAGTTTGGAGTGTGACTGTTTG
This sequence comes from Oncorhynchus gorbuscha, assembly GCF_021184085.1. Taxonomy (NCBI): domain Eukaryota; kingdom Metazoa; phylum Chordata; class Actinopteri; order Salmoniformes; family Salmonidae; genus Oncorhynchus; species Oncorhynchus gorbuscha. The sequence goes on along the minus strand of NC_060196.1, from coordinate 11,248,782 downwards.
AGGTTGTGGACAGGTGTCTTTTATACTGATAACAAGTTCAAACAGGTGCCATTAATTCCGGTTAACTTGTGGAGGACAGAGGAGCCTCTTAAAGAAGAAGTTACAGGTCTGTGAGAGACAGAAATCTTGCTTGTTTGTAGGTGACCAAATACTTATTTTCCACCATAATTTGCAAATCAATTCATTAAAAATCCTACAATGTGATTTTCTGGATTTTTTTTTCTCATTTTGTCTGTCATAGTTGAAGTGTACCTATGATGAAAATTACAGGCCTCATCTTTTGAAGTGGGAGAACTTGCACAATTGGTGGCTGAGTAAATACCTTTTTGCCCCACTGTATGTAAGAATGCTGTTCATTGACTATAGCTCAGCATTCAACACCATAGTACCCTCCAAGCTCATCATTAAGCTTGAGGTCCTGGGTCTGAACACCGCCCTGTGCAACTGGGTCCTGGACTGCTTGACAGGCCACACCCAGGTGGTGAAGTTAGGAAACAGCACCTCCACTTCGCTGATCCTCAACACTGGGGCCCCACAAGGGTGCGTACTCAGCCCCCCTCCTGTACTCCCTGTCTACCCATGACTGCGTGGCCACACACGCCTCCAACTCATTCATCAAGTTTGCAGATGATACAACAGTAGTAGGCTTGATTACCAACAACGGTGAGACAGCCTACTGGGAGTTGAGGGCTCTGGGAGTGTGGTGCAAGGAAAATAACCTCTTACTCAATGTCAAGAATACAAAAATGATGATCGTGGATTTCAGCAAACAGCAGAGGAGGCACCCTCCTATCCACATCGACAGGACCGCAGTGGAGAAGGTGGAAAGCTTCAAGTTCCTCGGCGTACACACCACTGAAAAGGTTCACCCACACAGACAGTCTGGTGAAGGCGGCGCAACAGCACCTCTTCAACCTCAGGAGGCTGAAAGAAATTGTCTTGGCACCTAAAACCCTCACAAACATTTACAGATGCACAATTGAGAGCATCCTGTCAAGCTGTATCACCGCCTGGTACGGCAACTGCACCGTCCGCAATCGCAGGGCTCTCCACAGGATGGTACGGTCTGGGACCGAGAGACTGAAAAACAGGTTCTATCTCAAAGCCATCAGACTTTTAAACAGCCATCATTAGTACTAGTACATTAGAGGCTGCTGCCTATTTATATAGACTTGAAATCACTGGCCACTTTAACAATGTTTGCATATTTTGCATTACTCATCTCACATGTATAGTTGAAGTCGGAAGTTTACATACACTTAGGTTCGAGTCATTAAACTCGTTTTTCAACCACTCCACAAATTTCTTGTTAACAAACTATAGTTCTAGCAAGTCGGTTAGAACATCTACTTTGTGCATGACACAATTAATTGTTCCAACAATTGTTTACAGACAGATTATTTCACTTATAATTCACTGTATCCAATTCCAGAAGTTTACATACACTAAGTTGACTGTGCCTTTAAACAGCTTGGAAAATTCCAGAAAATTATGTCATGGCTTTAGAAGATTCTGATAGGCTAATTGACATCATTTGAGTCAATTGGAGGTGTACCTGTGGATGTATTTCAAGGCCTACCTTAAAACTCAGTGCCTCTTTGCTTGACATGGGAAAATCAAAAGAAATCAGCCAAGACCTCCACAAGTCTGGTTCGTCCTTGGGAGCAATTTCCAAATGCCTGAAGGTCCATGTTCATCTGTACAAACAATAGTACGCAAGTATAAACACCATGGGACCAGGCAGCCGTCATGCACACATGACTGTAAGTCGCTTTGGATAAAAGCGTCTGCTAAATGGCATATATTATTATACCACCCAAGAAGAAGACGTGTTCTGTCTCCTAGAGATGAACGTACTTTGGTGCCAAAAGTGCAAATCAATCCCAGAACAACAGCAAAGGACCTTGTGAAGATGCTGGAGGAAACGGGTACAAAAGTATCTATATCCACAGTAAAACAAGTTCTATATCGACATAACATGAAAGGCCGCTCAGCAAGGAAGAAGCCACTGCTCCAAAACCTCCATAAAAAAGCCAGACTACGGTTTGCAACTGCAGATGGGGACAAAGATCGTACTTTTTGGAGAAATGTCCTCTGGTCTGATGAAACAAAAATAGAACTGTTTGGCCATAATGACCATCGTCACGTTTGGAGGAAAAATTGGGAGACTTGCAAGCCGAAGAACACCATCCCATCCGTGAAGCACGGGGGTGGCAGCATCTCGTTGTGGGGGTGCTTTGCTGCAGGAGGGTCTGGTGCACTTCACAAAATAGATGGCATCATGAGGTAGGAAAATTATGTGGATATATTGAAGCAACATCTCAAGACATCAGTCAAGAAGTTAAAGCTTGGTTCCAAATGGACTGACCTCAAGCCCTGACCTCAATCCTATAGACAATTTGTGGGCAGAACTGAAAAAGCGTGTACGAGCAAGGAGGCCTACAAACCTGACTCAGTTATACCAGCTCTGTCAGGAAGAATGGGTCAAAATTCACCCAACTTATTGTGGGAAGCTTGTGGAAGTTTCCTCAAAACATTTGACCCAAGTTAAACTATTTAAAGGCAATGCTACCAAATACTAATTGAGTAAACTTCTGACCCACTGGGAATGTGATGAAAGAAATAAAAGCTGAAAAAAATCACTCTACTATTATTCTGACATTTCACATTCTTAAAATAAAGTGTTGATCCTAACTGACCTAAGACAGGAAATGGTTACGAGGATTAAATGTCAGGAATTGTGAAAAACTGAGTTTAAATGTATTTGGCTAAGGTGTATGTAAACTTCAGACTTCAAGTGTATATTCTGTATTCTACTGTATCTTAGTCTATGCCCCTCTGACATTGCTCATCCATAGACTTATATATTCTTAATTCCATTCCTTTACTTAGACTTGTGTGTATTGTGTATATGTTAGATATTACTGCACTGTTGGAGCTAGAAACACAAGCATTTCGCTAGACCGGCAATACCATCTGCTAAACACGTGTATGTGACCAATAACATTTGATTTGGTTTGAGAAAGTCACACAAACTCCCCTGTGGCAGATGGATAAGGATGTACATGTAAACAAATGAAAAGCTGAGGGGAGCCTTTCTGAAAAACTGGCCACATTTGATTTACAAAGTAACTGTCATATTTTATGCAACACTATTACACTAACCTCTATCACGATAACTTGCTGGGTTGAGGGTCCACTCACCTCATCAACAGTGATTGGTTGGTCATCTCTGCATGTATTGTATCCCACTGATTTCCCAAACTCCTGTGGCCTCCAATAAGATGTCCTTCACCTGAGAGTGATTGGGGTAAAAGAGGTGGTTAGGTTAACTACTGTCAATGCTTCAACGGTATATTGTACACTATTGTAAGGTAACACTTCTCATCACTTCTTGATATACCATTTATTGATCAATGTATTACATTACTTTCAATTAGTAAATCATAGGAAATGCAGTAAATCAAGAATCTGGTTAGAAAATTAGTGTCTTTGTGCAAGATATCTAGTTAAGTAATCTGGTGAATTATTGCATACTATCCAACTGCCCAAGACCCTTATGTGGTTAAGAAATCTAAAGTCACACATGCACAGAGGGGAACGGTGCAACAGGCACCGCAGCTTCGGTCTTCTGCAAAAATGTACCTTTTGCCATTCCTCTGTATCGGTCGAAGATCTTGACAGTACTGGGACAACTGGCGGGGATGTGCTATCGTGCCACCTTCAGTTCCAGTAGCTGTAGTTTCCTCCACAATGCCCTGTTTTTCCACATTTTGTTACATTACAGCCTTATTCTAAAATGTGTTTGATCGTTTTTTTTCCCCTTCATCAATCCACACACACAATGCCCCATATTAACAAAGCAAAAACAGGTTTTTATAAACGATTGCTAATTTATTAAAAATATAAAACTGAAATATCACATTTGCACAAGTATTCAGAGCCTTTACTCAGTACTTTGTTAAAGCACCTTTGGAAGCGATTACATCCTTGAGTCTTCTTGGGCATAATGCTACAAGCTTGGCACACCTGTATTTGGGGACATTCTCCCATTCATCTCTGCAGATCCTCTCATGCTCTGTCAGATTGGATGGGGAGTGTAGCTACACAGCTATTTTCAGGTCTCTCCAGAAATGTTTGATTGGGTTCAAGTCCGGGCTCTGGCTGGATACTCAAGAACATTCAGACTTGTCCCGAAGCCACTCCTGCGTTACCTTGGCTGTGTGCTTAGGGTCCTGTTGGAAGATGAACCTTCACCCCAGGGGTCCTGAGTGCTCTGGAGCAGGTTTTCATCAAGGATCGCTCTGCACTTTGCTCCGTTCATCTTTGCCTCGATCCTGACTAGTCTCCCAGTCCCTGCCAGGTGTCCTCCAGACGTGACACTTGGCATTCAGGCCAAAGAGTTCAATCATGGTTTCAACAGACCAGAGAATATTAAACTATACTTGTTCTAGCCTAGGTTTACCGTCTCTCTAAAATCAGGTATTAACGCAAGCCTGTTTCAAATTAAAAGTTAAAGGGGTTAATGAGGGGTATGTGGTTAATTACCCTCTTATCCCTAGACACTTCACATGAAAACTATAATATGTCAGATAAAGACATCCCCTGTGTACATCTTAAGCCACACTGCTACGATTTCTCCCCATTGTGGACACTCCTATGTCTGATAAGGCTACTCAGGAAGGAGAAGCTCTTGTGACATAATTTGCACTTGAAGCTGTCTTTGGTGTGAACAGTCTGGTGCTGCTTCACATACCTTGCCTCAGCAAAGCGCTTCCCACACGTGGGGCAGGCATATGGCTTGTCGGCGTCCATCCTAATGCTCGGCCTCCCACATTGTAACCCAATGACACCAGAGGTAGCATCAAGAGTTTTTGAGCTCCCTCCTTGACCTCTAGACATTGTTTGGGTGTTGTTGGGATTGTGTGCTATGTTATAGGTTAGGTACCTCTTATGGTGAACGCCCATCCTGACCCTGTCTGTATTGGTGGGGTAACCATGAGGTAGCTGAGGAAGGCTAGACCCAGGTCCAGACCTTCTATGAACCCATTCACCAGGAATTGGACGAGGCCCTGAAGGAGAAGGCCGACTGGCTGGTAGACTACCTCCAGGGGGGGCTCCCATCACTCTCTGTGAAGGCTGAAGCCCAGGGTGACCTGCTCTGTTCATCATGGATATTGTGGTGTTTGTATCATAGGAACAGGAGGGTCTATCTCTATCAGCCCCAGACTGCAGACTGGATCCCTGATTGCAGCCTCTGTCTCTCTGATGACCACCAGGACTGAGGTTGTTCAGTCCACCTGTCCACTGGTTGTGTTTTGTGTGGTGGTGGAGTCTCTGTCCCTCACGGTTGGGTCCTAGTTCCGACTCGGGAAGGAAGAGTGATGGCTCCAGATCCAGGGTTTTGATCCGGGGCCAGGGTTTGTGACCACCCACCTCAGAGGTCCAGTCTCTCCCGTCAGCAACACCAGATATCAGCAGGTCCTCATGGACTGCAGACTGTAAACACAAATTTAATAGAAAAGCATACACGTTTATATAAGAAACTGCTGTACACACAGAAACATAACATGATATTATAAAATGTTAACCACAGTCAAGTACCTAACAATATGTAGCCATTGGAGTTTATTATGAAACAAAGTCCATATGTGTTGATTCAAGAATGAAATATGTTTTGGTTCAACTGAGTTAAGGGAAACTCGGTCTCTGCAATAATACAAAAATAACCAAGTCAGTCAGCACAGCAACACGTTCTCTCCCCCCCGCACACAGACACCTCCCTGTCCCTGCAGACGAAATCAACACCTCACCCTGCTGTCAGCCAATCTGCTGTCTTGGAGACTAGATTCGGTTGTTGTTTTGTGTTCGACTGTCTTTTTCTGGGTGTGATTAACAGTGTTGTTCCCCAGCCCAGAGTTGAGGACTCTGTTCCATCCACTGACCTCCACTATGTCACCTCTGGTCCTCGCCTGCTCAGTAATGTTGTCCCCTGGGCCCTTGGCTGCACCCGTCTGGGTCTGGAAATCCAAGATGGCCACCCAGTCTCTTCTGTTAGCCTCCAGCCAACCACCTGCAGAAGGAGGTTAGAAGATAGACTTTACAAACGTGTCAGAGAAAACGCTACATATGGATTTTTCTTTGGTCAATTGCCTGGTCAAGTTAAGATGTGTGTTTTTGTATGCAAACATAAGTTGCTCTATGCTGTAATTATTTCCCCCTTACCTTGCTCCCCCATCTTTAGTCCACTCAGCAGGTCAATGCTCTCTGGTCCGTCTTCTAATGTCTCCTCTTTGACCAGCAGCAGATCAGGCTTCCCTTCCTCCATGTCTGACTGTAAGAGATACAGAGTGAGAGGATGTTGGATCAAGATATCTGATATGAGCACCCTGCTGTGGAGTATCATCTGATTGGGCAATGAGGGATTGCTATGAGTACTATGCAAACATGTTAGTTTTTGATTACTTTACACACTTTCATGGTTTGATAAGACAACAGCACTCCGACTCTGAGAGGCTTTGTGGATACGAGCTCTGACCTAATACCATTCAGACAGTAGTTCACAGTGGGCTCACCTCAGTGAGACTGTATGTGGTCCTGTGCTGCTCAGCTAGTTCCTCTGTGGTTTCAGGAGGTGGTGTAGTCTGGTTGTCCTCCATGACCATGGTTCCCTCAGGGTTCCCCAGACCCTCCTCCTTCACCAGCAGCACCTCTGGACCCTCCTCCTCCTAGTAAAGACAGGTGATACAGATTACACAGACATACACTCCCTCAGGTACGTACACACAGATAAACACACTTTCAACATGGAGTGTTTACCCATCCCCACTACGTTTGAGTTCTATACTGTAGTTACAGAATGACTTCATTGTTGTTAAACCCATGATGGTGGATATAAATATGATATTGTGGGTAAATGAGTCAGATAAGTCAAAAGTCATCATCAGACAAACTAACCTATTCTGAATTGTACAGTAAGTGTAAATACTTTGTGTAAGTATATTTATTTATATTTAAGTGTATATTGGTTATAAAGCGCTGTTGGGTGTATGCAGAATAGGGTGATATCAGATGTGATATATACTAAAAAGGGAGTCTCAATGAAAGTCTCAGAATAAAAAAAGTCCCATTTTATGTTTATTAAAAAAAATACGTTTTAAGTACACCATATTAAAACCACATGTACACGTCTCAACAAAATGGATAACTTGCATACATGTTCTCATTAAATGTATTGTAAAAACATTTTGTAGTTTAATTAGAAGTTATGAAATAGACATTTGTGAACATCATATAGCCTACACAGTACAAACACAATATGTAACATACTTTTTAGGCCTATATATATATATATATATATATAACACAATGTCTGGATGCAATATTCTACCCAGGAATATTCAACCCTGAAATCTGTTACTCTTGTTATTCCAAATGTATCTGTGGATTTTTCTGCTGACAATCGTGAGAATTTACATTTGTCTTTAATGCAGGGTTTGATGTAAACGTTAGAAGCTATTGAGTGGAATGTTTTTTCTGCTGGTGTATCCTGAGGTAGCTCCTCTCTGAAAACCTCTTCCCGCAGTGCGTGCAGGCAAACGGCCTCTCTCGTGTATGGACCATATGGTGCCTCTTCAGCTGGTCCTGGCGGGAGAACCGCTTCTCACACTGGGGGCAGCTGTAAGGTTTTTCCCCTGAGTGGACCCTCTGGTGCCTTTTCAGGTCACCAGCCTGAGCAAAGCACACATGACACTGGTTACAGCTGTAGGGTTTCTCTCCAGTGTGGACCCTCTTGTGGATCTCCACCTTCTGTGGGCAGCTGAAGCCTTTGTTACAGAACATGCAGAGGAACCGTTTCTCTTTACTATTGCCTGATGTGGCTCCCCCTCCCTGAGCCTGGACTCTAGCCCTGTCGTTTGAGTTCAATACCTGATCGAAAAGGATGTGGCTGTGAGAATCGGAAAGTGCCATTGAAGTGGACACTGGGTCGTGATCCTTGAACGTGTGTACAAGGGAGTGGGTGGCGACATTTGGATTTGTCTCTAAGCTTTCCCTGTAATCTAAGAAATTTCTGCCCTGCGAGTGTCTGTCTCCTATGTGACCTTTCCATGTGGGAGGAACGTCGCCCTCCAATTTCACAGTCACCTCATCTACGTCTGAACCCTCACCTTTCTTATCTAGGCAGCCATCAGAGTATACACTACTACTGTACCGGTTCCATTCCCCTCTAAGCAGATCAGTCTGTGTTTCTAAACCCATGGATATGTTGCCAGGGTCCATCTCTGTAGTGTAAGAACAAGACAGATCATCATCACCACCAGTGTCTAACGTGTCACCATCACCATCTCCACAGGAATGACCCATTCTCTGGTTCTGGTGAAATACCGGTAGGTACTCTGAGTCAGGAGCAGGAGGACAGCCCAGTCTCCACAGCCCCATTCTCTCTGGGTCTGATCTGTGGCCAGATCCTGTGTGTAAAAGCCTGTGTGTTACAGTTAAAGTCTCGGTGTCTGTCTCTGACTTGAGGACGGCGTTCGGCGTTCCACTGACCTCCATGATGCTGCGTATGGTCCTGGCCTGGGGCACAGCGGAGAGGACCACAGGGGGCACCACTCCAGCCACTGCCTCGGTCTGGATGTCTCTGCTGTGCTGTGGGTCCTTCTTTCCTTTAGTCATCTGCTGCTTGACCCCAGGACCTGCAGCCTCTGCATCTACAGACTGACAAGAAGAGAGAAGGTCATTATCGGTACATGAGTTGAATTGGATAACAATGTGGTATTGAAGTCTCAATGTCCCCTATGGCAAATAAATGAATAGCTGAGGCCAGCCTTTCTGAAATTAAAATGGGCCACATTTGATTAACTGTAATTTTGATGTAATACTATTACACAAACCTCTATCACAATAACATGCTGGGTTGAGGTTCCACCCCCCTCATCAACAGTGATTGGTTGGTCATCTCTCCATGTGTTGTGTCCCGCTGGCTTCACAAAGCTCCTGTGACCTCCAGTGAGATGTCCTTCACCTGAGAGAGTGATTGGGGGAAAAGAGGTGGTTAGGTTAGCTACTGTCAATGCTCAATGCTATATTGTACACATGACACTGTCTACAAGTGGCAAGGATGTCCCTTCTTATAACTTCTTGATATACTATTTATTGATTGATTGCGTTCCATGCATCACATAATTTTTTATTGAGTATGACAATAGTAAATTCAGTAACTCAAGAATCTGGTTAGAATAATGTATTCTTAATTGACCTGCCTGGTAAATAAACATTTTTTGCAAGATAGCTAAGTAATCAGGGGAACTATTACATCAGGCCCGGCCCAGGGCATAAGTAGTTGCTTAGGAGGCCATCCACTAGTGCCACCCCCCAAAAAAAGTATATATATATATATATATATATATATATATATATATATTCAATAAAAAGTTAAGTAAAGTATTCAAGCATAAATAAGTTCAGGAGTAAACATTTTCTTAACAAATCACAATAAGTTGCATGGACTCACTCTGTGTGCAATAATAGTGTTTAAAATTATTTTTGAATGACTACCTCATCTCTGTACCCCACACATACAGATAAGTGTAAGGTCTCAGTCGAGCAGTGAATTTAAAACAGATTCAACCACAAAGACCAGGGAGGTTTTCCAATACCAATATACAAAAAATGGCATTGAATATCCCTTTGAGCATGGCGAAGTTATTAATTACACTTTGAATGGTGTATCAATACACCCAGTCACTACAAAGATACAGTTGTCCTTACTAACTCAGTTGCCAGAGAGGAAGGAAACCGCTTATGGATTTCACCATGACTCCAACTGTGACTTTAAAACAGTTAGTTTAATGGCTGTGATAGGAGAAAACTGAGAATGGATCAACAACATTATAGTTACTCCACAATACTAATATAAATGACAAGAGTGAAAAGAAGGAAGATTGTACAGAAACAAAATAAAATTCTATAAAATATGTTTACATTTTGTCATTGTGGTAGTGTGTAGATTGGTGAGAAACAATTATAATTAAATCCATTTTAAATTCATGCTGTAACACAACAAAATGTGGAATAAGCCAAGGGGTATGAATACATTCTGAAGGCACTCACCAGCCAGGTTATGAGTTAAACCACAAAATGTGACAACGGAAAGGCAGGCTTCATCAGTGCTGCACACACCACTTTGCAATCTGGAGGCATTTTGTATGTATGCAGTATGCATCTTGAAAACATTTTATATATCCCCCCCTGGCAAAATGTGTAGAATTGCAGGAAATTAACTCTAAAATGTCCTCTGCCTTAACTTTTGTGTAGGGCTCCCAAAAGGCTAGGGCCAGGCCGACCCGCCGGAAAATGTGTGGCGAGACAGCATTTGCTCCAATACTTTAACACCTTCCAAGCAGCAGCAACAAATGCGTTTACCAGACATATTCATTAGTTTATGTCATAGAAAAATGTTTTTCAACTGAAAAAAAAGCAGCCATTTCTTATTGGACAAGCTTACATAGTACCTCCCCCAATTTCAGCATATTTTCCCCCGTTTGTCTAGTGAGGAGGTAGCCCGCACACTTGCTGTGACAGATGGATTCACTTGTCAGTCACAGTGGTCGCCTAGCTACAGCCGAAAGAGCCTCATCAACCACTAGTCTGGTTGCACCAGCACCTCGTCAAAGACAGTACAGTATGAAGATAGGCAGAAACTGTTTCTCCAATACAAATCCCTGATCACGCTTGTAGGCGATGTCATTGCAACGTTGGCTAGCTTTACTCATGCACAGAAACGTGTCATCGGTTCTAACGGTGGTCTCGCGCTGTCAAATCAAAGACACTACTTTGATCTAAAGTTGTTTTTGTTCTCTAATCGACTTCTCAAACCCCAGCCTGGTCTGTTTGGTCTGCTTCGCAATGGTTCCCGGAAGTCTCGCAATGTAGCGTCTCGGTTTAGAAACTCTGTGACCTCGTTGTTTGGCTGTCCTTGCTATCATGGATCATTGGGACGGCCCTATCCCCATTAAAGTTGAAAGTTAAAATGGTTAGGACTTGAGGCTATGGATGTCCCAATGATTTCCGATAGCACTAACCATTGTTTGACTCACAATTTGCCCCCGTCTTCGCGCACGTTCTGTGGGACATGACTTTGTGGCTGTGTTATGTAGTGTAAACAGTCTCCTGCCTGCCTCAAGAGAGAGCGAACACATATTTTCATGGAAAACAAGAGTGTGTGTTAATAAAAGCAGTTTAGTCGTTGTCCAAAACTAGGTACAACGATCCAATCTATAGTTATAGTAGACTAGCTAGATAACATTAGCTAGATATGTTTATGCAGCCAGCAGCTAACGTTAATATTGATTTTTACAAGTGGGTGAGCCCTTTAAAAAAAATCCTTTCCGATACACTCCAAATCAAATTGGGCCGAATACAACAGGTGTAGTAGACCTTACAGTGAAATGCTTACTTCCAAGCCCTGAGCAAATTCCCCTGTCTTAATTTTTTTTTTAAACTACAAATTCCACCACAGAGCATTCTACACAGACAATATGAACACATTTGTCCAACCATAACAGATGGATAGCTAATGCAGAAATAGAGAATTTATGGATTCTAGCACCACAATAACTTTCTCAAATACAGAGACAGGCAGCCATCAGTCTTTTTCAATGAGCTAGTCACGTGCATCGTGACCAAGGGTTGAACCCGAAGTAATTTAGAACCATTTTTTTGTTGCTCCGTTCCGACCAGCAACATAAATTACTGAACCGGTTCGACCATAAGAAAAGTACCCGATTATATAGTTCCTTTCTGTTCATTTTTAAACCTATGAAATATAATTTCGTTATTTTCCGGTTCTGTTCTGTTCCCTGAACCGGTTCCAACTTACTGATATGAATTGGTAATGCAGGTTTGGTTAGAATAGAGTGCAATAGAATGAGTCATATTCAATGAAATATACTTAATGAAAAGGGGGGTATTATTTTCAATTAAACTTTAGGAAATAGTTGATTGAATATATGGATTTTGCAGGCAATCAATTCCTACAGTGAGCAACCAGGAAACCAACTTCTGGTGGGATGGATGGAGACCAGGACAACACAAAGTTAGTGGTTTTTTGACTTACAAAAACTGTTACAAAGTCTGTATAGTGTTAAATGTAACCCTGCCTTACATAAAGGTCGCAATTGTAAATGAGAACTTGTTCTCAACTTGCCTACCTGGTTAAATAAAGGTGAAATAAAGATAACATAATTAATAATTTCTGAAGAGCACTGTAATCAGACGAAGAAATAGGTTTGAATACATTAAATGAAGACTTTCAAACCTGTCCTGAGTGTTTCCAATTCACATGACCTGACAAAAAAAATCCAAGCCCTATAGTCATAACATAAATGAAAAGGGAAGCTATCTATAACAATCTTTTGTCATAGCCTACGAATAGGACACAGAATTTTACCTGACCAGGAAAAACTCTAAAACAACCGAAGCGTATATTGGATACTATCCAAAAACTGACCAAGTCACAATTCTGGGTAACATCTGAACACATGCGCAGCGGGGAACGGGACAACTTATGCAAAATGTACCTCTTGTCATTCCTCTGTATCGGTCGAGGATCTTGACACTACTGGGACGATTAGCGAGGACGCGCTCTCTAATGGTCCTCTCTGCGCGCTCCCGTGCCACCTTCAGTTCCAGCAGCTGTAGTTTCCTCCGCAATGTCCTGTTTTCTTTCTGGCTTTGAGTAACTTCTAAACGAAACACTGCATAGTCGTCGTCTACGAGTTTACAGATCTCTGCCACGGCTGCATTCGCTAGCACCTCCATGACGGAGGCTATTTGAGTGTGAAAAACCATACAGTTAGCCATTAGCGGCTACCTAGCTAGCATTACCTAGCATCAACCAGGTCCTGTCTCCAAGGCGAGTTAAAGACTACCTGGGGTAAGTATGTAATGCTGTGCAGTTAACTTAGTCATATGTTGAGTTCCATGATGTTAATAAACGTCTAAATAACAATAAAACCGCTAACGTGGAAGTGGTTATTGGTCACTGTTTACTTCCGTTTACTACTACTTCTTTGATGACGTTTAACGGCAGTTGACATCCAATAAATGTTGCATTACCGCCACCTACAAGACTGGAGTATAACTCCCTTATACTTCGCTTGAAAAAAATGGTTTAATAATAATAATAATACAACAACAAATACACTACCATCTAACACTACAATAACAAACAAAACTCCACTATTTAAATCTATTTAGTCCTACCTCAGGCCAACAGCCTGAAAGGATGGGACACCACCACTTAACACACCCTGCTACTCTTCTGATGTCAAGTCTCGCACTCACAAATACCTCTGCAGCTGCCACCACAACCTCAATTTTCTGCGACTTACGTTCCATCCCTGCAGTACAATTGATAACCATTGCTATGAATGTCAAAAATCCAATCTTACTGAAACATGTCACTTATTGGTTTATTCCTCTGTATTGGTACAGATCTATTACTCACACCACTCCTCTCAGGATCCCTTTACCCATCTTCCTCTACTTTCTTCACTGCCTCAGCATATGTGACTCACCACCTGGATTCAGTCTTATGTAGAAATTTTTTTTATTTTTATATTGGATAAAGATAAAGACAGAGCTACAAAATGTTATCATACACAGCATTTTTGAGTAACAATGGGAAAGTATTTCTACTTTGAAAGTTGATACACTTGTAAACTCACTTTTGAGAAAACAGACTTTGCATGTTTTGGTACCTACTAGAGCTCTCCTTTGTCTACACCCATTCAGCATTGTTCACACCCTTCTTAAGCCAGCCCCACTCATCTCTTTAAGGATTCACATGAGGTCACGTGCTGAATACTAAAAGTGGTAGGTGCCTACAATAAGGAAAAATTCCAGGTAAACAGAAAGTGTCCAGATCAACAAAAAAAATGAAATATTAGATGACGCTTAACCAGACACACTTGTCTAAATTGATTGGTCATGTGAAAGAAATGCTATAACCCCCAGCCACATCCAGTGGTGGAAAAAGTACTAAATGGTCATACTTGAGTAAAAGTATAAATAATTTCAAATTCCTTATATTAAACCAGATGGCACAATTGTATAAAAAAATGTAATTATTTCCAGATAGCCAGGGGCACAATGTACTTAAGTATCAAAAGTAAATGTAAAAATATAAACCATTTCAACTTCCTTATATTAAGCAAACCAGAAGGTACAATTTATATATTTTTTATTGATGTATAGCCAGGGGCACACTCCAACACTCAGACATTATTTTCAAACAATGAAAATCAAATGTTATTGGTCACATACACATGGTTAGCAGATGTTAATGTGAGTGTAGCGAAATGCTTGTGCTTCTAGTTCTGACAATGCAGTAATATCTAACAAGTAATCTAACAAATTCACAACTACCTTATACACACAAATGTAAAGGGATGAATTTACACATTCCTTTGTCTCATGCCCGTCTGCACACTTCTCACACCTACTGTACGAACTTCCCTCCTACACACTGCTGCCACATGCCCATGAGCTTGACACCTGTAACAACGTAATGTATTCGGCACAAAAGCGCCTACAGGATAACTTATATTCTAACATCACTTTGTTGGGCAAACACTCAAAATCAACTCAAAAGAATAGACGATGACTCTTCTATTTAACCACTCTCGCCACCCTGTCTGCGTCGCACTAAACAACGAGCATCACAAACACCGGGAATCTTCCCCTTCAGTTGGTCAACTTTCACATTTACCGATACCCCAGTAATCACTCCTTTCAATGGTGCCCTTTTCTTGAGAGCAAAACAATTCACATCTCTTGCCCCAATTTGTTTAACACAAAGCACCTAATCCGTCTGACCAGCAGAAACAGAAACAATTATCAAAATAGAATTTCTGGTTATCCTCACTGATTCCACAGGAACAAACTGTTTTCACCCAACCTGAAATCACAAATGGATCAGCCAAAAGGCAAGGGTCCAATTTTTCCAAAAACTTCACTCCTACTGTCACAGACTCATCTTTATCCTGACCCTCGGTGCAAGCTTCGGGCTCCGAGAACTTCATCACACCTACCATCTCCGATACTTCGCCCTCATTCACTTCCATTTCTCCTCCTGTTTTCAGCTCCCTCTGCTTACACGTTCTACCATTCTTCTTTAATAAACCATCTCCCTTTTTGTCATCAATTCTAAGAAGTTCTTTGCCTCTTTTTGGCAGTTTTAATTTAAAAACAAGCACAGTAAGGTACCTAATTGTTACCCAGAAATGATTTGATATTTAGATAAAAATGGCAGCATTGGACCTTGAAAAGAATGTGACAAGTCATTTTGGAATATCAAGTAGAGGTGCAAATGCATTCATGTTTAATATTTTACCCCAGTTATCACAAGCCCTGAAGCCTTCATGCCATTTACTGCAAACAGCTTGAGGTCAAGGACTGTTTGTAAAGATCTCAAACCACAAATTAAAGATTTAGATAACTGAGTTCACAAGCATTCCTTTTTTAAATAACAAAACAGTTTAGAGGGACTTGACTTGAGCATGTTTAGGTTGTTGTTCCAGGTAGCCTAGCGGTTAAGAGCGTTGGACCAGTAACCAAAAAGAATCCCAGAGCAGACTAGGAGAAAAGATCTGTCGATGTGCCCTTGAGCAAGGCACTTGACCCTAATTTATCCTGTAAGTCGCTCTTCATAAGAGCGTCTGCTGAATCAGTGGTTCCTAAACTGTGGGGCTCAGTCAGTCTGGCTTTCAACATACTTTTGAAAGTTGTAATAGTAGAATGCACAAGGTGAAATTTCCAAATTGTGTAGTGCATCATCAGTATTCATCTTGTCATGTTAGTCATTGCATACATTAGACAGCTATTTAGAACTTGTCAGAAATGTCCAGATCAAGTAAGCCATGTCAGCTAACAATTTTTAGCCCATAGATTTTGTAGTAATGTTTGAGTCACTCAAATTTCACAAATACATATTAGACATGGCAAAATATATAGAATTGCAAGAAAATTAGCTTTAAAGAGGCAAAATGTTCTCTCCGCCAAGAAGAGGGGTGTGAACAGTCTGTCATGAACAGTGTTTGTACCCATAGAAATAGATGTGGTAGGCGCTGGGATGTTCCCCAATGATGGGGGTTGGGGCGGAGTGAAAAAGTTTGGGAACCCCTGTGCTAAATTACTTAAATATAAAAATGTGATGAACACAGTGACATATTTCAGTATAAATACAGCCAACTTTGAGTGTGTGGCTGAGTAAGTCAATTGTTGAGTGGCAATGTTTGCTACAGTTGGCATAGTTTGCCTTAGCAAAGCGCTTCCCACACGTGGGGCAGGTGTACGTCATAACGCTCAGCCTCCCACATTGTGACATGACACTCGAGGAGGTAGAAGCAGGAACCACCATCTGAGTCTTTGAGCTCCCTCCTCAAGCCATTGTTTGGGTGTTGTTGGGATTGTGTTATGTTATGGGTTAGGTTCTCCTTATATGTTCTCATGGTGAATGCCAATCCTGATCCTGTCTGTATTTGTGGGGTAACCTCTCGTGGACAGATTCATGTCTAAATGGCGAGAATCTGTCAATACTGGTGTAGAATGTGATTACGAGCAGCAGTAGTGCCTGGTTTGTGGTCTTCGTTGATTTAAAAAAAAAAATTAAAAAACAACATTGGAAATTTGAGAAAATCAATGCTGCTGTAACCATAACGGTTTGAACCTAGAAGAAGACAGAGACGGGAGTGGCAAGAAGAATGTCATGTTGTCCTGCAAAGCATGTTAAGCATCCAGATAGCTAAAATACAGACAATTGCTATATAGCTAACTAGCTGTGTTTTACAGCTGTCAGTTTTACCTACGGTAGCTACAGTTGCAAGAAAAAGTATGTGAACCCTTTGGAATTACCTGGATTTATGCATAAATTGGTCAAAAAATGTTCTGATCTTCCTCTAAGTGACAACAATAAACAGTGTGCTTAAACTAATAACACAAAATATTATATTGTTCTTGACTATATTGAATACATCATTTAAACATTATTAGGTTGGAAAAAGTATGTGAACCCCGAGGTTAATGACTTCTTCAAAAGAACTGGAGTCAGGAGTCAGCTAATATGGAGTCCAATCAATGAGATGAGATTGGAGATGTTGGTTAGAGCTGCCCTGCAATATAAAACACTCACAAAATGTGAGTTTGCTATTCACATGAAGCATTGCCTGATGTGAGCCATGCCTTGAACAAAATATCTCAGAAGACCTAAGATAAAGAATTGTTGACTTGCATAAAGCTGGAAAGGGTTACAAAAGTATCTCTAAAATCCTTGATGTTCATCAGTCCACAGTAAGACAAAATGTCTATAAATGGAGAAAGTTCTGCACTGTTGCTACTCTCCCTAGGAGTGGCTTTCCTGCAAAGATGACTGCAAGAGCACATCACATAATGCTCAATGAGGTTAAGAAGAATCCCAGAGTGTCAGCTAAAAGACTTACAGAAATCCCTGGAACATGCTAACATCTCTGTTGACGAGTCTACAATTACGTAAAACTCTTAACAAGAATGGTGTTCATGTGAGGACACCACAGAAGAAGCCACTGCTGTCCAAAAAAAACATTGCTACACATCTGAAGTTTGCAAAAGAGCACCTGGATGTTCCACAATGCTATTGGCAAAATATTCTGTGGACAGATTAAACTACATTTGAGTTGTTTGGATGAAACACACAACACTACGTGTTGAGAAAAAAAAGCACAGCACACCAACATCAAAACCTCATCCCAACTAAAGTATGATGGAGGGAGCATCATGGTTTGGGCTGCTTTGCTGCCTCAGGGCCTGGACAGCTTGCTATCATCAACGGAAAAATGAATTCCCATGTTTATCAATACATTTTGCAGGAGAATGTAAGGCTATCTGTCCGCCAAATTAAAGCTCAACAGAAGTTGGGTGATGCAACAAGACAACGACCCAAAACACAGTAGTAAATCAACAACAGAATGGCTTCAACAGAAGAAAATATGTCTTCTGAAGTGGCCCAGTCAGAGTCCTGACCTCAACCCGATTGAGATGCGGTGGCATGATTGAGAGCAGTTCACACCCAACATCCCAAGAATATTGCTGAACTGAAACAGTTTTGTAAAGAGGAATGGTCCAAAATTCCTCCTGACTGTTGTGCAGGTCTGATCCGCAACTACAGAAAACATTTGGTTGAGGTTATTGCTGCCAAAGGAGGGTCAACCAGTTATTAAATCCAAGGGTCCACATACTTTTTCCACCCTGCACTGTGAATGTTTACATGGTGTGTTCAATAAAGACATGAAAACGTATAATAGTTTGTGTGTTGTTAGACTAAGCAGACTGTCTATTGTTGTGACTTAGATAAAGATCAGATCAAATTATGACCAATTTATGCAGAAATCCAGGTTCTGTGAGGAGTCTTTCACCAGATGACGGCAGGCCTTGACTGCTGTGTCAACTCTGAGATGGCCAGGTTCAAATTATGGGCAAAGCATCTAAGCCACAGATCTGGGAACTCTTCAAAATCCTTGATCATGTTTGTTGAGTTGTCTGTGGTTACGCAGACCAGGTCTTTCTTGTTGATCCCCCACTTTTCCAGCATATTCTCAAAAAACATCCTGATTTTGTGAGCTCAGTGATCTTCTGGGAAGAACTGTGTTTCCAGGCAGTTTGATTCCAGTTGCCAGTCTAGGGTGAGGTAATGGATAGTGAAGATGTAGGGTTGAGACCACCCCTGCTTTCACTGGTCCAGAGGTTAGTAGTTGCAGCAAACCATGTGCCTTGAGACAAAGTTTTTCCAACATCAGCTGTAACCTGGTTGTACAGGCTTAGGATTCAGTCTTGGAATTGATCAGTAGAAAACCCTTTTGCAATTACGTTAGCACAGCTGAAAACTGTTTTGATTAAAGAAGCAATAAAATTGGCCATCTTTAGACTAGTTGAGTATATGGAGCATCAGCATTTGTGGGTTCGATTACAGGCTCAAAATGGCCAGAAATAAAGAACATTCTTCTGAAACCTGTCAGTCTATTCTTGTACTGGGAAATGATGGCTATTCCATGCGATAAATTGCCAAGAAACTGAAGATCTCATACAACGCTATGTACTACTCCCTTCACAGAACAGTGCAAACTGGCTCTAACCAGAATAGAAAGAGGAGAAGGAGGCCCCGGTGCACAACTGAGCAAGAGGACAAGCACATTAGAGTGTCTGAAACAGATTTTGTTTTGATATGTTTTTGGGGAAGACATTTTTTTGCTTCCATGAGCTAGCTAGATTTGTTTTGACCAGCACTGTAGGCGCGCGGGACAACTTTACCAGCATCATAGCATACGTATCGATGAATCGTTGTGACTTATGAAATACAAGTGATAGTGTAATCAATGTGTAATAACTACATAAAAATGAATTAAAGCATTAAATTATGTGACATGCAGTCGTGTTCAGGTCCTGATTGGTCAACAAGCTTATTTGACGTATCTTTTTTGACATGCCAAGACCCCAACGGCGTTCCATAGAAATCCTGGTTGAGAATGAAATGACTGAACAAATGAAAAAACGAAACCGCACAGCAAGGTAGTGAAAGAAATAGGTTTTGATTATGTTTTACTGTTAATGGGGACATACGTAAATGCCAACAAAATAGCTTTTTTGGTCTGTGTGGTGTGTGTGTAACCTTTAACTGGGCAAGTCAGTTAAAAACAAATTCTTATTTACAATGAAGGCCTACCCCGGACGACGCTGGGCCAATTGTGCGGCGTACTATGGGTCTCCCAATCACGGCCGGATGTGATACAGGCTGGATTCGAACCAGGGACTGTAGTGACACCTCTTGCACTGAGATGCAGTGCCTTGGACTGCTGCGTCCATGTGTGTGTAACTATTTAACTGTAATAGAATGCTTAAAAAGGCCGCAATTTTTTTTCTTTTTCGGTTATCGGTACTGGGGGTTTTTTGGCAAGGAAAATATCGGTATCGCCAAAAAATGTCATATTGGTGCATCACTAGTTGTTACATTATAATTATTATTCACTCACACAGTCTATCATCTTCTGTGTTGCATGAGTATATGCAATGACCCCCATGCACAATTTACATAAATACAAATGAGTCTTAAGAAGACAGTGACAGTAATTGCAATGAGCCCAGCAATTGACAAATAGAGGAGCCTTGTATAGGTGTCTATAGTCTCTCTCGTTGGAACATTTTTACAACCAACCAAACTACATAACATGTTATCGTGTGCAATGGGCGAATAGAGTCTGCAGACACATACAGCAGAAGAACAACGTGAAGTGTTTTTAAAACGGGTAACACTGAAAGCTTCAGTTCACATTATTGACAAGCTATTAGCAAGTTAGACAGACAAACCATGACATTTTCCCCCATTCCGAAGTCACCACATCATGCATTGAGCTAAAAGTTAACTTAGCTTGCATTTGCTATAAAGTAGCGGGTGGTGGTCACGAAGATGACTCAAGAGATTTGAAGTGTTTATTTGAAGTTGTTTTTTGCATGTTCTGCAGATAGGGTGACCATCTTTGATTAAGTTTCCCTCAGCACTCTTGTTCAACCCAAAATACGACCACACTTCAGATTTGGTCCTCTTAGAAGGCTGAAAAATCTCGAGTGCTGTCACTGACTCCCGCCATGTTTTCACACAAATCAAAACCCACGTTGCATGCTGCGCCTATGTCAGACTGTTGCTAACTTTGGTTGATGCTGGACAGTATTTACTGATTTAATGATAATTATCATTTGAAGCGGTAATACCAACCGTTGGGAATTTTACCATTTACTAGTTTCGTGAAACGGTAACCATTTCATCCCTACAAGGTAGCATATTAATGAGATCAGACGTGGTACCATAATATATACTGTTAGGTTCTAAATCAGGCCTGGGCAATTCCAGTCCTCGTGGGCCTGATTGGTGTCACACTTTTCCCCCCATCCCTAGCAAACACACCTGATTTTAAAATAATTGCATTTTTATTAACTGAATATCATGTGTTAGCTGCGGCAAAAGTGTGACACCAATCAGGCCCCCGAGGACTGGAGTTGCCCAGGCCTGTTCTAAATGAACCGAGTAAAAACTCACAGATGATTATTAAAGCTAAAACTAAGTTTATTCACCCAATGGGTCAGACAGCTGAACAGACAAACATGTTCCCACCAGCACAAATATATATACCCCAATTTAGGTGAAGTCTCCTCCTTTCCTCTAGACATGACATCTTTATTACTAGGCAGGAAGTTCAGTGATGTGGGTAATACACTTTTCCTTCTCCCTTAATGTGACCCGACCTGTCCCAGCCCCATTCCTCACTAAACCACATCTCTTCCAAAAAAAAAAATATATTTGGAGGGAGTTGAAAGTCCGCGTTGCCTAGCAACAGCCCCAAAACCTCCCTGCTCTAGAGAAGATCTGCATGGAGGAATGTCAAAATACCAGCAACAGTGTCTGAAAACATTTGACCTCTGTTATATACCCTTTGTTGGCAATGACAAAGTATTGAGAAACGTTTGTTATTGATCAAATACGTATTTTCCACTGTAATTTGCAAATAAATTAATTAAAAATCCTACAATGTGATTTTCTGGATTTTTTTTCTCATTTTGTCTGTCATAGTTGAAGTGTACCTATGATGAAAATTACAGGCCTCTCTCATCTTTGTAAGTCAGAACTTGCATAATTGGTGGCTGACTAAATACTTTTTTGCCCCACTGTAGATTACTGGAACCATGTCCTATGGTCTGATGAGACCAAGATGAACTTATTTGGTTCAGATGGTTCAAGCGTGTGTGGCGGCAACCAGGTGATGAGTACAAAGACAAGTGTGTCTTGCCTACAGTCAAGCATGGTGGTGGGAGTGTCATGGTCTGGGGCTGCATGAGTGCTGCCGGCACTGGGGAGCTACAGTTCATTGAGGGAACCATGAATGCCAACATGTACTGTGACATACTGAAGCAGAGCATGATCCCCTCCCTTCGCAGACTGGGCCGCTGGGCAGTATTCCAACATGATAACGACCCCAAACACACCTCCAAGACGACCACTGCCTTGCTAAAGAAGCTGAGGGTAAAGGTGATGGACTGGCCAAGCATGTCTCCAGACCTAAACCCTATTGAGCATCTGTGGGGCATCCTCAAACAGAAGATGGAGGAGTGCGATGTCTCTAACATCCACCAGCTCCATGATGTCGTCATGGAGGAGTGGAAGAGGACTCCAGTGGCAACCTGTGAAGCTCTGGTGAACTCCATGCCCGAGAGGGTTAAGGCAGTGCTGGAAAATGATGGTGGCCACACAAAATATTGACACTTTGGGCCCACTTTTGTTGCCAGCGGTTTAGACATTAATGGCTGTGTGTTTCGTTATTTTGAGCGGACAGCAAATTTACACTGTTATACAAGCTGTACACGCTACTTTACATTGTAGCAAAGTGTAATTTCTTCAGTGTTGTCACATGAAAAGATATACTCAAATATTTACAAAAATGTGAGGGGTGTACATGTCATATATCAAACAATGTCTGTATGCAATATTCTACCCAGGAATATTCAACACAGATCTGTTACTGTCATTATTCCAAATGCATCTGGGGATCTTTTCTGTAGACAATGACAATTAATCTGTCTTTAATGCAAGATTTGATCGAAAAGTCAGAAGCTATCGAGGTGGAATGGGTACTTTCTATGTTATGAAGTGGAATGGTTTTTCTGCTGGTGTGTCCGGAGGTAGCTCCTCTCTGAGAACCTCTTCCCGCAGTGCGTACAGGCAAACGGCCTTTCTCCCATGTGGACCTTCAGGTGCATCTTCAGCTGGTTCTGGTGGGTGAAGCTCTTCTCACACTGAGGGCAGCTGTATGATTTGTCGCCTGTGTGGACCCTTTGGTGTCTTTTCAGGCTGAAAGAGTGGGAGAAGCACATATGACACTGGGTACAGCTGAAGGGTTTCTCTCCTGTGTGGACCCTCTGGTGCCTCTTCAGGCTGCCAGCCTCAGCAAAGCGCATGTGACACTGGGTACAGCTGAATGGTTTCACCCCCGTGTGGACCCTCTGGTGGATCTCTACCTTCTGGGGGCAGCTGAAGCCTTTGTTACAGAACATGCAGAGGAACCGCTTCTCTTTGATATTGCCTGATGTGGCTCCCCCTCCCTGAGTCTGGGCTGTAGCCCTGTGGTTTGAGTTCAATACTTGATCGAAAAGGACCCGGCTGTGAGAATCGGAAGGCCCCATTGACGTGGACACTGGGTTGCGATCCCTGAAAGCATGTGGAGGGGAGTGGGTCGTCTCTAAGTTCTCTGTGTAATCTAAGAAATCTCTGCCTTGTGAGTGTCCTTCTAAGTGAGTCTCATCTGCATTACAGGTCAGAGGAGCGTTGCCCTCCACTTTCACCTCATCTACCACTATAACCTCCCCTTTCTTATCTAGGCACCCTTCAGAGTATACACCACTACTGTACCGGTTCCAGTCCCCTCTAGACAGATCAGTCTGTCTCTCTAAACCCAAGGATATGTTGCCAGGGTCCATCTCTGTAGCGTAAGAACAAGATGAATCACCACCAGTGTCTAACGTGTTACCATCATCATCTCCATGGGAATTAACCGTCCTCTCGCTCTGGTGAAATACTGGTAAATACTCTGAGCCAGGAGCAGGAGGACAGCCCAGTCGCTCAAGCCCCACTGGGTCTGATCTGTGGTCAGATCCTGTGTGTAAGAGCCTGTGTGGTACAGTTAAAGTCTCTGTGTCAGTCTCTGACTTGAGGATGGCGTTCGGCATTCCACTGACCTCCGTGATGCTGCTTTGGATCCTGGGCGGCGCTGGAGCGATGGTAGGGTCTCCAGTCTGGATGTCTCTGCTGTGCCGTTGGTCCTCCTCTCCTTCAGACGTCTCCTGCTTGACCCCAGGACCTGCAGCCTCTGCATCTGCAGACTGATACAAGAAGAGAGGAAGTACATGAGTTGAATTGGATAACAATGTCATAGAGAAGTCTCACAAGCTCCCCTACGGCAGACAAATTAGTCCATGTAAGCAAGTGAATTGCTGAGGCGAGCCCTTCTGAAATCAATGTTGCACTTTTGATTGACAAACTATCCTTTTTAATGCAATAGAGTTACACTAACCTCCATCACGATAATGTGCTGGGTTGAGGTTCCACTCCCCTCATCAACAGTGATTGGTTGGTCATCTCTCCACGCGTTGTGTCCCGCTGGCTTCACAAAGCGCCTGTGGCCTCCAGTGAGATGTCCTTCACCTGAGAATGATTGGGGGAAGAGGTGGTTAGGTTAGGTACTGTTACTGCTCAACAGTATATATTGTACACTATTGACACTGTATAGAATTGGAAAGGATGTTAGCTAACACTTCATATAACTTCTTTATATACTATTTGTTTTCAATTAGTAAATAATAGAAAAGGCAGTAAATCAAAAATCTGGTTAAAATATGAAAGTGTCTGTGCTAGATCGACAGTTAGGTAGATAGTAATCAGGGCAATTAATGTATAGTGTCCAAAAACTGACCAAGACCCAATTCTGGTTAACCATATGTGTGTAACAAATCTAGTGACACATGCACAAAGTGGAACGGGGCGACACGCCCCTCAGCCTTCTGCAAAATGTACCTCTTGCCAATCCTCTGTATCGGTCGAGAATATTGACACTTCTAGGAGGACTGGCGAGGACGCGCTCTCGCCTTGTCCTCTCTGCGCGCTCCCGTACTATCTTCAGTTCTAGTAGCTGTAGTTTCCTCCGTAATGCCCCGTTTTCCTTCTGGCTTTGAGAAATTTCCAAACGAAACACTGCATAGTCGTCGTCTACGAGTTTACAGATCTCTGCCACGGCTGCATTCGCTAGGACCTCCATGACGGAGGCTATTTGAGTGTGAAAAACCATACAGTTAGCCATTGTTAGCTAACATTAACTGCTATATAGCTTAGTTACCTAGATAACATCTATCAACCAAGTCCTGTCTCCAACACGAATTAATGACTACCCGGAGCAGGTATGTGATGCTGTGCAGTTAAATTAGTCATCTTGAGTTCTGTGGAGTTAATATCTAAATAAAACGCTATCGTGGAAATTGTTCTTGGTCATGTTCCCTTCCAATTACTTCTTCTTTACATTTCCATTGACGAATCGCAACCAACTGAAATGTGTATATACCGCCACCTACCGTAGTGGAGCGTGAGGACGGTCAAGGTCTCCCTACTCCTATTCTATAACTCTGAATTTCTAATAAAATTCCCTACAAACCTCACTACTCCCCTCCCCTCTAAAAAAAATACCACCCAATCCCCATCTCAGACCTACCTCTCTAACCCTATCAAATAAACTCTCCCTTTCTACATCATAATACATGTTCAATGTATTAATCCTTCTCTACCATACACCCATCACACATTCCAGTACTATGTTTCCCGATTAATTTCAGAGAAGGATTCAATCCCGTATGCCCCAATCTCATTCTGCACAACATAACTTCCTCCCTTATATTTCAATTACAAGACACTATCTTCTTGTCTCAGACCAACTCTCGTTATCGCCCTCTGAACAATCTTCTTGACCCTAACCAGTCAGGCTTCTAGACAGGTCACTCAACCGAGACTGCTCTCCTCTGTGTCATGGAGACTCTCCGCACTGCTGTCCTCTGTTCTCATCCTCCTATATCTATATCTGCATTCGACACTGCGAACCATCAGATCCTCCTCTCCACCCTCTAAGAGCTGGGCGTCTCAGTCTCTGTATACTCTTGGAATGCATCTTACCTGGCAGGCCACTCTTGCCAAGTGACATGGAGAGGATCTGTGTCTGCACCGCATACTCTTACTACTGGTGTACCCCACTGCTCGGTTCTAGGCCCTCTTCTCTGTATACACCAAATCACTCGCCTCCTTCATATTCTCACATGGTCTCTCCTATCATTGCTATGCGGATAACACTAAACTACTCCCCCCCCCCCTTCTAACGCCCAGGTGGCAGCACGCATCTCTGCTTGCGAGCACTATTATTCTGTAGAAAATAATAAAAATAAAGAAAAACCCTGGAATGAGTAGGTGTGTCCAAACTTTTAACTGGTACTGTATAGAGAAGACAGGCAGGGTGAATGTAGACCGCTGTGTGTCCTATGCAATGAGCTGTTAGCTAATGAGAGCATTAAACCCTCAAATGAAAAGGCATCTGAACACCAAGCAATAAAGACAAGACAGCTGACTTTAAAAAAGCCAATGTCAATATCTGGAGGCCTCACAAGATTCATTAAATAACGTATGCACGGTACAAGAAAAGGCACTTTGCACATCATACCTTGTGGCCCAGTGCATTGCTAAGTGCAAAAAAGCCCACACCAGCAAAGAGGATCTCATACTCCCTGCTGCGAATGATATGTGCACTAAAATCTTGGGAGAGTCAGTCGCCAACAAACTTAAAACCATACCCCTATCCAATGACACCGTGAGGAGGAGAATCCAGGACATGTCAGACATCAGAGCGCATCAGTGCAAATGGCCATTGCGCACTGCAGATTGATGAATCCACAGATGTGGCTAACCATGCAATTCTAATGGTCTATGTCAGACACGCCTGGGATAATAACTTTGAGGAACAGTTCCTTTTTAGTTCTGATTTGCCCACCATCACTACTGTCTTTAACACAAAGGATATGTACCTGGGCTCTGTGGGACTGGCCTGGATGGGTGTGACAGTGTGACCACTGATTGGGAAGCTGCCATGAAGGGAAAGCACTCCGGAGAAGTAAAGCGGATACTGGAGAGAGCACTGAGTGTGACGTGGAACCACTGTGTCCTACACAGGGAGGCATTGACAGCGAAGGACATGGTTCATGAGCTCCACACCACTCTCCAGGATGTGATCAAGTGTGTCAATTATATCAAAAAGAGTTCCACAAAAAGCTGGTGTTTCCAGGCCTTCTGTAGGGATATGAGGGGCGAGCACCAGCAGGTGCTTTATCATGCAGAGGTCCGCTGGCTTTCCAAGGGTAAAGTGTTGGGTCGCTTTTATGAGCTTCAAGCAGAGATTGCTGTTAAACTGTTAAACATCTTGTTAAGCTGCAGGGAACGTTGAGACTACTTCCCGGAGGAGAACAGGAGACAATACGACTGGGTACAGGACCCCGAGTGGAGATGGGAAGAATCATGCTGCCAAGCAACAAAGAGGATCAGCTGGTTGAGATGTCATTTGAACGCGGACTGAGCATGCACGTCCCGGGAAATGACACTGCCAAAGTTCTGGTGCAGCGAAGTGGGAGAGCATTCTGCCCTCGCCTGTCATGCAATCAGAATCATGCTACCGTTCAGCAGTAACTATCTGTGTGAAAGTGTCTTCTCTGCTATGGCCGTGCTGAAAACTAAAAGCAGAAACAAACTGGACAGCCAGCATGACCTCTGAATTGCCTTGTCAACCATCATCTCAGAGTTCGATAAACATATAAAACTGAAAAAAACACCCCCAGTTTTCCCACTGATAGGCCACACACACACACACACACACACACACACACACACACACACACACACACACACACACACACACACACACACACACACACACACACACACACACACACACACACACACACACACACACACACACACAATAAATAAACAGGTTAATGAGTTATTGTTCAGTAGGTTAATTATTATTGTAAATGAATTCTGACATTTTATTAAACTGGTTATAAACAGACACCTTCAAAAACATTTTTCAAGGTTGTGAAACTATTCACATGGTAATTGGTGATTATTAACTCCTAGTGATTGTTGTTTTTTCTATTTTAAAAACTGGTATGTGTTACTGTTCATTAACATTATTGGACTGGTTTTAATGTCATGTTCTGAGTCTGATAATGTATTACACCCCACTCCTATTACACCCCACTCCTGATGGGTCACCACTGAGTAGTTATACTTTTTAAACATCATTTTTAACATTGTACAAAGCTGCAAAAATGATTGAGGGGACAAAATTAATCTCCTTAATTTTGTCACTAGAGTCAAATACTTTCTGTGGCCCACATCAGAGTCAAATAGTTTCTATAGAACAAACTTCACGTCAGGATAGGCAACCGAAATAAATGTGTGTTATATTAGACAGAGGGAGTAAAATGTAGACAAGCAATAAACATTTCAGAACAACTACTAGTCTAATAAGACATGGGACAAATGACGAATTATGGAAAAGATATATATTTATAGACGAATACACTTGAAACAAATAGCCAAACCGAAAACTGCGAACATTACTAGTGCCTACCCCGCGATCAAACCTCCATACAAAATCAAATCAAATGCAGTCTAACGTGATCACTGACAGCTGCCTTGAAGGACACAAATAAAAATGCGTTCTGCTACTAAGATAAGTGAAATGTAGGCTACACTGACAACGGAGTGAAGTGCAGAAATGTCAAATATCAACCAAGTCGCAGCAATGAAGAATTGGGTGTGGGGTGGGGTGGTTCTGTCAGGGGGAGATTTTCGGCACAACACCGGGACGCTAATCTAAATAATGACAACAGACTTGTTAATTTTCTGATTTCATTAGGCTATAATACACCATGCAATTGGTAGATACAGCCTGAAACGAATGTAACATTGTGCAAATGTTCCTTACAAGCAAGAATATTGAATACAATTACATTTGAACTTACTCTACACCGGTGATCTGTGCGGTTTGTCCTTCAATTGCTCGAAATTCGAGACAAATTATCCACAGGAAAGTATTGTTTACCCGAATTTTTAGAGCACCATTACTGCCGTTTTAAATTATGATCACCTGGCATGTGCACAAAACCATGTAAACACCTGCAAACTTCAGTTTCATGAAAACGTCTGGTGTGCACGTACTTCCGTATTATGCACGGGCAAAATAAATCTTGATTGCCACACACAAAGATCCGTGTTTTGAAGTCGGGTTAATAACACTGCCCTGTTGATATTTTGTCTAAAATGTATACCAACAGAAGGACGAAAACCACGGAGTAAGTTCAAATTAAGTTTATTAAACATTCTGACTTGCAAAGGGACGGTTTGTCATTATTGAATGTATATGTGCGCGGCGTTTACATAATTTGAAGGCCTCGCCAAGTTTTGTGACAAACTTTTTTACAAAGGGAAAGGGGGATACCGACTCAGTTGTACAACTGAATGCCTTTAACTGAAATGTGTCTTAATCGACATGCACGTCTTTCGTGCTCAGGGAACAGTGGTTAACTACCTTGCTCAGGGGCAGAAGGACAGATTTTTTTACCTTGTCAGTTCGGGGATTCGATCCAACAAACTTTCGGTTACTGGCCCAACGCTCTAAAGAACAGTGTGTTTGCAAGAATAGAGCAGAAGAGAAAATAATGATAATCAGCTTCTTGATATGCCCCACTGGACAGGTGGATTGGATGTTCTTGGAAAAGTAGAAATGCTCACTTACAGGGATGTAAAGAAATTTGTGGACAACATGTTAGAGAAATAAGCTTTTTGTGCATATGGAACGTTTTTCAGCTCATGAAAAATGGGATCAACACTTAACATGTTGCATTCATATTTTTGTTCAGTGTACATTACACAAAATCTCATATTATTGCTATCTTTCGAGCTGAGTGCAGACTCTTTTAGAAAGAACAGTGAGTTAGCAAGAATAGAAGAGAAAATAATTACTTTATTCCATCTACATCACCTCAGTAAGGTTAATATTCAACTATCCTTATTATAGCTTAGGTTTACTGTCTCTCTAAAAACAGATTTACTCAAGCCTATTTCAAATGACAAGTTAACAAAGGGTTAATGAGGGGTATGTGGTTAATTACCCTCTTACCCAAAGACACTTCACATGATAACTATAATATGTCAGATAAAGAATGGTTCTCATATTCCCTGTGTACATCTCAAGCCACACTGCTACAATTTCTCCCCATTGTGGACACTCCTATGTCTGATAAGGTTACTCAGGAAGGAGAAGCTCTTGTAACATAGTTTGCACTTGAAGGGCCTCTCCTTGGTGTGAACGGTCTGGTGCTTCTTCACATAGCTCGCCTCAGCGAAGCGCTTCCCACACGTGGGGCAGGCATACGGCTTGTCGGCGTCCGTCCTAATCCGTCCCATCCTGACCATGTCTGTATTCTTGGGGTAACCATGAGGTAGCTGAGGAAGGCTGGACCCAGGTTTCCTATGAACCCATTCAACAGGCATTAGACGAGATCTTGAAGGAGAAGACATACTTGCTGATAGACTACCACCAGGGGGGTCTCCCACCACTCTCTGTGAAGGCTGAAGCCCAGGGTGACCTGCTCTGTTCATCATGGATACTGTGGTGTTTGTATCGTAGGAACAGGAGGGTCTATCTCTATCAGCCCCAGGTCCTGCTCCATCCCTGCACTGAGACTGTGAAGAGAAGGGTCTGGGCTGCAGACTGGATCCCTGACTGGAGCCTTTATCTTTCTGATGACCACCAGGACTGAGGTTGTTCAGTCCACCTGTCCACTGGTTGTGTTCGGTGTGGTGGTGGAGTCTCGGTCCTTCGTGGTTCGGTCCTGGTCCTGACTTGGGAAGGAAGAGCAACGGCTCCTGATCCAGGGTTCTGATCTGGGGCCAGGGTTTGTGACCATGTGCTTCAGAGGTCCAGTCTCTCCCGTCAGCAACACTGGGCATCAGCAGGTCCTCATGGACCGCAGACTGTAAACACAAATTGTACAGAAGAGCAAATAAAAGGTTGATATAATAAACTCTTTGCTGAATACACAGAAACATGAATAAAATCTATAACATGCCTCTTCATGCCTTATTGCTATAATAATATATGCCATTTAGCAGACGCATTTATCCAAAGCGACTTACAGTCATGTGTGCATACATTCTACGTATGGGTGGTCCCGGGAATCGAACCCACTACCCTGGCGTTACAAGCGCCATGCTCTACCAACTGAGCTACAGAAGGACCATATTGCTATTATCAACTGGTTACAACGTAATTAGAACAGTAAAGATAAGTGATGTCATCCTCGTGTTATACTGTCTGATATACCATGGTGTTCAGACAATCAGCATTCAGGGCTCGAACCACCCACTTTTAGAATAAAATGTAAACCACAGTTAAGCCCATCTCTAACACTGTGATTAAAGTATCAATATGGAGCCACTGGAGTTTTATCTTTTATTAATCAGCAGATCACGTGTAACCACACCAGCCCAGGACCTACACATCTGTCTTCTTCAGCTGTGGTTTCATCTGAGACCAGCCACCCGGACAGCTGATGAAACTGTGGGTTTGCACAATCAAAAAATTTCTGCACAAACTGTCAGAAGCCGTCTGAGGGAAGCTCATCTGCGGGCTCGTCGTCCTCACCAGGGTCTCAACCTAACTTCAGTGGGCAAATGCTCACCTTCGATGCCACTGGCATGCTGGAGAAGTATGCTCTTCACGAATGAATCCCCGTTTCAATTGTACTGGGCAGATGGCACACCAGATAGTGACTGGTTTTCTGACTTGCCATTTGCCTTTGGGTGCCTTGGAGTGGTCATGTGTGGTCAAACTCCCATTCTGAGGCGAAACGCTTGAACTGTGTAGTGAATTGTAGGCCATTGTCTGTGATGCCTTTGTCAGGCTGGCCTTGCAGCACTTTATGGCCGTCTCTGCAGACAAGTCAGGGAGCAGTTACATTTCCCAAAAGTCAGAGTAGTGATCAACGATGATAGTCTATTTTTCTGTGGCTGAATAAATCCATGCTGACGATTTGCCAGGCCCTTGAGGGCAGTTTGTGCGACATCATGGTTTCCTTTTGCTGTTCATGAACATACTCGCTGCATATGGTACAGCTGTCTTTAATTTCTACTTGCATGTTTGGCCAGTATAATGTTTTGCGTGCCTGGCGGTAGCATGCGTCAACTCCAACATAACTGGAGTGTATGCGGGTAAGCATCTCTGGATGTAGTGATTTGGGGATATTGGCCTTCTGACCTCCAAACAAGATGCCATTTTGCACACTGATCTCAACTCGAAATGTGTCTCCTCTTTCAAGTACGGCCAACCTGTGAGAACAATGGACTTCAGTGACTGTAGGTGTTCGTCCTTGTCAGTGTGTTGCCTGATCTGAGCTAGGAGCTGATCTGTGACGTTTAAGTAGTCTGCCTGATTGATCTGTTGAACATCTTGTTGTTCATGCTGTAGAGAACAGATGGCATGCCGCTGATAGGCAGTGCCTCTGCCTGTACATTGTGCTGTTGCCCTGCTCAGGGTGTTACCGATGTACATCTCTGGTCCTGGCTTGTAGACAACCTTCAGGCTGTAGTTTTGCAGAGTCACATGGATGAGCTGGCAGGAAAGACTATGCTGTGGCACTCTCTCAATTTGTGCATAGTTTTGTTTGTGGAGTGAGTGCTCGAGGCAAACGCAACAGGATGGCCTGCATAAGGCAGCATCCAAGTCCACTTTGGCTGGAGTCACTCTGGATTGTGACAGGCGTCATAACGTCGTAGTAGTGCAACACTGACATGGATGAAGCCAGAAATGATATCCTGCACCGGAGCCTTGTTTTTGGGTAGCCAGTGCCATGGTGTGTCTTTGTCCAGCAGCGGGTGCAGATGCTCACAGACTGCTGATAGGTATGATATGAACTTTGCAAAACCGATGAGACGCTGCACTCCTTTTGCATCAGACGGGTTTGGCATGTCGAGGATCGCTCTGACTGTTGGCCAAAACTTCAGGGCTTTGGCCAACAGAATGTGGCCATGGAAATGGACATCTTTCACCTTGAACTGCGGCTTCTTAAGGCCAAGGCACAGCTTAACTGATCGGCAGCACTCCATCAGTGCTAGGAACTTCACATTGTGATCGCGTTCTGCTTCTTTGTCTGTGTCACCACAGCTTACAACCAGGACATCATCAGCGATGGGTTCAATGCCCTTGAGCACAGCCAGTAACCCGTGCTGCTTGCATTGATATACCTCAGGCGCCATGGAGACACCAAACGGGAGCTTGAACCAGCGTTTCTGACCCTAGGGGGTCCAGAAGGTCGTCATGAAGCTGCCATCTTGGTCCAGCTTGCATTGCAGGAATGCATCTCGGTTGTCCACAAAGGTGAACATTCTGGCCTTGGGAAGCTTGTAGAGGCCATCCTCCAGTGTCGGCATGATGTAGTGGGGGCGTTTCAGTGCTTGGCTCGATGCAGACCCTCAGCTTCTCAGGCTTTTTCACTATGATGACCATATTGCTGATCCAGTCAGTTGGTTCAGTCACAGATGTCATGTGGCCATCGACCTCATACTTGTCCAGCTGTGCTTTCACATCCAGTTTCATTTCAATGGGCACATTGCGAGGAGCACACTGGACTAGAGTGACACTCTCATCCAATTCAAAGTGTACTTCCCCAGGTACTGATTCAACAAGCCCGTTGAATACATGGTCATATCTGCTGAGTAGTTGAGGGGTCCTTGCTGGACAAGCTCCGTGATGTGCAGGTCATTTGGTACGGTGAACTGCATCCATCCCGGGCGTTCGCATGTAGAGCGTGAGAGGAGAGGATGTTGACTGGTTTTCACGATCTCAAACTACAGCTATGGGTCTCAAAGATGCCCATAGAGCTCATTAGCTCTCCTGAGTACAGCTTTAGTCTAATATCGCTGGGCAAGAGATGTATGTCAGGTGCCAGGTTGATTTTTGTCTTTGTCGCTCATTACATTGCATATAGCACCGGAATCCAGTTGACATTGTTGCAACTTGTTGTGTAATCGTAGTGCCACAAACCATTTCTTCCCTCTTGAGTATACAGCCCCAATGGATTCATGCATGGAAATGTCACTTTCACTGTTCTGAACACTGAGTGACATCAACACAGTGAATCTTGCCCTCACTCACCCTTCTTTTGCTTTTGAGACACACTTTTGCAAAGTGATTATTAGTTCAACAAGCTCTGCATGGTTTTTCATAGGCAGGGCAGTGCTCTGTCTCTTGCGTGTGCATTTCCACAGTATTTGCATACTATGGGCTGTCTGTATTCACCGTTTGTGGTGAATTACTGCCTCGATTGTTTTTTTTCTGAATGTTTGCCTGGCAACAGTGTGAACAGTATCAACGTCAGTGCGTTGGGTATCGATTTCCATTGCTCTCATTCTCATATCAGTGACATCGGCAGTGCGGCACATTTCAATGGCAGTTACTAATGTTAAGCCTATCTCTCTTAGTAGACGCCGGCGCATGTCCTCATTTGCAATTCCCAGTACTATTTTTGTCACAAATCAGTTAATCTTTCAATTCCCCATATTCACAAGTAGCGGCTCTTTCTCTCAAACGGGTTACAAAGTTGTTTACTGACTCAACCTCTTCCTGTTTTGCAGCTTCCAAAAACGAACCGATCCTAAATGACGTTCCTGGCGGGTTTGAAGTAGTTATCCAATGCATCCAGTATGGCCTTTCCATCACCCTGTTGTTGTGCTGTGTGGGGGAGATTGTGCAGGTAGATGTGCCTGGAATCGCTGCCCATTAAACTCCTCAGAGTTACCGCTTGTACCTCGTTGGGTTTTTCATGTAGACCGGTCGCCAGCGCATAGTCCTCGAATTCACCCCTGAAGTTGTCCCAATTAGTATTCCAGTCCCCTGTGAGAACCATGGTTTTGGTGGCAGAATGTTCACTGCCATAGTGATAGAATAGATCTCTTTGCCTTCAGCCATCGAGGTAGGTAGTGATGCTAACTAGCCAGCTAACGACGAGTTGATCAGTGGTGTGACAGTAGTAGTAGGAAACGGCGTGTGTTCGCATATGGAACGTAACTGCGCCTATACTGTAAAATAACAAACGTGTGGTTTTTCGAGACACTTCTGATATCATGCAGAAACATGGTATGTTAGATTAAAGAATAAAGACCGACACAAATGTCAAGTTCAATAGCCATGTTCAAGCATTGTACAAGTCCATACATACAGGGTCCGGGGAACAACCCAGCTAGTTGATTACCTATCAACTAGACTCCGTAACACGCTTTGCCAGGCCAAATATATATACCCTCCTTTCTTGAAACATTAATACCTGCAGTCTTTATATCTATTATAGACAAGTTTGCGCAGTGGCGAATCTAGTGGACCTAGGCCTTCAGTGGCGAACCTATTGGACCTTCAGTGTGTGAGAGGTTTGTGATGCTGAAAGGACAGCAATGGTAATACCAACGCACTCATGTAGGAGTGCACTTTTGGGCATTTCGTATACTCACTTCTTAATCCCCATTGATGCCTATTAAAGTAGTGGAGTGGAGGTATACGAAAAATCAGTTATGTAGTACAATAGAGAGATCATGCAGAAAGTAGCCTACACAATCGCAAAGCATGTGAAATATATTCACAAGTGCGCCGCACAGCCTAGTTTCAGCAGGATATCATCTGCAGGCAGAAAGAGGGTACATCTCTCAACTGGTTTTGGCATGGAGCATGTCGCATAAGAATGACATCGGTAGCCAGTAGGGTAGGTGGGAAAGACGTTTAAACTTATGATCTACAAGTAAATGGGTATGCAAACCAGGTATTGGAAAAAGTCTTGGTTAGTAGGCTATTTCTGACGCACAATTCTATCATCATACCCACCTAATCAGATAAAATAATACGTTATTACTATTATTAAAAATACTCCTCACCTCAAATACTTTTTTCCCAGACCTACAAAATGGTATCAGGATGTGGTTTAAGCATCGTTGTGGACTAAGAAAATAACATTTTTGTTTTTCTGTTTAAAAAAAAACGGTGTGATTGAGAGTGCAAATCTGAAAAATATATAGGAATATAATTAAAACCCACAGGAAAACATAGGGTGCCTTGCCTCCGCTGGTCAGGCCGTTTGGGAAAATTTGAGGATACCCACTTCTCCAGGCATCACCACATAGAGCCAATGGAAAGACAGCAGTCACACACAGCATGATGTTATAGATAAGCAGTCCATTCACACTGACATAATAAGCTAGTAGTTCCCAATCATAAGAGTACAAAAACACAACCATTAGGCAAAGCATTTCCTAATCGAAAATAGTAGTTGTACATTCCCATTGCAAAAAACATTTAACACACAAAGTAGCCTGTGAACTAAAGTTTAAATGCAACAATGTTTCACAGAAGTTATTTTCAAAGAAATGGCTAAGAAAAGCAAGTGAGCTCCAATAAAAAACTGTCCCACTCACCAGTTGATGATCATTTGAAACTTAACTTCTTGTTGAAAGTTATTCTTGATAAGTGAGAAGCTAACAAATTAGCAACAACATCTTCAATAAAAATGCTGCAGCCACTGCAAACTAGCCTACAACAAAAGATAGCTGGCTGGACTGAGAACTACTGCTCCCTATTCCGCTGTGACCTGCTGGCCTTTGAGAAGGCAGATGTTTCCATACGTTTTTTTTGTAAAAACAGTCCCACCCATTACAATTCAATATGGGATTGGTTGATTCCACTGTCACGCCAAAATGTAGTTGAATGGCAGATCCTTTCTGTCTAGCTTCTGGTGGCCTAGCCAATGGCTTACTTAGTAATAGATTAAATCAATATAATTGAAAATAATGTAATTAGAATTATTATTCTCATTATAAATATGTTAAAAATACTCGGGTGGAGCTGCATCTCAGTGCTTGAGATCCTTAGGCGTAGAAGATCTTCATTGTTTGGGTTAGTAATAATTTGTAGAGTGGCTCTATTTTCCCTCTGCATGCATTTTTTCACCTATTCTGAACGTGTAAAGAATCCACATGTTCTTCTGAAATATGAACATAGAAATACTGGACATTTTGAACTCTTACAATGGTGGAGATTGACAAAATTACAATCATGGTGTTGAATTGGACTCAATTTTTTCTCCGGTCTTGGATCGGTCTCGCTTTAGGTGGTATAGAACACAACACTGATTCCTAGTCATGTAAAATCCTTAGATTAGGGACTAACAAATTTATATTAACTGATTTCCTTAACTTTAATTCAGTAAAATCTTGTTGCGTTTATTTTTATTCAAGTGTAGAATAACTTCGGTAAATCTGGTAACCTCGCTTTGATAATATAAATGTTGGAAAGGTTAACATTACACATGACTTCTTTATTTAAAGTAAACATTAATTAAGGCACTATCATTTCCTTATTATAAAACACCAGCATCAACCTGAAAGGGACAAAGTTTGTCCCTCTTCATCAGTGAAGCATTTGTACAGACACCATCACCATATCATCTACTCTGCCTCATCATACTCATTCTACCTCATCCAGTTCCCTACTACATCCTAAACCAACAGAATGAACTACAAACTAACTAGTACTACATTACATGTCACTATACTCTATACATGGGCTGTGTGCATTTTCTGCTGGTGTATCCTGAGAGAGCTCCTCTCTGAGAACCTCTTCCCACAGTGCGTACAGGCGAATGGCCTTTCTCCCGTATGGACCTTCAGGTGCCTCTTCAGCTGGGGCTGGCGGGAGAACCTCTTCTCACACTGGGGGCAGCTGTAGGGTTTCTCCCCTGTGTGGACTCTCTGGTGCCTCTTCAGGTGGCCAGCCTGGGCAAAGCGCAAGTGACACTGGCTACAGCTGAATGGTTTCTCCCCCGTGTGCATCCTCTGGTGGATCTCCACGTGTTTGGGGAAACTGAAGGCTTTCCCACAGAATGAACATGGGAAGCGCTTCTCTTTGGCGCCAGATCTACTGATGGCATTACTACTACTACTACTGTCATTTGTCAATGGGCTTGTGTAGCTATTAAGTGTTGAGACACTGGTATCGTCTGAGGTCTGGTTTAAAATGAGGAGAGTGTGAGGAGGATGAAGGCCAGGGAGTGTCTGTGTTGTCACAGGGTCCATGTTCCAGTTGATAGATCCTATATAAGGCAGGCTGAAGGTAGCACCTGTTAGGGGGTTAACCTGAGGTGCCATCAGTCTCTGTGAATCACAACTATAGGAGCAGGACGGAGCATCGCTAGTAGAGTCTGTGTCTGTTCTCTTTTGATGCATACGGACACCTCCCTGTCCCCGCAGACCAAATCTACACCTCGCCCTGGTCTCAGCCAGTCTGTTGTCATGGAGACTAAATTCAGTTGGTGTTTTGTGTTCGACTGTCTGTTTCTGGTTGTAGTTAACAGTGTTGTTCCCCAGCCCAGAGTTGAGGACGCTGTCCCATCCACTGACCTCGCCTCTGGTCCTGGCCTGCTCAGTGATGTCATCCCCTAGGCCCTTGCCTGCACCAGTCTGTGTCTGGGAATCGAAGATGGCCGCACAGTCTCCTCTTTTATCCTCCATCCAATCACCTGCAGGAAGAGTTTCGAAAATACACTTTACAAATATGGAAGAGAACGCTACATATGGATTTGTTTGTTGTCAAGTTCATACATTATAATATGTGTTTATAATATGTGTTTTTTTATGTAAACATAAGTTGTATTGATTTCATTTTTTGAATTAAGAAAAATAATAGCCGGGCGCATCACTATTCCCATTGAAGATCTATTACTGTATGTAGGCTATATGTATTTCTCCCTTACCTTGCTCCCCCATCTTTAGTCCACTCAGAAGATCAATGCTCTCTGGTCCATCCTCTATTGTCTCCTCTTTGACCAACAGCAGATCAGGCTTCCCATCCTCCATGTCTATTGACTGTAAGAGATACAGTGTGAGAGGATGTTGGATCCAGAAATCTGGTTAACACTTTACTTGACACCTAGCATCATAACACGGCCATAACCGTGTCATGTAATAACAGCTGACATGACAAGTTATGGTCATAACCCATACTTAGACCTCTTGTGACATATTGCATTATTTTATGGCTGGTTATGGCACCTACATACGAGTGTCAAAACGCACAAATCCTACCTAGAACATTTTCTGAAATTGGCCAAATTAAATTATTATTGTAATTGCGCACACATTGATGTCAGACATGCACCTTCCCCAATGCGCTGTTGCTGATGACTGGGATGAATACAGGAGCAGGACAAGACACCCTCTTTTTGACTGATGACTGACATAAGGGCATGTACATGATAGGCCTATCTGGCTTATTTGATGGTCATAGCTTCTTGTCAGTGTTTTTTCTTAGTCCAACTAAAGTGACACACAATGGTCATGCCTCATGGCCATGTCAGTGTGTTTTCTACAAGTTACTTAAAATAAAAACATGACAAAGGATGTTTGAACATTTTTTTAAAGAAACTTGTCAAAACACAGTTGAATAAATGTGCGTTTTGACATTTATGTGCCATACAATAATGTAATATGTCAGGTGTAAATATGTGTCATGAGTGTTATGACCATATGACAAGTTATGTCAGCTGTTATGACATATTACTTGGATATGACCGTGTCATAACATTACGATGCTTGGTGTCAAGTAAAGTGTTACCAAAATATTATATATTTGCTCCCTGCTATGGAGTATCTTCTGATTTGGCAATGAGGGATTGCTATGCAAATATGTTAGTTGATTGGTTTACTTGACAATCTTTAATGGTTTGATAATAGACAGAATTCATCTAGACCTGAGCCCGCATCTACAAAGCATCTCAAAGTGGACGTGCTGAATGACTTGTCGACATAATGAATAAACTATGATCTAAAAGGCAAAACTGATCCTAGATCAGCACTCCTACTCGGAGGCTTTGTGGATACGAGCCCTGACCTAAAACCATTCAGACAGTATTTCAGTGGGCTCACCTCAGTGAGGCTGTGTGTCGTCCTGTGCTGCTCAGCTGGTTCTTCTGTGAGTTCAGGAGGAGGTGTAGTCTGGTTGTCCTCCATGACCATGGTGCCCTCAGGGTTCCCCAGACCCTCCTCACACCCCTCCTCCTTCACCAGCACCCCCTCTGGACCCTCCTCCTCCTGGAAGAGAGAGGTGATACAGATTACACTCCCTCCGGTACATACACACAGATAATAAACATGGAGTGTTTACCCATCCCCACTACGTGTGAGTCCTATATGGTAGTTACATAATTACTTTGTTGTTAAATACATCATGGTGGACATAAATGATGTGGGTAAAAATAAGTCCGCTGTGATAAGTCAAGTCAACATCAGACAAATTTGACAACTGTTTTGACGTGTACAGTAGGTGTTTCGTGTGTAGGTATATTTAGTAAGTGTATATTGGTTATGAAGCGCTGTCTGGTGTATGCAGAATAGGGTGAGATCAGATATGATGTGGACACCTAGGAACTTGAAGCTCTCATCCTGCTCCACTACAGTCCTGTCGATGAGAATGGAGGCATGCTTGGCCCTCCTTTTCCTGTAG
Source organism: Oncorhynchus gorbuscha (assembly GCF_021184085.1). Lineage (NCBI taxonomy): Eukaryota > Metazoa > Chordata > Actinopteri > Salmoniformes > Salmonidae > Oncorhynchus > Oncorhynchus gorbuscha. The sequence continues at coordinate 11,208,517 of NC_060196.1, read as the reverse complement.
TCCACGATCATCTCCTTTGTCTTGAACACGTTGAGGGAGATGTTGTCTCTGACCTCCTCCCTGTAGGCTGTCTCATCATTGTTGGTGATCAGACTGTTGTCGTCAGCAAACTTAATGATGGTGTTGGAGTTTTGCTTGACCATGCAGTCATGGGTGAACAGGGAGTACAGCACGCACCCCTGAGGGGCCCCCGTGTTGAGGATCAGTGTGGCAGATATGTTGTTACCTACACTTACCACCTGGGGGCAGCCTGTCAGGAAGTCCAGGATCCAGTTGAGTTTAATCCCAAGATCCTTAGTTTAGAGATGGGCTTTGAGGGCTCTAAGGTGTTGAATGCTAAGCTGTAGTCAATGAAAGCATTATCGTGTAGGTGTTCCTTTTGTCCAGGTGGGAAAGGCCAGTGTGGAGTGCAATGGAGATTGCGTTATCTGTGGATCTGTTGGTGCGGTAAGCAAATTGGAGTGGGGTCTAGGGTCTCTGGGATGGTGTTGACCATGACCAGCCTTTCAAAGCACTTCATGGCTACAGATGTGAGTGCTACAGGTCGGTAGTCATTTAGGCAGGTTACCTTGGTGTTCTTGGGCACAGGGACTATGATGATCTGCTTGAAACATGTTGGTATTACAGAATTGGTCAGGGACAGGTTGAAAATGTCAGTGAAGACTTGCCAGTTGGTCAGCGCATGCTCAGAGTACATGTCTTGGTAATCCGTCTGGATGTGTGGCCTTGTGACTGTTGACCCGTTTAAAGGTCTTACTCATATTGGCTACGGAGTGTGTGATCACACAGTCGTCCGGAACAGCGGGTGCTCTCATGCTTACCTCCAAGCGTGCATAGAAGTAATTTAGCTCGTCTGGTACGCTCGTGTCACTGGGTGGCTCGTGGCTGTGCTTCCCTTTGTTGTCCGTAATAGTTTGCAAGCTCTGACGAGCATCGAAGCCGGTATAGTAGGATTTTAGTCCTTCCTGTATTGACGCTTTGCCGTTTTTGATGGTTTGTCGGAGGGCATAGCAGAATTTCTAAAGTGTCCTTGTTAGGGTCCCAATCCTTGAACGCGGCAGATGTACCACTTAGTGGATGCGGATGTTGCCTGTAATCCATGGCTTCTGGTTGGGGTATGTACGTACGGTCACTGTAGGGATGACGTCAGATGTACTTATTGATGAAGCCAGCGACTGACATGGTGTACTCCTCAATGCCGGAAGAATCCCTGAACATATTCAAGTCTGAGCTAGCAAAACAGTCCTGTAGCTTAACTTCTTATGGCTGGGGGGCAGTATTGAGTAGCATGGATGAATAAGTTGCCCAAAGTAAATGGCCTGCTCCTCAGTCTCAGTTGCTAATATATGCATATTATTATTAGTATTGGATAGAAAATACTCTAAAGTTTCTAAAACTGTTTGACTGATGTCTGTGAGTATAACAGAACTCTTATGGCAGGCAAAATCCTGAGGAGAAATCAAAACAGGAAGTGAGAAATCTGAGCTTTGCATGCATTCACCAGAGTCTCCAATGAAATCCCCTTGAGATATTAATGATCTTGCACTGCCTAGGGGCTCCACTAGATGTCAACCATCAATAGAAATTTGAATGAGACTTCCACGTTGTTGTGAGAGTGAATGAGAGCAGAATGTATCAGGTGTCTGAGAAGCAGCCATTTTCTGATCACGGTTATTCCTAATGGTACCCACTTGTGTTCCATTGCTCATGAATACTCCGGTTGGAACTTTATTGAAGCTATATGTTAACATCCTAATGATTGATTCTGTACTTAGTTTGAAATGTTTCTTCGACCTGTAATATAACTTTTTGAAGTTTGTCGGATGTAACACTGACCAGAATGGCCGTTTGGATATGTATACCAAACGAGCTAACAAAAGAAGGTATTTCGACATAAATAACGGATATTATTGAACAAAACAAACATTTATTGTGGACCTGGGATTCCTGGAGTGCTTTCTGATGTAGATCATCAAAGGTAAGGGAATATTTATAATGTAATTTCTTGTTTATGTTGACTCCATCGTGATTTGTGATTTTTACTTCTGAGCGACCGTCTCAGATTATGATGAGTATTTCTGTAACATATTTGGGATAGGGGGCAGCATTTTCACTTTTGGATAAATAGCGTGCCCAATTTCAACTTCCTGCTACTCATGCCAAGAATATAAGATATGCATATTATTAGTAGATTTAGATAGAAAACACTCTGAAGTTTCTAAAACTGTTTGAATCATGTTTGAGTATAACAGAACTTATGTAGCAGGCAAAACCCAGAGGACTAACCGATCAGAATTTTCTTTTTTTTAGGTCCCTGTCTGTTCAGTGAGTTCTCGTTGGCAAACGATATTTCTTAGGAACTGGTTTTCAGTTCCTACCGCTTCTACTGGATTTCACCAGTCTTTGCATTTGGTTGAGGTTATTCATTTGTGCAATGAAGAAGTACGGCCATCTAGGAACTGGTAACACTGTTGAGAGTGTGCAAGACATGAAAAGTAGCATGGTTTGTTGTCTTCCTGTATTGAACACAGATAGACCCGTCTACAATTGATCGATTATTAACGTTTAAAAATACCTAAAGTTGTATTACAAAAGTAGTTTGAAATATTTTGGCAAAGTTTATAGGCAACTTTTGAAATATTTTGTAGTCACGTTGCGCATTTTGGAAGCTTTTTTTTCTGGATCAAACGCGCTTTATAAATTGACATTTGGATATATATATATATATATATGGACGGAATTAATTGAACAAAAGGACCAATTGTGATGTTTATGGGACATATTGGAGTGCCAACAAAAGAAGCTCGCCAAAGGTAATGCATATTTTATTTCTGCATTTTGTGTAGCGCCTGCAGGGTTGAAATATGCTACCCTCTTTGTTGACTGTTGTGCTATCATCAGATAATAGCTTCTTATGCTTTCCCCCGAAAAGCCTTTTAAAAATCTGACATGTCTATTGTGTAACATGAAGTCCCATGAGTGTCATCTGATGAAGATGATCAAAGGTTAGTGATTAATCTTATCTCTATTTGTGGTTGTGACTCTGTCTGGAAAATCTTTTGCTGGAAAAACTGCTGTGTTTCTGTGGTTATGTGGTGACCTAACATAATCGTTTGTGGTGCTTTTGCTGTAAAGCACATTTGAAAATCGGACACTGTGGTGGGATTAACGAGATTAGCTTTGAAATGTTATGAGATACATGTATGTTTGAGGAATTTTAATTATGAGATTTTTTATGTTTTGAAATTGGCGCCCTGCACTTCGACTGGCTGTTGTCATATCGCTCCTGTTAACGGGATTGCAGCCATAAGAAGTTACGGATCTGCGTCGTCTGACCACTTCCATATTGAACGAATCACTGGTACTTCCTTTTTAAAGTTTTTGCTTGTAAACAGCAGTATAGAATTATGTTCAGATTTTATAGGTTGTTTTTTTCCCTCTCTCTGTTTGCACATGTAACACGCTGTTAGGAATTAGGTAAAACAGATTTAAGGTTCCCTGCATTAAAGTCCCTGGCCAGAAAGACTGCTCCCTCTGGATGAGCATATTCTTGTTTACTTATGGCCATATACGACTTGTTGAGTGTGGTCTTAGTGCCAGGTTTGTGGTGGTAAGTAGACAGCTACGAAAAATATAGATACTCTCTTGGGAAATATTGCTTATCATGATACTCTACCTCAGGCGAGCAAAACCTCAAGACTTCCTTAATATTATATTTTGTGCACCAGCAGTTATTGACAAATAGACAGACACCCCTTGTCTTATCGGAGACAAATGTTCTATCTTGCCAATGCCTGGAAAACCCAGTCGTTCAACCATGACTCTGTGAAACATAAGATATATTAGTTATTGTCCCTTGGGTAGTATAGTCTTGATCAGAGCTCATCTTGTTAATTATCCAATGATTGCACGTTGGCTAATAGGACTGATGGTAGGCGGGGGATTACTCACTCGCTGTCAGATTCTTACAAGGAACCCTGACCTACGTCCCCTATACCTCCATCTCTTCTTCATGCGAATGATGGGGATTTGGGCCATGTTCGGTGTCTTAAGTAAATCCTTTGCATCTGACATGTTAAAGAAAAAATATTTGTCCAGTACCAGGTGAGTAATCGCTGTTATGATATCCAGAAGCTCCTTTCAGTCATAAGAGACGGTGGCAGAAACATTATGTACAAAATAACTTTCAAAAAACACACACAATAGCACAATTGGTTAGGAGCCTGTAAAACTGCTGCCATCTCCTTTGGCATGATGTGTGCTGAGGTTTTTAGGATTAAAAAAAAATCAATTTTAGAATAAGGCTATAACGAAACAAAATGTGGCAAAAGTCAATTGGAGGTGTAACTGTAGATGTATTTCAAGGCCTACCTTCAAACTCAGTGTCTCTTTGCTTGACATCATGGGAAAATCAAAAGAAAAGAGCCACGAAATTATAGACCTCCACAAGTCTGGTTCATCCTTGGGAGCTATTTCCAAATGCCTGAAGGTACCACGTTCATCTGTGGTCCTTCTGTAGCTCAGTTGGTAGAGCATGGCGCTTGTAACGCCAGGGTAGTGGGTTCGATTCCCGGGACCACCCATACGTAGAATGTATGCACACATGACTGTAAGTCGCTTTGGATAAAAGCGTCTGCCAAATGGCATATATACAAACAATAGTATGCAAGTATAAACACCATAGCCATCATGCCGCTCAGGAAGGAGACCCGTTCTGTCTCCTAGAGATTAACGTACTTTGGTGCGAAAAGTGCAAATCAATCCCAGAACAGCAAAGGACCTTGTGAAGATGCTGGAGGAAACAGGTACAAAAGTATCTATATCCACAGTAAAACGATTCCAATATCGGCATAACCTGAAATGCCGCTCAGCAAGGAAGAAGCCACTGCTCTAAAACCGCCATAAAGAAGTCAAACTACGGTTTGCAACTGCACATAGGGACAAAGATCATACTTTTTGGAGAAATGTCCTCTGGTCTGATGTAACAAATATATGGCCATAATGACCATCGTTATGCTTGGAGGAAAAAGGGGGAGGCTTGCAAGCCAAAGAACCCTATCCCAACCGTGAAGCACAGGGGTTTTAGCATCATGTTGTGGGGGTGCTTTGCTGCAGGGGGGACTGGTGCACTTCACAATATAGATGGCATCATAAGGTAGGAAAATTATGTGGATATATTGAAGCAACATCTCAAGACATCAGTCAGGAAGTTAAAGCTTGGTCGCAAATTTGTCTTCCAAATGGACAATGACCCCAAGCACACTTTCAAAGTTGTGGCAAAATGGCTTAAGGACAACAAAGTCAAGGTATTGGAGTGGCCATCACAAAGCCTTGACCTCAATCCCATAGAAAATTTGTGGGCAGAACTGAAAAAGCATGTGCGAGCAAGGAGGCCTACCAACCTGTCAGGAGGAATGGGCCAAAATTCACCCAACTTATTGTGGGAAGCTTGTGGAAGGCTGGCTACCTGAAATGTTTGACCCAAGGTAAACAATTTAAAGGCAATGCTACCAAATACTAATTGAGTGTATGTAAACTTCTGACCCACTGGGAATGTGATGAAAGAAAAACACTGTGCTATTATTCTGACATTTCACATTCTTAAAATAAAGTGGTGATCCTAAGACGGACTTTTTAAGAGGATTGTCAGGAATTGTGAAAAACTGTTTAAAGGTGTATGTAAACGTCCGACTTCAACTGTATGTGCATAATAGCTCAATTAACCAGCATATTGGTGTTGAGAACAATGTGGCAGAAGCAGCGGCAGAGATAGAAGATGAGAAAAAAGCCCTTGACTTAATCGTCTAAGAAATGTGAGGACAGAGGAAACTAAATTAATTAGGTCTATAATCAACGGCCTAACTGTCAAATGTGCCTGGCTTTATGAATCATCCATATACAGTACCAGTCATAAGTTTGAACACGCCTACTCATTCAAGGGTTTTTCTTTGGTTTGACTATTTTCTACAATGTAGAATAATAGTGAATGCATAAAAACTATGAAATAACACACATGGAATCACCAAAAAAGTGTTAAACAAATCAAAATATTATTTTGTATTTTATATTCTTCAAAGTAGCTACCCTTTGCCTTGACAGCTTTGCACATTCTTGGCATTCTCTCAAACAGCTTAACCTGGAATGCTTCCACATATGCTGAGCACTTGTTGGCTGCTTTTCCTTCACTCTGTGGTCCAACTCATCCCAAACCATCTCAATTGGGTTGAGGTTGAATGATTGTGGAGGCCAGGTCATCTGATGCAGCACTCCATCACTCTCCGTCTTGGGCAAATAGCTCTTACATAGCCTGAAGGTGTGTTGGGTCATTGTCCTGTAGAAAAATAAATGATAGTCCCACTAAGTGCAAACAAGATGGGATGGCGTATTGCTGCAGAATGCTGTGGTATCCATGCTGGTTAAGTGTGCCTTGAATTCTAAATAAATCATGACAGTGTCACCAGCAAAGCACCATCACACCTCCTCCATGCTTCACGGTGGGAACCACACATGCGGATATAATCCATTCACCTACACTGCGTCTCAAAGACACAGCGTTTGGAATCAAAAATCTCAAATTTGGACTCCAGACCAAAGGAGAGATTTCCACCGGTCTAATGTCCATTGCTCGTGTTTCTTGGCCCAAGCAAGTCTCTTCTTATTGGTGTCCTTTAGTAGTGGTTTCTTTGCAGCAATTCGACCACAAAGGCCTGATTCTCTCCTCTGAACGGTTGATGTTGATCTCCTGAATAATTTATTTGGCCTGCAATTTCTGAGGCTGGTACCTCCAATGAACTTATCCTCTGCAGCAGAGGTGACTCTGGGTCTTCCTTGCCTGTGGCAGTCCTCATGAGAGCCAGTTTCTTCATAGCGCTTGATGGTTTTTGAGACTGCACTTTAAGAAACTTTCAAAGTTCTTCTTACTTTCCAGATTGACTGTTGTTTCTCTTTGCTTATTTGAGCTGTCCTTGCCATAATATGCACTTGGTCTTCTACCAAATAGGGCTATCACCCCTACCTTGTCACAACACAACTGATTGGCTCAAATGCAATAAGAAGGAAAGAAATGACAAATTAGCTTAAGAAGGCACAACTGTTAATTGAAATGCATTCCAGGTGACTACCTCATGAAGCTGGTTGAGAGACAGTGTGCAAAGATGTCAAGGCAAAGGGTGGCTATTTGAAGAATGTTGTTATTTGTTTAACACTTTTTTTGGTTACTACATGATTCCATATATGTGTTATTTCATAGTTTTGATGTCTTCAGTATTATTGTACAATGTAGAAAATAGTAAAAATAATGGAAAAAACTTGTAGGTGTGTCCAAACTTGACAGGTACTTTCTACAGAAATAATACAGATCCTGCTTTGAGTGTTTGTTTAATTAATAGCCTAATCATTCCGTGAGCACCAAGTCTCAAGCAAAAAATTTACAAATTTGCCTGTTTTATAATCTTTGCCATGCTGTAATAAAAGCTTTACACTTTTTTGTTTGTTATAAGTCTCTCTGGTATTATATAATACCATTTTTTTTACACCATTTTAAATTGTCAGAAATTATGCATAATAATAATAATAGCCCTCCTTTGTCCTTGATCTCTTTTGTTAGGCGGCCCAATCAAATCAATATCGGTCGGACTCCCACGGGCACTGCGGTTTATGAGTCAACCCGCACATCACTAGCCTACATTATATTCACTGTGTTTATGCTCGTTCTTTGGGTAATACAATTCTATATGATGCAAACTAGTAAAAAGATCACATTTGGGATCTAGCTAATGATTAGCTCAATTGGGTAAATGCAGATAGTATTTTATTAGGATCCTCATTAGCTGTTGCTGAAGCAGCAGCTACTCTTCCTGGGGACCACACAAAACACAGAACAGCTCAAGGGCTGAACTACACACATGTGAAATAAAAACAACACAACCAAAGAAATCTAGACATACAGTGCCTTTAAAAATATATAATTTACATAAATATTCACATCACTCAGTCAATACATGTTAGAATCTCCTTTGGCAGTTTACAGCTGTGAGTCTTTCTAGTTAAGTCTAAGAGCCTTGCACATCTGGAATGTACACTATTTGCACATTATTACTTTTAAAAGCTCTGTCAAGTTGGTTATTGATCATTGCAAGACAACACTTAAGTCTTACCATAGATTTACTAGCAGATTTAAGTAAAAACTAACTCTGCCACTCAGGAACATTCAGTCTTCTTGGAAAGCAACGCCAGCGTAGATTTGGCCTTGTGTTTTAGGTTATTGTCCTGCTGAAAGGTGAATTCATCTCCCAGTGTCTGGTGGAAAGCACACTGAACCAGGTTTTCCTCTAGGACTTTGACTCCCCAGTCCTTAACAATTACAAGCGTACCTATAACTGAGGATTTGTGGGCCCATACCAAACCTTTTCAACTTCCTGAGGGGAAAGAGTCTTCTTCACTACTATACACGTGAGTGGACTACTTTAAGTCTTTTGGCACCGATTTGGCACCGAGGAACTTGATGCTCTCAGCCCCGTTGACGTGTATGGGGGCGTGTTGGCCTTACTGACGTTGATGGAGAGGTTGTTGTCCTGGCACCACACGTCACTGCCCTCCATCCTGTAGGCTTATCACCGTCATGTCGCCAGCAAACTTGATGACGGTGTTGAGAGTTGTGCGTGGCCACTCAGTCGTGGGTAACAGGGAGTACAGGAAGGGACTAAGCGCACACACACCCCTATGGGGCCCCTGTGTTGAGGGTCAGGGTGATATTGCCTCGACTATGACAATTTACATTCTAAGGCAGGGCTCTCCAACCCGGTTCTTGGACAGCTACCATCCTGTAGGTGTTTGTACAACAGTACTATAGCACACCTAATTCTAATAATTAGCTGGTTGATAAGCTGAATGAGGTTAATTACAATTAGGTTTGGAGAGAACCTACAGGAGGGTAGCTCTCCAGGAACAGGGTTGGAAAGCCCTGGTATACAAGAAGGTAGCCCTATTTAGTAAAATACCAAGTCCATATGTGGAGAGGCACACAGCAGAGAACCAAAAAACGGAATTAACTACCATCGTTGCTGAGTGGGTGGGGGACAGCAGTGAGGTGAGTGCTGTTTGGTAGCCATGACTGCGGTATACTGAACTGCATTGCCCCCTAGTGGTCATTTGCAGGACCATATCTGCATTGTACATTACAGGATTTTTATCTTATTGTGTAAATTAGTTTTTAAAACATGGCTGTATAAATATTAACAAATGCTTTACATTTGTCACAAACCTGTTACCGGTACATGAGTTTAATTGGATTACAATGTCGTTGGGAAGTCTCCAAGCTCCCCTATGGCAGATAAATAAGGATGTACGTGTAAGCAAGTGAATAGCTGCGGTGAGTCTTTCTGAAATAAACTGGCCACATTTGATATACTGTCATTTTGATGTAATACTATTACACTAACCTCTATCATGATAACGTGCTGGGTTGAGGTTCCACTCCCCTCATCAACGGTGATTGGTTGGTCATCTCTCCATGTATTGTGTCCCGCTGGCTTCACAAAGCTCCTGTGGCCTCCAGTGAGATGTCCTTCACCTGAGAGAGCGATTGGGAAGAAGAGGTGGTTGGGTTAACTACTATCAATGCTCAACGGTATATTGTACACTATTGACAATGTCTAGAATTGCCCAGGAGGCAAGGTAAAAATTCCTATAACTTCCTGATGTACTATTTATTGATCAATGTATTATGTTCCATTTTCATTGAGTAAATAATAGGAAATGCATTAAATAAAGAATCTGGTTAGAATATGATATTTGTTAATATGCAATAATTCCCTTGATTACTAAACTATCTCAAAACTGACCAAGACCCAATTCTGGTTAACCATATCTGTGGTAAACACATCTGAAGTCAATCATGCGCAGAGGGGAACGGGCCTACCTCTAGCCATTCCTCTGTATCTGTGAAGAATCTTGACATTTCTGGGACGACTGGAGAGGACGCGCTCCCGTGATACCTTCTGTTCCTGAAGCTGTAGTTTCCTCCGCAATACCCGGTTTTCTTTCTGGCTTTGAGTTATTTCCAAACGAAACACTGCATAATCGTCGTCTACGAGTTTGCAGATATCTTCCACGGCTGCATTCGCTAGCACCTCCATGATGGAGGCTATTTGAGTGTGAAAAACCATACATTTAACGTTAGCCATTGTTCGCTAGCTAGTTAGCGTTACCTAGATAACATCTATCAACCAAGTCCTGTCTCCAACGTGAATTAAACACTACCTGGGGGTAAGCATGTGAAGTTGTGCAGTTAAATTAGTCATATTTTAAGTTACAGGGTGTTAATAAACGTCTAAATAACAACAATAAAAACGCAAATGTGGAAATTGTTACTGTTCACTTTTGTTTACACAGAAGAGAAAGGATATTATTGGTTGGCGTCGTTGCTGAAAGGGTGTGGTTAAATGAAAAATATATGCGGGCTGTTCTTTGAATTACGGTACTGCTAACTACATTACAAATCAAATGTACTATGATCAGTATATTTCAAGCTCACCACAGGCTTCTTTAAAAATAACTGTATTGACAAGAATAGTGTAGAAAGTAATATGACTTATTCCATTTACATCACCTCAGTACGGTAAATATTAAGCTATCCTTGTTCTAGCCTCGGTTTACGTTCTCTCTAAAAACAGGTATTTACACAAGCCTGTTTCAAGTAACAAGCTAATGAAGGGTGTGAATTTAATTACCCTCTCACCCCAAGACACTTCACATGATAACTATAATATGTCAGCCAAAAATTGGTTCCCAAAATTGGTTCCCCTTGACCTCTTGCCATTGTTTTGGTTTTGTTGGGATTATGTGCTGTGTTATAGGCTAGGTACCACTTGTGGTAAACACCCATGCTGACCCTGTCTGTATTAGTGGGATAACCATGAGGTAACTGAGGAAGACTAGACTGGTCCAGACCCAGGCCTTCTATTAACCCATTCACCAGGCATTGGATGAGATCCTGAAGGATGAGACAGACTTGCTGATAGACTACCACCAGGGGGTTCTCCCACCACTCTCTGTGAAGGCTGAAGCCCAGGGTGACCTGCTCTGTTCATCATGGATACTGTGGTGTTTGTATCATAGGAACAGGAGGGTCTATCTCTATCAGCCCCAAGCCCTGCTTCATCCCTGCACTGAGACTGTGAAGAGAAGGGTCTGGGCTGCAGACTGGAGCCTCTGTCTCTCTGATGACCACTAGGACTGAGGTTGCTCAGTCCATCTGTCCACTGCGTGTGTTCTGTTTGTTGGTGGAGTCTCTGTCCCTCGTGGTTGGGTCCTGGTTCCAACTCGGGAAAGAAGAGCGACGGTTCCTGATCCAGAGTTCTGATCCGGGGCCATGTTTTGTGACCATCCGCTTCAGAGGTCCAGTCTCTCCCACCAGCAACACTGGATATCAGCAGGTCCTCATTGACTGCAGACTGTAAAGGTTTATATAAGAAAATCTTTGCTGTGCACACACAAACATGACATGATATTATAAAATCTTAACCACAATCTAATCTCTAACACAAGTACCTGACAATATGGAGCCATTGGAGGTCATTATAAAACATTTAAAAAGTATATATTTGTTGATTCAAGAATTAAGTATGGTGTTTTGGTTCTACTGAGATCAGAGACTCTGCAAAAACAAAATGGTCATACACTCACATAACGTGAAGTACAGTAGTTTTGTCACAACACGTGACAAGTAGAATAACTTTTCTCACTATGGTAACACTTTACATTTTCTGTAAATCTTGTGCCCTCGCTTTGATAAAATGACATTACACACATTTTCACTATTTCATGTCAAGTAAACATGAGGTAGGCAGGTAGCCTAGCGGTTAAGAGTTGGGAAATGCACAAAACACATTTCACACTATTACAGGTTACCTACTTGTACATGCAGTGAAACAGGACTACTATAAGACCCCCCACCCAAGCATTAATTAAGGCACTATCGACTCCTCATTATATTATATAAAACACAAGCATAAAACAACAGGAAAAGGTTGTCACTTTTCATTATCAAATCATTTTTACCGACATCATCACACCAACTATCACCATATCATCTAATCTGCCTCATCATACTCATTATTTTCTTCAGTTCACCTCATCCAGCTCCCTACTACATCTAAAACCAACTGAATTAATTACAAACTAACTAGTACTGCATTACTATACACGACTGTTGTGTGCATTTTCTGCTGGTGTATCCTGGGGTAGCTCCTCTCTGAGACCCTCTTCCCACAGTGCGTACAGGCAAACAAACTCTCTCCTGTGTGGACCTTCAGGTGCATCTTAAGCTGGTGCTGGCGGGGGAACCTCTTCTCACACTTGGGTCAGCTGAAGGATTTCTCCCCTGTGTGGACCCTCTGGCACCTCTTTAGGTTAAACTAGTTGGAGAAACTGGTCCGGCACAGGAGGCAGCCAAACTATTTCTCCCACGTGTGCATTCTCTGGTGGATCTCCACCTGAAAAACTGAAGGCTTTTCCACAGAACGAACACGGGAAGCGCTTCTCTTTGGCGTTGCCACCTATACTCATTCCGTCTCTACTACTGTCATTTGTCAATGGGCTTGTGTAGCCACTCAGTGTTGAGGCACTGGCATTGTCTGAGGTCTGGTTTAACATTAGGAGAGTGTGAGGAGGACGAAGGCCAGGTAGTGTCCGTGATGTCACAGGGTCCATGTTCAAGTTGATAGATCCTATAGAAGGCAGGCTGAAGGCAGCACCTGTTGGAGGGTTAACCTGAGGCACCATCAGTCTCTCTGAATCACAACTATAGGAGCAGAACGGAGCATTGCTAGCCGAGTTTGTGTCTGTTTTCTTACGAACACCTCCAACAAGTCACATAATCGGTTACTCTGTGTGCAATAATAGTGTTAAACATGATTTTTGACTGACTACCTCATCTCTGTACCCCACAAATACATTTATCTGTAAGGTGCCTCAGTTGAGCAGTGAATTTCAAACACAGATTCAACCACAAAGACCAGGGAGGTTATATAATGCCTTGCAAAGAAGGTAACCTACTGGTAGATGGGCAAAATATCCCTTTGAGCATGGTGAAGTTATTTATTACACTTTGGATGTTCTATCAATATACCCAGTCATTACAAATATACAGTTACAGAGTTTAATGGCTGTGATAGAAGACTGACGATGGATCAATAACGTTGTAGTTACTCCACATTAATAACCTAAATGACAGAGTGAAAAGAAGGAAGCCTGTACAGAATAAAATGTGGCAAATAAATCGATTTTATGTCCTGAATACAAACATTATGTTTGGGGCAAATCGAACATATCACTGAGTACCATTCTTCATATTTTCAAGCATTGTCAAATCAAATCAAATTTTATTTGTCACATACACATGGTTAGCAGATGTTAATGCGAGTGTAGCGAAATGCTTGTGCTTCTAGTTCCGACAATGCAGTGATAACCAACAAGTAATCTAACTAACAATTCCAAAACTACTGTCTTATACACAGTGTAAGGGGATAAAGAATATGTACATAAGGATATATGAATGAGTGATGGTACAGAGCAGCATACAGTAGATGGTATCGAGTACAGTATATACATATGAGATGAGTATGTAGACAAAGTAAACAAAGTGGCATAGTTAAAGTGGCTAGTGATACATGTATTCCATAAGTATGCAGTCGATGATGTAGAGTACAGTATAGTATGTGGTGGCTGCATCATGTTATGGATACAGTTGAAGTCTTAAGTTTACATACACTTAGGTTGGAGTCATTAAAACTAGTTTTTCAACCACTCCACAAATGTCTTGTTAACAAACTAGAGTTTTAGCAAGTCGTTTGGGACATCTACTTTGTGCATGACACAAGTAATTTTTCCAACAATTGTTTACAGACAGATTATTTCACTTCCAAGCTTCCAGAAAATTGGAACTGAAATGGCGCCACACCAAACTGAAAGTCTTCCGACTAGCTTGGAAAGACGGTACCGTGCAGTATCGAAGAGCCCTTACTGCTGCTCAATCATCCTATTTTTCCAACTTAAATGAGGAAAATAGGAACAATCAGAAACATATTTTTGATACTGTCGCAAAGCTAACTAAAAAGCAGCATTCCTTAAGTGAGGATGGCTTTCACTTCAGCAGTTATAAATGAATGAACTTCTTTGAGGAAAAGATCATGATTATTAGAAAGCAAATTACGGACTCCTCTTTATATCTGCATATTCCTTCAAAGGTCAGTTGTCATGAGTCTGCACAACTCTGCCAGGACCTAGAATCAAGAGAGACACTCAAGTGTTTTAGTACTATATCTCTTGACACAATGATGAAAATAATCATGGCCTCTAAACCTTCAAGCTGCATACTGGACCCTATTCCAACTAAACTACTGAAAGAGCTGCTTTCTGTGCTTGGCCCTCCTATGTTGAACATAATAAACGGCTCTCTATCCATCGGATGTGTACCAAACTCACTAAAAGTGGCAGTAATAAAGCCTCTCTTGAAAAAGCCAAACCTTGACCCAGAAAATATAAAAAAGTATCGGCCTATATCGAATCTTCCATTCCTCTCAAAAATTTGAAAATGCTGTTGCACAGCAACTCACTGCCTTCCTGAAGACAAACAATGTATACGAAATGCTTCAGTCTGGTTTTAGACCCCATCATAGCACTGAGACTGCACTTGTGAAGGTGGTAAATGACCTTTTAATTGCATCAGACAGAGGCTCTGCATCTGTCCTCGTGCTCCTAGACCTTTTTGCTGCTTTTGATACCATCGAATCACCACATTATTTTGGAGAGATTGGAAACCCAAATTGGTCTACACAGACAAGTTATGGCCTGGTTTAGATCTTATCTGTCGGGAAATATATCAGTTTGGCTCTGTGAATGGTTTGTCCTCTGACAAATCAACTGTAAATTTAGGTGTTCCTCAAGGTTCCGTTTTAGGACCACTATTATTTTCACGATATACTTTACCTCTTGGGGATGTCATTCGAAAACATAATGTTAACCTTCACTGCTATGCGGATGACACACAGCTGTACATTTCAATGAAACATGGTGAAGCCCCAAAATTGCCCTCGCTAGAAGCCTGTGTTTCAGACATAAGGCAGTGGATGGCTGCAAACGTTCTACTTTTAAACCAGGACAAAACAGAGATGCTTGTTCTAGGTCCCAAGAAACAAAGAGATCTTCTGTTGAATCTGACAATTAATCTTGATGGCTGTACAGTCGTCTCAAATAAAACTGTGAAGGACCTCAGCGTTACTCTGGACCCTGATCTCTCTTTTGACGAACATATCAAGACTGGACAGCTTTTTTTCCATCTACGTAACATTTCTGTCCAAAAATGATGCAGAAAAATGAATCCATGCTTTTGTTACTTCTAGGTTAGACTACTGCAATGCTCTACTTTCCGGGTACCTAAATAAACTTCAGTTAGTGCTAAATACGGCTGCTAGAATCCTGAACCCCAAAATTTGATTATATTACTCCAGTGCTAGCCTCCCTACACTGGCTTCCTGTCAAGGCAAGGGCTGATTTCAAGGTTTTAAGGTTCAAGGTTTTTTTTGCTAACCTACAAAGCATTACGTGGGCTTGCTCCTACCTATCTCTCTGATTTGGTCCTGCCGTACATACATACACGTACGCTACGATCACAAGACGCAGGCCTCCTAATTGTCCCTAGAATTTCTAAGCAAACAGCTGGAGGCAGGGCTTTCTCCTATAGAGCTCCATTTTTATGGAATGGTCTGCCTACCCATGTGAGAGACGCAAACTCGGTCTCAACCTTTAAGTCTTTACTGAAGACTCTTCAGTGGGTCATATGATTGAGTGTAGTCTGGCCCAGGAGTGTGAAGGTGAATGGAAAGGCTCTGGAGCAACGAACCGCCCTTGCTGTCTCTGCCTCCAGTATTTATGCTGCAGTAGTTTGTGTAGTATATCTGGAGTACTTCTCCTGTCTTATCCGGTGTCCTGTGTGAATTTAAGTATGCTCTCTCTAATTCTCTCTTTCTCCTTCTTTCTCTCTCTCAGAGGACCTGAGCCCTAGGACCATGCCTCAGGACTTACCTGGCATGATGACTCCTTGCTGTCCCCAGTCCACCTGGCCGTGCTGCTGCTCCAGTTTAAACTGTTCTGCCTGGGGCTATGGAATCCTGACCTGTTCACCTGACGTGCTACCTGTCCCAGACCTATTATTTGACCATGCTGGTCATTTATGAACATTTGAACATCTTGGCCATGTTCTGTTATATTCTCCACCCGACACAGCCAGAAGAGGACTGGCCACCCCTCATAGCCTGGTTCCTCTCTAGGTTTCTTCCTAGGTTTTGGCCTTTCTAGGGAGTTTTTCCTAGCCAACATGCTTCAACACCTGCATTGCTTGCTGTTTGGGGTTTTAGGCTGGGTTTCTGTACAATTCACTGTATAACAATTCCAGTGGGTCAGAAGTATACATACACTAAGTTGACTGTGCCTTTTAACAGCCTGGAAAATTCCAGAAAATCAAAAATGTCATGGCTTTAGAAGCTTCTGATAGGCTAATTGACATAATTTGAGTCAATTGGAGGTGTACCTGTGTATGTATTCAAGGCCTACCTTCAAACTCAGTGCCTCTTTGCTTGTCATCATGGAAAAATCCAAAGAAATCAGCCAAGACCTCAGAAAAACAATTATAGACCTCCACAAGTCTGGTTCATCCTTGGGAGCAATTTCCAAATGCCTGAAGGTACCACGTTCATCTGTATAAACAATATTACACAATAATAAACACCATGGGACCACGCTGCCGTCATACCGCTCAGGAAGGAGACGCGTTCTATCTCGTAGAAATGAACGTACTTTGGTGTGAAAAGTGCAAATCAATCCCTGAACAACAGCAAAGGACCTTGTGAAGATGCTGGAGAAAACAGGTGCAAAAGTATCTATATCCACAGTAAAACGAGTCCTATTGTCACGAACCTCGCTGAAGAGGGTGTATGTAAATGTCCGACTTCTACTGTATATGCTTGTCATTGGCAAGGACTAGGGAGTTTTTTTTAGAATAGAGCTTAGCACAGGCAAACTCCTAGAGGAAAACCTGGTTCAGTCTGCTTTCCTACAGACACTGGAAGAAAAATTCACCTTTCAGCAGCAACAATAACCTAATACATAAGGCCAAATATACACTGGAGTTGCTTACCAGAAGACATTAAATGTTACTGGGTTCTAACATGTATTGACTCAGGGGGGTGAATACTCATGTAAATTAGATATTTCTGTATATAATTTTTAATTCATTTGTAAAAATGTCAAAAAACATGTTTTTACTTCGTCATTATGGGATATTGTGTGAAACCAAAAAATATATTTAATCCATTTTGAATCCAGCTTGTAACACAACAAAATGTGGAATAAGTCGAGGGCTAAGAATATTCTGAAGGTACTATATACAGTGCATTCGGAAAGTGAAAGCCTTATTCTAAAATTGATTAAATATTTTTTTCCCCTCATCAATCTACACACAATACCCCATCATGAAAAAAACAGGTTTTTAGAAATGTTTGCTAATGTATAAAAAAAATGATGAAATATCATGTTTACTCAATGCTTTGTTGAAGCACCTTTGGCATCGATTACAGCCTCGAGTCTACATGGGTATGACGCTACAAACGTGGCACACCTGTATTTGGGAAGTTTCTCCCATTCTTCTCTTCAGATCCTCTCAAAGTCTGTCAGGTTGGATGGGAGCGTTGCTGTACAGCTATTTTCAGGTCTCTCCAGTGATGTTCGATCGGGTTCAAGTCCGGGCTCTGGCTGGGCACCTCAAGGACATTCAGAAACTTGTCCCAAAGCCACTCCTGCATTGTCTTGGCTGTGTGCTTATGGTCGTTGTCCTGTTGGAAGGTGAACCTTCGCCCCAGTCTGAGGTCCTGAGCGCTCCAGAGCACATTTTCATCAAGGATTTCTCTGTACTTTTCATCATTCCCTTGATCCTGACTAGTCTCCCAGTCCCTGCTGCTGAAAAACATCCCCACAGCATGGTGCTACCACCACCATGCATCACTGTAGGGATGGTGCCAGGTTTCCTCCAGACGTGACACTTGGCATTTAGGCCAAATAGTTCAATCTTGGTTTCATCAGACCAAAGAATCTTGTTTCTCTTGGTCTGTGAGTCCTTTAGGTGCATTGTGGCAAACTCCAAGCAGGCTGTCATGTACCTTTTACTGAGGAGTTCAGCTTCTGTCTGGCCACTACCATAAAGGCCTGATTGGTGGAGTGCTACTGAGATGGTTGTCCTTCTGGAAGGTTATCCCATCTCCACAGAGAAACTCTGGAGCTCTTTCAGAGTGACCACCACCCTGACCAAAGCCCTTCTCCCCCGATTGCTCAGTTTGGCCGGGCATCCAGCTCTAGGAAGAGTCTTGATGCTTACAAATTTCTTACATATAAGAATGATGGATGCCACTGTGTTATTTGGTACTTTCAATGTTGCAGACATTTTGTGGGACCCTTCCCCAGATCTGTGCCTCGACACAATCCTGATAAATGGAAACAGGCTGCTCCTGCGCTCAATTTCTATTCTCAGAGCAAAGGGTCTGAATACTTATGTAAATGTGATATTTCAGTTTTTTATTTGTAAGAAATTTGATAACATCTCTAAAATGTTTTTGCTTTGTCATTATGGGGTATTGTGTGTGAATTGATGAGGGAATTAAAAAAATAGTCAATTTTAGAATCAGGCTGTAAAGTAACAAAATATGGAAAAAGAAGGGGTCTGAATACTTTCCGAAGGCATTGTGTACAGTGGGGCAAAAAAGTATTTAGTCAGCCACCAATTGTGCAAGTTCTCCCACTTAAAAAGATGAGAGAGGCCTGTAATTTTCATCATAGGTACACTTCAACTATGACAGACAAAATGAGAAAAAAAAATCCAGAAAATCACATTTTATGATTTTTAATGAATTTATTTGCAAATTATGGTGGAAAATAAGTATTTGGTCAATAACAAAAGTTTATCTCAATACTTTGTTATATACCCTTTGTTGGCAATGACAGAGGTCAAAACGTTTTCTGTAAGTCTTCACAAGGTTTTCACACACTGTTGCTGGTATTTTGGCCCATTCCTCCATGCAGATCTCCTCTAGAGCAGTGATGTTTTGGGGCTGTTGCTGGGCAACACAGACTTTCAACTCCCTCCAAAGATTTTCTATGGGGTTGAGATCTGGAGACTGGCTCGGCCACTCCTTCGTTGCCCGGGCGGTGTGTTTGGGATCATTGTCATGCTGAAAGACCCAGCCACGTTTCATCTTCAATGCCCTTGCTGATGTTAGGCTTTGTTACTTTGGTCCCAGCTCTCTGCAGGTCATTCACTAGGTCCCCCCGTGTGGTTCTGGGATTTTTGCTCACCGTTCTTGTGATCATTTTGACCCCACGGGGAGAGATCTTGCGTGGAGCCCCAGATCGAGGGAGATTATCAGTGGTCTTGTATGTCTTCCATTTGCTAATAATTGCTCCCACAGTTCATTTCTTCAAACCAACCTATTGCAGATTCAGTCTTCCCAGCCTGGTGCAGGTCTACAATTTTGTTTCTGGTGTCCTTTGACAGCTCTTTGGTCTTGGCCATAGTGGAGTTTGGAGTGTGACTGTTTGAGGTTGTGGACACGTGTCTTTTATACTGATAACAAGTTCAAACAGGTGCCATTAATACAGGTAACGAGTGGAGGAAAGAGGAGCCTCTTAAAGAAGAAGTTACAGGTCTGTGAGACCCAGAAATCTTGCTTGTTTGTAGGTGACCAAATACTTATTTTCCACCATAATTTGCAAATAAATTCATTAAAAATCCTACAATGTGCTGAAAATGACAGGCCTCTCTCATATTTTTAAGTGGGAGAACTTGCACAATTGGTGGCTGCCTAAATACTTTTTTGCCCCACTGTATATGTACACAGTACCAGTCAAATGTTTGGACACACCTACTCATTCAAGGGTTTTTATTTACTTTTACTATGTTCTACAATGTAGAATAATAGTGAAGACATCAAAACTATGAAATAACACTTATGGAGTCATGTGGTAATGTGGTAAACAAACAATTGTTAAACTAATCAAAATATATTTTATATGTGAGCCACCCAAAGTAGCCACCCTTTGCCTTGATGACAGCTTTGCACACTCCTGGCATTCTCTCAACCAGCTTCACCTGGAATGCTTTTCTAACAGTCTTGAAGGAGTTACCACATATGCTGAGCACTTGTTGGCTGCTTTTCCTTCACTCTGTGGTACAACTCATCCCAAACCATCTCTATTGGTTAGAGGTTGGGTGATTGTGGAGGCCAGGTAATCTGATGCAGCACTCCATCATTCTCCGTCTTGGTCAAATAGCCCTTACACAGTGTGGAGATGTGTTGGGTCATTGTCCTGTTGAAAAACAAATGATAGTCCCACTAAGCCCAAAACCGATTGGATGGAGTATCGCTGCAGAATGCTGTGGTAGCCATGCTGGTTAAGTGTGCCTTGAATTCTAAATTAATCACAGACAGTGTCACCAGCAAAGCACCCCCACACCATCACACCTCCTCCTCCATGCTTCACGGTGGGAACCACACAGGCAGAGATCATCTGTTCACATACTCTGCGTCTCACAAAAAT
Organism: Oncorhynchus gorbuscha; assembly: GCF_021184085.1. Classification (NCBI taxonomy): domain Eukaryota; kingdom Metazoa; phylum Chordata; class Actinopteri; order Salmoniformes; family Salmonidae; genus Oncorhynchus; species Oncorhynchus gorbuscha. Next base: position 11,187,874 of record NC_060196.1, on the reverse strand, counting down.
ATGGCGGTTGGAACCAAAAATCTCAAATTTGGACTCATCAGACAGATTTCCACTGGTCTAATGTCCATTGCTTGTGTTTCTTGGCCCAAGCAAGTCTCTTCTTATTATTGGTGTCCTTTAGTAGTGGTTTCTTAGCTGCAATTCCACCATGAAGGCCTGATTTCATGCAGTCTCCTCTGAGCAGTTGATATTGATGTGTCTGTTAACAGATGTGTCTGATAACAGACAGATGTAACAGATGTGTCTGTTACTTGAACTCTGAAGCATTTCTTTGCTGCAATTTCTGAGGCTGGTAACTGTAATGAACTTGTCCTCTCCAGCAGAGGTGACTCTGCGTCTTCTTTTCCTCTAGCGCTCCTCATGAGAGCCAGTTTCATCATAGCGGTTGATGATTTTTGCGACTGCACTTGAGGAAACTTTCAAAGTTCTTGAAATGTTCCTGTTTGATTGATCTTCATGTCTTAAAGTATTGATGGACTGTCATTTCTCTTTGCTTATCTGAGCTGTTCTTGCCATAATATGGACTTGGTCTTTTATCAAACACATTAAGAAGGAAAGAAAGTCCACAAATGAACTTATAACAAGGCACACCTGTTATTTGAAATGTATTCCAGGTGGCTGTGAAGCTGGTTGAGAGAATGCCAATAGTGCAAAGATGTCATCAAGACAAAGGATGGCTAATTTGAAGAATCTAAAATGTATTTGTTTAACACTTTTTTGGTTACTACATGATTCCGTATGTGTTATTTCATAGTTTTGATGCCTTCAATATCATTCTACAATGTAGAAAATGGTACAAATAAAGAAAAACCCTTGAATGAGTAGGCGTGTCCACACTTTTGACTGGTACTGTATATATGCAGAAAAAACCCTGTCATCAGACAACCCTGACTAAACTATAGTTGACGTGTACAGTAGGTACTTGTTAGTGTGTGTGTATGCAGAATATGGTGAGATCAGATTGTGTATTAAAGAGAGCCTGAATGAAGAGAGCCTGAATGAAAAGTCCCATTTTGTGTTTATTAAACAAACAAGTTTTAAATACACCATATGAAAACCACACACGTCTCAACAAAAGAATCTGCATAAACTTGATTAACTGCATTTTCTCATTAAAAGTGTCTAGGGGAAAATTAAGTAGTTGAATGGAAGTAATAAAATAGGCATTTTCTGAACATCATATACAGTGCCTTCAGAATGTATTCATACCCCTTGACTTATTCCACATTTTGTTGTGTTTCAGCCTGAATTAAAAATGTATTAAATATATTGTAAGTCGCTCTGGATAAGAGCGTCTGCTAAATGACTTAAATGTAAATGTAAATATATTTTTTCTACACACAATAACCCATAAAGACAAAGTGAAAACATGTCTAGATATTTTAACAAATGTATTGTAAATTAAATACAGAAATATCTCATTTACAAAAGTATTCACACCCTTTTGCTATGACACGAAACATTTAGCTCAGGTGCATCCAATTTCCTTTGATCATCCTTGAGACGTCTCTACAATTGGAGTCCACATGTGGCCAATTCAATTGTTGGGCATGATTTAGAAAGAAACACACCTGTCTATATCATGTCCCACAATTGACAGTGCATGTCAGGATAATCGGTTTTATTTGTTTTTCAGGATATATACAGATGGTTCAAAGGAAAAGGATCCAGTCAGCGGTAAGGTGGGGGCAGGGGTGTACAGTGCATTTGGAAAGTATTCAGACCCCTTCACTTTTTTTCGCATTTTGTTACGTTACAGCCTTATTCTAAAATTGATTAAATGAATTATTTTCTTCATCAATCAACACACAATACCTCATAATGACAAAGCAAACATTTTTTTGCAAATGAAACATCACATTTACATAAGTATTCAGACCCTTTACTCTGTAGTTTGTTGAAGCACCTTAGGCAGCGATTACAGCCTTGAGTCTCTCCATATTTTAAAATAAGGCTGTAACGTAACAAAATGTGAGAAAAGTGAAGGGGTCTGAATACTTTCCGACTGTACTGTATATCCCAAATTTCAATGTTAGAGTATGTAAGCGGTTAACTGAATGTGTCAGTGTATGCAGCCGAGTTGATGGCCATGATTATAGGCTTGAGATGGGTGGAGGAGTTGAAACCACTCAGTGGTGGATCTGCTCTGATTCGGCTGCAGTGTTGAGTAGTTGGACAGAGTAGTCCAGGTCAGATAGGGGAGACTTGTTTGTGGAGATGATGGTGCTGTTATTGGGATTGGAGTGGTGGTAAGCTTTTACTGGGTTCCCGCCCATGTGGATGTGGAGGGTAATGAAAAGGCTGATGTGGTGGGTAAAGGAAAGAGGGGGTATTCAGGTCCTACTGGGCCGCAGGGAAGTCAAGTCCTTGATCCGGGCAAAAGGGCTCGGTCTTTGGCAAAGGAAGTGGGATGCTAGTAGTAAGTGGAGGCAATTGTATTGCATGCATCAGTAGACTACAGTTTGGGCACACGTTGTGGATGATAGGGAGACATGAAACAGGTCTGTGTGATGAGTGTTTAGTGGAGGAAATGTTGATTTTTATTTATTTTTTATTTTACCTTTATTTAACTAGGCAAGTCAGTTAAGAACAAATTCTTATTTTCAATGACGACCTAGGAACAGTGGGTTAACTGCCTGTTCAGGGGCCGAACAACAGATTTGTACCTTGTCAGCTCGGGGGTTTGAACTTGCAACCTTCCGGTTACTAGTCCAACGCTCTAACCACTAGGCTACCCTACCGCCCCGATATTTTGTGAACTGTATGACGTAGCTAGTGAGAGATTGTGTGAAAGGGTTAGAGGCTGGATGGGTTTGGGTTCTGTAAGGGGAGGGGAGTGGTGTCTATGGCTCTTTCACTTTCTTCGAGGAAAAGGACTAATGAAGATAATTTAATGTAGGTAGGCTGTGACTGACCTCATACTCCAGTACAGTAGGTGGCGGAGTATGCAACTTTAAAAGTTGGATGCAATCCACCAACCCAATTTCAAAGAAGAAGTGCATGTCAGAGCAGAAACTATAGCATGAAGTCCAATGAATTGTCCGTAGAGCTCCGAGTTAAAATTGTGATGAGGCATATATCTGGGGAAGGGTATAAAATCATTTCTAGAATGTTGAAAGTTTCCAAGAGCATGATTTCCATCATTGGGAAATTAAAAAATTACAAAACAATCCAGACTCTGCCTAGAGCTGGCCGTCCGACCAAACTGGCAAGGACCTTGGTCAACGAGGTCCTTGGCTGAGATGGGAGAACCTGACAAAAGGACAACAATCTCCACAGCACTTAACCAATCTGGGCTTTTTTGGGAGAGTGAAGAGACAGAAGCCACTTCTGAGAAAAAGGCACATGACAAACAGCATGCCTGGAGCTACCGGTCTACGTGAAAGTTATGATTTTCATATGAACATTTTCATGGATAATAACATATTAAAATCATTGTCATGTGGTTAAGCTAAATTCTATTGAAATTAAAATGATACAGATCTAAGTTCAAATGTATCTAATGCAAGAGCGCCGGTCTCTGTGTAATGGACACATTGTATGATACACCTTGAGCCATTGGCAGCTAAAGAATGTATACCAATGCAAGTAACTATTAATGACAACTAGGTAAAAATAGCCTAAATAAAGCCAACAAATAAAAACATTGCAGGTAGAAAATATCCTGATAAAAATAAGTATTATATAAATCACATTGGCTACACATAGCAGTTTGTTCATGTTCTTTCAATTGCATTTAACTCTCTACTCCGCCTGTCTGCAAAGAACTTTAAACATTGTATCAACTATCAACTGGGTCCATCCCGAAGCTCCAGCTTGCAAACTTGCAGCATTGTATCAACTATTCTGGGTCCTCAGAGTTTCTTGCGCCAGAGCCTGGACAGAGCCAGCTTTTTCTCTGGGATAAGAAATAATCAGTTATTTGCAATTTTCACTGGATCAGAGCATTACATTTTTCCCTTTCACGCCTAGGCTCGGTGGTTTTCGAAAGGGAGAGAGCTGGAATTTTTTAAAATACATTCGCTAGGTTTCCATCCAATTGGCAACAGATTTTCATGTGAATATTCTAAAATCTGCATAAAAATCATATGCACAATTTTCTCATCAGAGGGGTGTGTCCAGTTTTACGTACACACAGTAAGCCTTTCTTGTTGCAGATAACAGGCAGTATGTGATGAGGTAGTGCACATAAAAATTACTTTTGCGGTTAAATTCCCATGTGCCGATAAATTGGTTTCCCATCTTATTTTCAACTCTACTGATGGCACATGCGCTCTAGCCAACACCACGCAGATACAGTGAGGGTATATAGTCTATGTGATAAGATTATTATGGACAAAAGAGCAAGATTATGTTTATCTGTTAAACGGCAGCCAAACATCAATCATTATGTCACCAGAATAAGACCCTCAATATTTATTGGAAAGGAGCATCAAGCTCATCACCGTGAACTTTCACCACCCTGTTCATCATAACTTATTTAATCTGTAGTCTTATAAACTGCATGCTTTCCCGAGTCGTAGTGGGAGGACCACACAACATATCGTTGCGTACCTCCAAGTTTACTTCGATATGATGAATATTATATCAATATTTGCGGATAAAAGCGTTTCCACCTCCATTTCTCGCATTATTAATTTTACCGACACAAATATCCACACCTTGTTTAGTGTATTTTGATTTGTCAACATCTGGAAAGTTGACCAAAAAAACTTGCTGTTTCCATCAGGCCTGTAGTGAATATTTTGATCCGACATGTATTTTACTTATATAAAAAGAGTTGGATGGCAACCTGGTTATTGAGGAACTACTGTCATTCTCAATGGATGTAAAAACAGACATTGTTTAGGCTACTTGCTGTTTGAGGAGAAGAAAAAAAATACAATGAGAAGCACCCCAGATCATTAGTGGTGGTGAGTTAAGACAATCAGAAATACTATCAGACATCCCCAAATAGGCACATTTATACATTTGTGTGCAGGCCAGGTAGCCTAGGCCTACTTCTATGTGTAATCAGGTGAGCGTCCATACTCAACATTGACAGGAGCTCTCCAAACAAAACACAATGAATAAATAGCCATTTATGGAAAACCAATGCAATTTCAAAACAAATGCAAGTTCACTGATTTACTCCATTTTATCAAATTGCTTGGCGTGCCTTATGTTACTAATGTCTGGTCTATGTTATAGAGTGGAATGGATTTTCTGCTGGTGTATCCTGAGGAAGCTCCTCTCTGAGATCCTCTTGCGCACAGACAAACTGCTTTTCTCCCATGTGGACCTTCAGGTGCATCTTCAGCTGGTGCTGGTGGGAAAACCTCTTCTCACATTGGGGGCAACTGTAGGATTTCTCCCCTGTGTGGACCGTCTGGTGCCTCTTCAGGCTTGATGAGTGGGAGAAGCGCATGTGACACTGGGTACAGCTGAAGGGTTTCACCCCTGTGTGGACCCTCTGGTGCCTCTTCAGGTTGCAAGCCTGGGCAAAGCGCATGTGACACTGGGTACAGCTGAAGGGTTTTACCCCTGTGTGGACCCTCTGGTGGATCTCCACCTTCTGGGGGCAGCTGAAGCCTTTGCTACAGAACATGCAGAGGAACCGTTTCTCTTTACTACTGCCTGATGTGGCTCCCCCTCCCGGAGGCTGGGCTCTAGCCTGGTCGTTTGAGTTAAATACCTGATGGAAAAGGATGCGGCCGTGTGAATCAGATGGACCCATCGACGTGGACACTGGCTCACGATTCCTGAGCGCGTGCAAAGGGGAGTGGGTCGTGATATTTGTATTTGTCTCTAAGCTTTCCCTGTAATCTAAAAAATCTCTGCCTTGTGAGTGTCCTTCTCCTAAGTGAGTCTCGTCTACATTCCATGTGGGAGGAGCGTCGCCCTCCACTTTCACTTTATCTATGACTATAACCTCCCCTTTCTTATCTTGGCACCCTTCAGAGTATACACTACTACTGTACCGGTTCCAGTCCCCTCTAGATAGATCAGTCTGTGTCTCTAAACCCAAGGGCATGTTGTCAGGGTCCATCTCTGTAGTGTAAGAACATGACGGATCATTACCAGTTCCTAACACATCACCAGAGTCCCGATGGGAATGAACCGTCCTCGGGCTTGGGTTACCGTGTAGTAAATATTCTGAGTCGAGAGCAGGACAGCCCAGTGGCCCCAGCTCCAGTCTCTCTGGGTCTGATCTGTGGTCAGATCCTGTCTGTAAGAGCCTTTGTGTTTCTGTGACTGTCTCGGACTTGAGGATGGCGTTGGGCGTTCTACTGGTCTCCTTAATGCTGCATCGGGTCCTGGACTGGAGCGTGGAAGCAGTTGAGAGTTCTTCTGTGGCTACAGGGGGCGCCACTCCAGCCGCTGCTCCAGTCTGGATGTCTGTGCTGTGTCGTGGGTCCTCTCCTTCAGTCCTCTCCTGCTTGACCCCAGGACCTGCAGCCTCTGCATCTGCAGACTGACACAAGGTGATGTTATTACCGCAACATGAGTTGAATTGGATAACAATGTTGTAGGGAAGTCTCACAATGTCCGCTATGGCAGATAATGTAAGCAAGTGAATAGCTGATTGGAGTCTTTCTGAAATAAACTGGCCACATTTGATGTAATACTATAACACTAACCTCTATCACAATAACGTGCTGGGTTGAGGTTCCACTCCCCTCATCAACAGTGATTGGTTGGTCATCTCTCCATGTATTGTGGCCCGCTAGCTTCACAAAGCTCCTGTGGCCTCCTGTGAGATGTCCTTCACCTGAGAGTAATTGGGGGAAAGACATAGTTAGGTACTGTCAATGCTCAAAGGTATATTGTACACTAGTAACAGTTTTTGACACTGTCTAGAATTGGCAAGGATATAAGGTAACACTTCTCATAACTTCGTGTTATACTATTTGTAGATCGACTGATGGTGCTCCATGCATCACATTTTTTTCGATTATTAAATAATAGGAAATGCGGTAAATCAATCTGGTTAGAATATGATGCGTCTTTGTGCAAGATAGCTAAGTAATCAGGGTAATAGCATACTATCCAAAAATGCTGGGTAACACCTCTTAACACATGTGCAGAGGGAACGGAAATGTACCTCTTGCCATTCCTCTGTGTCGGTCAGGGATCTTGACACTACTGGGACGACTTGCGAGGACGCGCTCCCGTGCCACCTTCAGTTCCAGTAGCTGTAGTTTCCTCCGCAATGCCCTGTTTTCTTTCTGGCTTTGAGTTATTTCCAACCGAAACACTGCATATTCGTCGTCTACGAGTTTACAGATCTCTGCAACGGCTGCATTTGCTAGCACCTCCATGATGGAGGCTATTTGAGCGTTAAAAACCATACAGTCAGCCATTGTTAGTTACCGTTAGCAGCTAACTAGCGTTACCTAGATAACATCTATCAACCAAGTCCTGTCTCCAACGCGAATTAAAGACTACATGGAGTATGTGTGTGATGCTGTGCAGTTAAATAAGTCATATTTTGAGTTCCATGGTGTTAATAAACGTCTAAATATAAAACGCTAACGTGAAAATTGTTCCTTGTCATTGTTTACTTCCGTTTCTACAGAATAGAAAGGGTGTTATTGGGAGCGTCATTGGTCAAAGGGTGTGGCTAAATGGAAAAGGGTATGCGCGCCGTTCTTTGAAATACGGTACTGCTTTACATGACACATCAAAACTTTAATTCATGGTCATTTTCTTCAAGCGGTCGTCACTAACTCCCACAGACAGAATTATTGCAAATCCCCGCCTTTAAAAAAAAGTATCTTAAAGGAAAGGTTCACCCGTTTTGAATGTTATATTGCTTTTGTGCACCTCTGGGTGATGTTCTAGCGATTCCAAGGGCCATTTCATGTTTTCATGTGAATCTGATTTATTGGCCTTCCAGCAGGCAGAAATCCGACCGGTATGTTAAGTCTCTCGCTGCACTGGAAGTTAATAGGAATACGACTTTTAGATCGCGAAAACGTCTATCATACATGTCAGATTTCAATACTAGCCGATGTCATAACCTGGGGAGGATGTCTTCTCTCGAATGAGCCACTGGTCATATTTTGCGATATTCCTACCTCGGGAAATGTTGGGACGATTATGTCCAATTTCAAGTAACCACCTGTAGCCTTAAAGAAACGTTCAGTCGTATAGAATGGTGGTTTAAAACCCACAGCTGCATATACATATTAGCCAACACCGCATACCTTGCAATACAATCTTCTCTAAAAACAGCTGGGCAAAATATATACAATGTGCTCTAGAATAAGATGACCATAGATTGATTTCTAAACCAGATGAGTCACGTCAGCAGATTGCCTAATGCCATGGTGGACATACAGTGTTGGATTTATTAGAATATAAGGTATGGAGAATGATAGTCTGCAGGGTTACAGAAAAGGCAGTTGGGAAATGAATGTTTGAGCTTCATCTATTCAATGTTCAGTTAATGGGAATATTATTATTATATTAATATATTTAGGTGGTTTAACTGATTAGCCTCTTTCCCAGTAATCTTTAAAAAGTTGACGGTGCCAAATTCTTGCCAATCTATTGTATTCTATTCTACTACTAACTGGGATTGAGTGTGAGGAATCTTTTCCATAATGTCCGTTTCATGCATATACATTCGAATAAAGAACATTATCACATTTGGTGTTTCGCCATTTATTAAGTACAAAGACAAAGAGAAAAATGTGTCTCAGGAAGTATTTGAAGTATCTAAATCTAGTGTAACCTACCAATCAATGTATATTGGTAGTGCTTAAGAATGTGTGGTCCAGCGACGAGAACTCTACCATCTACGGCAAAAGCCTGGGCTCCTGACAGGGACAATAGAATTATTACAATAGTAAAACATCATCTGTTCATCACCTTGTCAAACTGATTCTACATTGAATTTAGTCTTCGAGATGCTCTAACAAGAATGTGTATCTGTAGCTGGGGATTTGGTGCTCTTCAATTCTAAAATGCACTACACTGTGTAGACTGTTGTGGTGGTTCATTTCTTTACTATCAAATGAGGAGAGACAAACTTATCACACAAGTCAGAGTTATACTTAGACTAAATCTTTAATAGTGAGAGCTTTGCAATAGCAATGGCTGGTCGACAAATCACCGTTTCTGGCGATCTGTTGAGAGCGCCAAGACAAAGGTCTTTTATAGCCAAGATACACCCCTTTCAACCTACATGAGGAACAACAGATATATAGAATGGGTCACAAGGTTAAGATCTGTATGAAAGATACCTATAATACATAGCAGACAGTATCTGCTGTGTCAACAGTTTTCGTTTTATAGATGGCGGGACAGTAGTGAAGAAGGTGGAAAGTTTGAAATTCCTCTGCGTATACATCACGGACAAACTGAAATGGTCTACCCACACAGTTAGCGTGATGAAGAAGAGGCAACAGCGCCACATTTGACTTCTCACCTAAAACCCTCACTGCCTGATACGGCAACTGCACTGCCCTCAACTGAAAGGCTCTCCAGAGGCTAGTGCGGTCTGCACAACACATCACTGGGGCAAACTACCTGCCCTCCAGGACACCTACAGCACCCGATGTCACAGAAAGGCAAAAAAGTTCATCAAGGACAACAACCACCCGAGTCACTGCCTGTTCACCCCGCTATCATACAGAAGGCGAGGTCAGTACAGGTGCAAAACTGGGACCGAGAGACTGAAAAACAACTTCTATCTCAAGGCCTTCCGACTGTTAAACAGCCATCACTAACATAGAGAGGCTGCTGCCAACATACAGACTCAAATCACTGGTCACTTTAATGAATGGATTTAATAAAGGTATCACTAGTCACTTTAAATAATGACACATTAATAATGTTTACATATCCTACATTACTCATCTCATATGTATATACTGTATTCTATACCATCTACTGCATTTTGCCTATGCCGCACGGCCATCGCGCATCCATATATTTATATGTACATATTCTTATTCCATCCCCTTACATTGAGTGTATAAGGTAGTCGTGAATTTGGTAGATTACTTGTTAGATACTACTGCACTGTCGGAACTGTAAGCACAAGCATTTCGCTATATTCGCATTAACATCTGCTAACCATGTGTACGTGACCAGTAAAATGTGGTTTGGTTTAACTGCCTTGCTCAGAGGGATGTATTGTAGGCCTAAAGGCCGAGACTATAAGAAGACAGTGTCAGAATAAATTAAACCACACCTTTTGTTCTATCACAAAACCAAATAGCAACCTCTGTCCAGTTAAGTCCACAAAGTATATTGCATGTACAGTAACAGGCAGTTACATGACCTACAGCATTGTCAAGCAAGTTAATGTTTCCGAAAATTTCGGACCACTAGAAATCAGGAGCTGCCTCCACTATTCCAGCACCATTTCAACTTCAACAACATATAATCACCTCCGCTTAGTCTAATACAGTGACAATTAAAAGATACCAAAAACAATTTAGTCCAATCAACACAGGCTAAATATGATGTGTTTGTCCATGGTTCTGATTTGTGTGTGTGTGTGTGTGTGTGTGTGTGTGTGTGTGTGTGTGTGTGTGTGTGTGTGTGTGTGTGTGTGTGTGTGTGTGTGTGTGTGTGTGTGTGTGTGTGTGTGTGTGTGTGTGTGTGTGTGTGTGTGTGTGTGTGTGTGTGTGTGTTTGTGCAAGTACAAAAACATGTTGACTCACCCTATTTGTAGAGAAACGCCAATGCCATCCGCCTCTCTCATGTTGAAAACAAAACTATTTATCACTCTATCATACAGTACACGCTTTTATGTTTAGTTGTACTAGGCTACCTGGCTAAAATGCTTGCTTGCTAGCCTAACTTCCATTCATGGGCAACGTTAGCTAGTTAACACTATCCTTCTACATTAGGTACATATTGAACTTCCATCCTCTCAGGCCAGGGACACAACAATGTATTAATTCATGGTTGGATCAAAATCACCAATCTGGCCAATTCTTGGCCAGTACGGAGAAAGAAGTAAAATCACAAGTCCAAACCCTTATCTCCATCCATGGATAATTTAGGAAAGTGACAATTTTAGCTAGCTAGCTACTGTAGGACAACACAACGAGATGCAACAATTCAAGTTTCTGTCAATGAAATGTGCTCTTAATGTGATTTGATAGGAGGGACATCAAGCTGGCTTCCCTTGACACTATTATTTGGTGCGCTAGGATCATTCAGTTGAACTCGGCCAGTTTAGCACCAATGTTGATTGGCAAATTTGTATACATTTTTTTTCTCTCAAGGGAGGCCAAATGCTCACTGGCTTCCCTTGCCTTCAATGCTACCGGTGGCAACAATGTCATACTCGTTTGGACCAGACAGCGTCAGATAGATGGCCTACACCTGGAGAGACAGAGGGGTGCCGTTTCCCTCGCTCGAATGCTTTCTCTGTGTTCAAACAAGTTTTATTGAACACACACACAAGACTGGTGTGTAGGTATTTTGTAGAAAAGACAAGTATGCTATTATTATCTAAACATAAAAGACAGACAGACAGACAGAAACTAAAAGACCCAGAGTTATAGGTACAAAGTAAATGATATAAAATAAGACATACAGAACAAGGACAGGTAAACAGAAAGGGGGCAGATGTCACCCCCCCTTATCGCCCATTCCTCCCCCCGCTCGGGTGCCGAGGCAAGCACTTGCTGCCCAAGTGTAGATTAAAATACTACAGTGAGAGTGGATTAAAACGTATAAATTCACAGCGCCGGAATGGTCAAAGCAATATTTGATGGATTTGATCAAATGTTGATAAGTTATTGTTCAGAATAATCCAATTATTTCTAAGTGTACAGTGTTTACTAATTCACTCGAGCCATAGTTTGGTAAAGGGAGCTTCCTTCCTTTTCCAAAACAACAATGAGACTGTAAAAGATGAGTTGTTTTTGGGGGTTGGTTAATCTGTTTGGGGTTTCAGACACTCCCAGTATAAAGGCACAGGGTGAGACCCAGATGCAGACATGGGAGGCAGATGGTTCAAGTCTCTTGATATTTATTATAATCCAAGGGGCAGGCAAGAGATGTTTGTGGACAGGCAAAAGATCATAAGGTCAGAGTCCAGGAAATACTGAGTGGCAGGCAGGCGGGTTCCGAGTCAAGGCAGGCAAGGGTCAAAACCAGGAGGACTAGTAAAAACAGAGAAAATGAAAAAGCAGGAGCACGGAAAACACACTGGTTGACTTGACAAAACGAACTGGCAACAGACAAACAGGAAACACAGGAATAAGTACCAAGGGACTAATGGGAAAACAGGTGACACCTGGAGATAGTTGGAAACAATCACAAAGACAGATGAAACAGATCAGGGCCTGACACCCAGGATGATCAGAAACGGGTCTGGGTCAATTGAAGTCTCCAGAAATTCAGAGAAGATCCTAAAAATTCCACACCAATAACCATACAAGTTAGAGCATAGGGCAAAGCGGTGGAGTAGTGTACGCTGCGCAGCATGACATTTATCACACATAGGGGATGAATCAGGAAATATCATATGCAGCTTCGTTTTGGAATAGTGTAATACCTTGAATTGTATGAGACGATGTCTGGAGTTAGCTTGGAGTATAGCCACTATCTACCCAGTCTGCCACAGAAATTTAAGTCCCTAGCTCTTCCTCCCATTTTGCCATAATGGCATCTGTAGGTGTGCTGACAGATTGAAAAGCGTTATATAGACCAAGATATCCGTTTGTCTGAGGTGGGGCATATTTTTATGCATCTGTCGTCAAATATGGAAGGTTTAGCATTCCCAAATGTCGGAAGATGTTTTCTAACATAGTCTCTAATCTGTAGGTATCTGAAAAAGTGAGTTCTGGGAAGATAATAGGTTTCCCTCAGCAAATCAAACGAGGCAAAGGTCCCTTCTATATATAGATCCCCTATGGTATTGATCCCTAGCTCTCTCCATCGCTTTAAGGTGTTATCAAGGTTAGAGGGGGCAAAGTCCTCACGCTCCATACTAAGCGAACTGGTAGTGCGTCATCCAGCCAAAACAGCATGGAGGTTAGTGGCCCAATAGTAAAATATAACATTTGGGAGAGACAATCCTCCTTCCATCTTAGATTTACCATAATGTTTTTTTACCTATCCTGTGTGTTTTAGAATCCCAGGTGAATGGATTGATAATTGAGTCCAGTTGTTTATGAAATGACTTAGGTATGAATACTGGGATGTTCTGAAGTAGGTAAAGCAGTTGTTGGAGGAAGAACTTTAAAAAATGTATTTATTTTTTCTCCACAATTTCGTGGTATCCAATTGGTAGTAGTTACTGTCTTGTCTCATCGCTGCAACTCCCGTACGGACTCGGGAGAGACGAAGGTCGAGAGCCATGCATGCTCCGAAACACAACCCAACCTAGCCGCACTGCTTCTTAACACAACGCACATCCAACCCGGAAGCCAACCGCACCAATGCGTCGGAGGAAACACCGTACACCTAGCGACCTGGTCAGTGTGCACTGCGCCCGGCCCGCCACTAGTGCACGATAAGACAAGGATATCCCTGCCGGCCAAACCCTCCCTAACCTGTATGACGCTGGGCCAATTGTGCGTCGCCCCATGAGCTTCCCGGTCGCGGCCGGCTGCGGCAGATCCTTGGCTCGAACCCAGAGTCTGTGGTGATGCAGTGTCTTAGAACACTGCACCACCTGGGAGGTCTTTAAGAAGGTATTTAACCACTAGTTGTGATACAAAAACCGTATCAACATATAGGTATATAGGCTAGACTACATGAGGTGTGTGACTAATTTGAAAAAGTTGCAAAAACAATGCAAATATTAATGGCATTAATTCTTCCGAGCAAAGGAGAGTTCTCCAAAATGTTATGTTTGCCTTGACTTTTTGCATAAGAGGGGGGAAATTCTATTTAAATAGTGAGTATTGTTTGGTATCTACAATTCCTAGATAACTTAAATGGAAGAAGTTCTAGCAAAGAGGTGTTTTGCAAACGTATGGGCCTTTTGGAAGGCCGTCGTTGTAAATAAGAATTTGTTCTTAACTGACTTGCCTAGCTAAATAAAGGTTACATATTCACTCTTGTTCCAATTTATTCTGTATCCTGAGAAGGTACCAAACAAATTGATCACATCAAGAATAGCTGGGATACTAGATTGGGGTTCTGTTACATAAGAGGAGAATGTCATCTGCGTATAGGGTCATCTTATTTGGAGTATCTTTAGTATTATAGCCGTGTATTGCTGCATGAGATCTGATCGCCTGAGCGAGAGGTTCAATGATTAGAGAAAAGCAGAGGTGACAGCACATAACCTTGCCTTGTGGGTGCTTTCTCCTGTCAGGTACATTCAGCCTCTTGCAAATCGAAGGAAAAATTATGAAACAGAGACGAAAAAAGAAAAATAAATGGTAAAAGAAAAAACCTCTGTACATTTTTTGGGGGGAAGCCTGGTTTCCTTTGGCATACATGAATACATGCCACTGTTTGTCAGTATGAATGCAATTAGTGAGTTCTGCCTTTGACTATTAGCTTAACAATACTTGTCATATGGAACGACATGCTAGTAATAAACCTACCTGCTCAGGTATACTTGTTGGAACTAGCTAGCTACATTTCTAAGGTTGCAGTGCTCTAAGTAAAGTTGTATTATTTTGACAACTCTAAAAGTGGAAATAAATGTCCTCATTGAGTGAGGTCAGGTGGGACCATTCTCGCCAATGAGAGGGTAAATACATGTGTGAACAACAGGCACAACTAAGTTGTTTTTCTCAAAGTTGCCGGAATGCCACTTACATCATTACATTTGTTACAGCGTACACATTAGGAATCTTATATTCAATCAAATAAGAATAGCGTAATTCAACACTCCCTCATAGACCTCCATACAAAAAAGGGCTTGTCTCATACGGACAGTCTTTGGACGGAGTACATCCTCTGGCTTCCCCTCTTCCTCTCTCACTTTACCCATAGCAGTTTGTCGGACCGGGATCTCTCGAGCTGTCACCAGCTGTGTTTACTACCTTCCATATAGGTAGTAAACAGACGGGAGAGATGGTAAATGGATAGTACACCAGTTTTGACTGGTTTGCTGTTTAGTACTTGGCAGCTTTTGCCTGTCCAGCAAGAGAACATAAAAGTAAGTATTTTGAAAAAAAGTGCACGAGTTGACATGGCCAACACAGAGACAAGTGTGGTCACTACTTTTAACATGAACTTTACAGGTGAGGTGCGACAATATCAAATGAATCTAATTCTAAATTAAAAGGATAGAGCACTCACCTCTTTTGTCACGTGTCCTCCGGTGATGAGAAGCCCACCCTGCTCGCAGCGCCAATGTTATGAATTGAAAACTGGTCAGTTTGGAGAAATGCTAGATGTAAAATATAAGGTGAACAACTTCTATATTTTAAAGGTCTAAAAGACAAAGACAGACATATGGGGAAGACAGAAAGTTTATTATTTAAAATGTCGTGATTCAAGAATTAAGTTCAATGTTTTGGTTCCACTGAGATAGGGGAAGCTCAGTCCCTGCAATGATACAAACATAACCTAGTCAGTCAGCACAGAGTCAATTTTGTATTTAATTTAAACAAAATGGTCATACACTCACATAAAATTTAGTACGATAACTTTTCTCACTATGGTAACAAACTTTTCTGTAAATCTTGTTCCTTCGCATTTATCTAATTCATTTTAGAATACTTTGGAAAAGATTCAACATTACAATACACACATCTTCACTACTTTGTCACTATACTCTATACATGGGCGGTGTGCATTTTCTGCTGGTGTATCCTGAGGTAGCCCCTCTCTGAGAACCTCTTCCCGCACTGAATACAGGCAAACGGCTTCTCTCCAGTGTGGATCTTCAGGTGCCTCTTCAGATGGGGCTGGTGGGAGAACTTCTTCTCACACTGGGGGCAGCTGTAGGGTTTCTCCCCTGTGTGGACCCTCTGGTGCCTCTTCAGGTTGGACGAGTCTGAGAAACTAGCCCGGCACAGGTGGCAGCCGAACGGTTTCTCCCCTGTGTGTATCCTCTGGTGGATTGCCACCTGTTTGGGGAAACTGAATACTTTCCCACAGAACGAACACGAGAAGCGCTTCTCTTTGCCACTAGATCTACTGATGGCGTTACTACTACTGTCATTTGTCAATGGGCTTGTGTAGCCATTTAGTGTTGAGGCACTGGCATTGTCTGAGGTCTGGTTTAACATTAGGGGAGTGTGAGGAGGACAAAGGCCAGGGAGTGTCTGTGTTGTCGCAGGGTCCATGTTCCAGTTGATAGATCCTAAAGAAGGCAGGCTGAAGGCAGCACCTGTTAGGGGGTTAACCTGAGGCGTCATCATTCTCTCTGGATCACAACTATAGGAGCAGGATGGAGCATCGCTAACCGAGTCTATGTCTGTTCTCTCCAGCTGCATATGGACTCCTCCCCGCCCCCCCAGACCAAATCTATGTCTCATCCTGGTTTCAGACAATCTGTTGTCATGGAGACTAAGTTTGGTTGTAGTTTTGTGTTCGATTGTCTTTTTCTGGTTGTGGTTAACAGTGTTGTCCCGCAGCCTAGAGTTGAGGACACTGTCCCATCCACTGTCCTCCACTATGTCGCCTGTGGTCCTGGCCTGATCAGTGATGTTGTCCACCGGGCCCTTGGCTGCACCCGTCTGGGAATCCAAGATGGCCGCCCAGTCTTCCCTGTCATCCTCCAGCCAACCACCTGCAGGAAGAGGTTACAAACATGACACAGAAAACTCTACATATAGAGTTTTTTTTCCTTCTCAATTATCTGGTCAAGTTTATACATACATTGTGTTTTGTATTTAAACATAAGTTGATTTAATTTTATAAATGAAGAAAAAATAATAGCCAGGTGCATCACTATTCCCATTGAAGATCTATTACTTTATGTAAGCTATATGTATTTCTCCCTTACCTTGCTCCCCCATCTTTAGTCCACTTAGCAGGTCAATGCTCTCTGGTCGGTCCTCTATGGTCTCCTCTTTGATGAGCAGCAGATCAGGCTTCCAATCCTCCATGTCTACTGACTGAAAGAGATATAGAGCAGGTTGGGCAATGAGGGATTGCTATGAGTATTATGCAAAAATGTTAGTTGATTTGATACTATGCAAACGTTATTACATTGTGTTACTAGACACTATAATGGTTTGATAATGTAAAGGCATTTTCCTACATTTTAATTGTAACCTGGACCATATCCACCTAGCGTCTCAGAGTAGAAGTGCTGATTGTGGATCAGGTCCCCACTTGCCTACATATTGTAGTCTTATTCATTATGATCTTAAAGGCTAAACTGATCAGCAGATCAGATCAGTAGTCCTACTCTGACAGGCTTTGCTTTCTAATACCATTCAGACCTCAGGTGGAGGTGTAGTCTGATTTTCCTCCATGACCATGGTTCCCTCAGGGTTCCCCAGATCCTCCTCATAACCCTCCTCCTTCATCAGCAGCACCTCTGGACCCTCCTCCTCCTGGAAGAGACAGGTGATACAGATTAAACAGACATACCTGAGGGAGTGTACGTACACACACACACACAAAGATAAACACACTTTAAACATAAATTGGTCATACTTGCAACTATTTACATTTAAACAGTTTATCCGGCTCAAAATGCGTACCAGCCAATTAAAAACATATTTATTTGCACGTGACAGAACGCTAAATTGTCGTACACGTTGGCCCTATGCTAACATCACAAGGTGGCAGTGATTATATCCAGGAACAAGTTCACATAAAGTTAGTCTGCTATCGCTTTAGCAGTGTGTGCTGCCTAGAAGTGATGGTGATAATGGTTGCCTACATGACTGCTACTAGACAAATCCATAAGGCTCTGTTTTCTTCTTACAATGTAAGATAAACGGACCTTATTTCTATTTGTTCCATAAAAGCACATGGATGTGTGTGAAACAGAAACAAAAACATGGGATTTTGTCCTATACACAAAAATGTGAAAATGTTATCTAACAGTAATAGCTAGTAGTCAAGGATGCATCAATGCAATATTGGCATACAACATTTTGCTACAGAACAACGGAAGAAAAGCACATTTTGAACTATTGAATTTGACCTATTTTAAGAAATGCCATTGGTTGGGGCAGAGGCATCATGCCCATAGAGCCCCAAGGTGGAGGTGTCATAAAACCCATAAAACCTAGCGGTCAAACTGCAAAATGGTTCTAATCATTTTTCCACCATAGGGGATTTTAGAAACACTTAAAATAAGGGCTGTGTTTTGATAACCATGTAAATGTCTCTCGGACAATATATTCCTCACTATTTACTCTCAATATCGAAAATGCTAATTAGCATCAAAGTAGACATTATGCAAGACTACAAATCCCTGCACGTCATCTCTAGCTGACACCTTTGCTAACCGGTATTGTGTCAATTTACTTGCACAAGACGGATCACAATTGTCAATTTAAAGAAATGCAGCCAATTTATTCATTACTCAATATAGCTAACATTAATCCAGAGAATCTTACCTTTGCCTCGATTTAGTAGTCTTGTCCAGATCATCATGGCATTTGTAGTTATTTATGATAGCCACATTAGCAGCTAATTAGCATTTCATTT
This sequence comes from Oncorhynchus gorbuscha, assembly GCF_021184085.1. Lineage (NCBI taxonomy): Eukaryota > Metazoa > Chordata > Actinopteri > Salmoniformes > Salmonidae > Oncorhynchus > Oncorhynchus gorbuscha. Next base: position 11,169,340 of record NC_060196.1, on the reverse strand, counting down.
TTGGCTGGTAAATATAGGCCAATATAATTGATAAAGTTACCTTGTCCACGAGAGATTTACACGGTTATCAAAGAGTCACACCAGGGTAAGCCTGCACGAATACATCCCTTATTTTAAGTTTCAAAAATCCCCTTTGGGAAAAATGAATGGTGGAAAAAACGATTGGAACCATTTCCTTGTTGGACCTCCAGGTTTTATGGGTATTATGACTCATATTGTGGTCTATAGGGGGCACAGTCATGAGGATTCAGAAGACTCAAGAGTTAAGCTTAGATATTAGGGCCGGGATGATAACAGTATCGCAACATTGTTTTTCATGGCAAAAATGAAAACACGAAGCGGACAGAACTCTTTGGTTCTTTAAAAACCTGCTGTATGTAAAATAGTGTGTGTTATGGAAAATAAATAAATGTGAGTCTGGATGAAAACACAATGATGTTTGTTTTCAATATTAGGACTGTTTTCCTCAAAAGTAAAATCTGCTTCGTGTTTTGTTTCCTTGCCACGACACAAACGAATATCGCGATACTGTTATCACCCCGGCCCTATTAGATATACAGAAAAATAGACATACATATGATGTTGGGGGTGAAAATAAGTCCGCAATGATAAGTAAACATCAGACAAACCTGACCAAACTATTTTGATGTGTACAGTAGGTGTTAGTGTGTGGGTATGTGTAGTTATATTTAGTAAGTGTATATTGGTTATAAAGCGCTATCAGTGTAGAATAGGGTGAGATCAGATGTGATGTATACTAGAGAGAGATTCAATGAAAGTCTTGGAATGAAAAGTCCCATTTTGTGTTTATTAAACAAGTTTTAAATACGACATATGAAAACCACACATACACGTCTCAACTAAAAAGCAGAATGAACTTGACAAACTACATTCATTTTCTCATTAAAAGGTGTCATGGGAAAACAATTAAGTAGTTGAATGGAAGTAATGAAACAGACATTTGTGATCATCATATAGGCTACGCAGTACAAACACAATTTGAAACAGACTTCAGGCTTATACTGTACACTAAGTATACAAAACATTAAGAACACCTGCTCTTTCTATGACAGACTGATCAGGTGAATGCTATGATCCCTTATTGATGTCACTTGATCAATCCATTTAAGATCTGTGTAGATGAAGGGGAGGAGACATGTTAGAAGGATTTTTAAGTCTTGAGACAATTGAGACATGGATTGTGTACGTGTGCTATTCAGAGGGTGAATGGGCAAGAGAAAAGATGAGTGCTTTTGAACGGGGGATGATAGTAGGTGCCAGGAACTTTAGGTCTACTATCCAAAAGGACTTAAAACGCCTTGTAGAGTCCATGCACCAACGAAATCAGGCTGTTCTGGGGCCTTACACAGTGCTTTCAGAAAGTATTCATAGCCCTTGACTTATTCCACATGTCGATGCCAAGCATACCATGGTGCAGCCACCAACATGCTTAAAAAAAATATGAAGAGTGGTACTCAGTGATGTGTTTGCCCCAAACATAATGCTTTGTATTCAGGACATAGAGTTCATTTCTTTGGCACATTTTTTTTCAGTTTTACTTTAGTGCCTTATTGTAAACAGGATGCATGTTTTGGAATATTTGTTTATTTTGTACAGGCTTCCTTCTTTTCACTCTGTCATTTAGGTTAGTATTGTGGAGGAATTACAATGGTGCTGATCCATCCTGGGTTTTCTCCTATCACTGCTATTAAACTCTAACTGTTTTAAAGTCACCATTGGCATGGTGAAATCCCTGAGCGGTTTCCTTCCTCTCCGGCAACAGAGTTAGGAAGGACGTCTGTATCTTTGTAGTGACTGGGTGTATTGATACACCATCCAAAGTGTAATTAATAGTCACCATGCTCAAAGGGATATTCAATGCCTGCTTTTTTTTACCCATCTACTTATAGGTGCCCTTCTTTGTGAGACATTGGAAAACCTCCCTTGTCTTATATATACAGTGCATTCGGAAAGTATTCAGACCTTCACTTTTTCCTCATTTTGTTACATTAGACTTATTCTAAAAAATGTCACTCATCAATCTAGACACAATACCCCATAATGACAAAGCAAACACAGGTTAATTTTTTTTGCCAAAGTATTAAAAATTAAAAACTGAAATATCACATTTACATAAGTATTCAGACCCTTTACTCAGTACTTTGTTGAAGCACCTTTGGCAGCGATTACAGCCTCGAGTCTTCTTGGGTATGATGCTACAAGCTTGGCACACCTGTATTTGGGGAGTTTCTCCCATTCTTCTCTGCAGATCCTTTCAAGCTATGTCAGGTTGGATGGGGAGCATTGCTGTACAGCTATTTTCAGGTCTCTCCAGAGATGTCAGATTGGGTTCAAGTCCGGGCTCTGGCTGGGCCACACTGACATTCAGAGACTTGCCCCGAAGCCACTCCTGCGTTGTCTTGGCTGTGTACTTAGAGTCATTGTCCTGTTGGAAGGGAAACGTTTGCCCCAGTCTGTCATCCTGAACACTCTGTAGCAGGTTTTCATCAAGGATCTCTCTGTACCTTACTCTGTTCAGCTTTCCCTCAAACCTGACTAGTCTCCAAGTCCCTGCCGCTGAAAACCATCCCCACAGCATGATGATGCCACCACCATGCATAACCGTAGGGATGGTGCCAGGTTTCCTCCAGACACGATGCTTGACATTCAGGCCAAAGTGTTCAATCTTGGTTTCATCAGACCAGAAAATCTTGTTTCTCATGGTGTGAGAGTCCTCTCGTTGCCTTTCGGCAAATTCCAAGCAGGCTGTCATGTGCCTTTTACTGAGGAGTGGCTTCCGTCTGGTCACTCTACCATAAAGGTGTGATTGGTGAGTGCTGCAGAGATGGTTGTCCTTCTGGAAGGTTCTCCAATCTCCACAGAAGAACTCTGGAGCTCTGTGAGGGACCATTGGGTTCTTGGTCACATCCCTAACGAAGGCCCTTCTCCCCTGATTGTTCAGTTTGGCTGGGCGGCCAGCTCTTGGAAGAGTCTTGGTGGTTCCAAGCTTCTCCCATTTAAGATTGATCGGAACACTGTGTTCTTGGGGACCTTCAATGCTGCAGAAATGTTTTGGTACCCACCTTCCCCAGATCTGTACCTCGACACAATCCTGTCTCGGATCTCTACGGACAATTCCTAGGACCTCATGGCTTGGTTTTTGCTCTGACATGCACTGCATCTCAAGGATGATCAATGGAAACAGGATTGACCTGGGCTCGATTTCAAGTCTCGTAGCAAAGGGTTGGAATACCAATGTAAATAAGGTATTTGTTTTTAATTTTTAATACATTTACAACAATTTCTAAAAACCCGTTTTCGCTTTGGGGTCTGAATACTTTCCGAATGCACTGTGTGTGAATGTATGTGTGACCCGTTTCAGGAAACTAGGCGTATGTCGCAAGTCACGACTTCAAAGGAGATCCATTAAGTGATTTTTTTTTCGAAATACGTTTTTTGGCAGAAATGCCTTCTGGAACATGTGAACTTTCATTTGCCTTAATTACAAACATGTATGGCATCTGTAAATATCAATAAAATTGTTAAATTACTAGCCTTGTTGGTTAAGCCACGGAAAGACAGCAACCTTCCCACTAGCCATGATTGGCTGAGATAATGAGTGGGCTGAACATGCCGAGAGAGGAGTTCGGATTGGTCTGCCATATAGAAGGCTTCTGTCTATTTGAGTTGGTCAGTCTGTGTTGGTAATCCTGTCGAACGCAGCTTTAAAACAAAATGTGTAGTGGAGCTGCATAAGTGTTGCTCTCCACTTTCTGAAGGATTGAGTTTTTATAGTATATATGTTTTCCTTTTTGTATTTAAAACAATAGAATACAGACAACACAAATGGCCGCTCCCAGCCGGTGGTTTCGCACTAACCGGCCCGAGATGCTGGCAAGGCAAAACATACAGTAATCCCATCCCCATCCCTGATTGCAGTACCTCAAACATTTACAATGTACATTTGTGTATATACTTATTCCAACAACACTCAAATTGGTTCTTTAAATTCACTGCTCATATGAGGGATCTTGCAGACAGTTGTGTATGTGTGGGGTACAGAGATGAGATTGTCGTAAAAAAAATAATGTTAAACACTTATTGCACACAGAGTGACTCCATGCAACTTATGTGATTTGTTAAGCAGATTTTCACTCCTGAACTTATTAGGCTTGTTATAACAAAGGGGTGGAATATTTATTAACTCAAAAACTTCCAGCTTTTTATTTATTAATTTGTAAAAAATTCTAAAAACACAATTCCACTTTGACATTATGGTGTATTGTGTGTAGGCCAGTGCCACAAAATCTCAATTTAATCCATTTTAAATTCAGGCTGTAACACAACAAAACGTGGAAAAAGTCAAAGGGTGTGAATACTGAATGCACTGTATCCCACAATGTCTGGGCTTTGCACTACAGCGCTCTTAGTTGTTGTAGAAATTGTCCCACTTCTGCGGTTTACTTTGTGCATTCGCTGAGTCTACCTTTAACGCAGGGTTTAATTTGTATTTGTCTCAATTTAATAAATTGAGGCTGTAACACAAAAAAAATTGGAGAAAGTCAAGGGATGTGAAAACTTTCTGAAGGCATTGTATATCACACAATGTCTGGATGCAATATTCTACCCAGGAATATCCAACACTGAAATATGTTACTCCAAATGAATCTGTGGATTTTTTCAGCGGACAAAAAATGAATCTGTCTTTATTATAAATGTCAGAAGCTATCGGGTGGAATGGTGACTTTCTATCTTATAGAGTGAAATGTTTTTTCTGCTGGTGTATCTTGAGGTATCTCCTCTCTGAGAACCTCTTCCCGCAGTGATTACAGGCGAACGGCCTTTCTCCTGTGTGAACCCTCTGGTGCCTCTTCAGGTCACCAGCCTGAGCAAAGCGCATTTGACACTGGGTACAGCTGAAGGGTTTCACCCCTGTGTGGACCCTCTGGTGCCTCTTCAGGGTGCTAGCCTGGGCGAAGCGCATGTTACACTGGGTACAGCCGTAGGGTTTCACCCCTGTGTGGATCCTCTGGTGGATCTCAACCTTCTGGGGGCAGCTAAAGCCTTTGTTACAGAACATGCAGAGGAACCTTTTCTCTTTAACATTGCCTAATGTTGCTCCCCCTCCCTGAGTCTGGGCTCTAGCCCTGTCATTTGAGTTCAATACCTGATCGAAAACGACATAGCCGTGTGAATCGGAAGGCCCCATCGACGTAGACACTGGGTCGCGATCCTTGAAAGCGTGTAAAGGGGAGTGGGTCGGGACATTTAGATTTGTCTCTAAGCTTTCCCTGTAGTCTAAGAAGTCACTGGTGTTGCCCTGCAAGTGTCCTTTTCCTAAGTGAGTCTCGTCTGCATTCCATGTCAGAGGAGAGTCACCCTCCACTTTCACAGTGACCAGACCCTCCCCTTTCTTATTTATTTCTATGGACCCTTCAGAGTATACACTACTACTGAACCGGTTCCAGTCCCCTATAGACAGATCAGTCTGTGTCTCTAAACTCAAGGGCATGTTGCCAGGGTCCATCTCTGTAGCGTAAGAACAAGACGGATCATCACCACCAGAGTGTAATGTGTCACCATCACCACGGGAATAAACCATCCACGGGCTCTGGTGAAATACCGGTAAATACTCTGAGCCAGGAGCAGGAGGACAGCCCAGTTTCCCCAGTCTCTCTGGGTCTGATCTGTGGTCAGATCCTGTGTGTAAGAGGCTGTGTGTTACAGCTAAAGTTTCAGTGTCTGTCTCTGACTTGAGGACGGCGTTCGGCGTTCCACTGACCTCCATGATGCTGCGTCGGGTCCTGGGCCGGGGCGTGGTGGCGAGGTCCTCCGTGGCTTCAGGGGAAGCTCCAGCCACTGCAATCTGGATGTCTCTGCTGTGCTGTGGGTCCTCCTCTCCTTCAGACCTCTCCTGCTTGACCCCAGGACCTGCAGCCTCTGCATCCTGACAAGAAGAGAGGAGGTTGTTACCAGTACCTAGTTGAATTGGATAAAAATGTCATAGGGAAGTCTCACAAGCTCCTCTATGGCAGATACATAAGGATGTACATGTAAGCAAGTGAATAGCTGAGGGGAGCCTTTCTGAAATAAACTGATCACAGTTGATATACTGTAATTTTAATGTAACACGTTTACACTAACCTCTATCACGATAACGTGCTGGGTTGAGGTTCGACTCCCCTCATCAACAGTGATTGGTTGGTCATCTCTCCATGTATTGCGTCCCGCTGGCTTCACAAAGCTCTTGTTGCCTCCAGTGAGATGTCCTTCACCTGAGAGAGTGATTGGGGGAAAAGAGGTGGTTAGGTTAGCTACTGTAAATGCTCAAAAGCTATTGTACAAGATTGACACTGTCTAGAATTGGCAAGAATGTAAGGTAACACTTCTCATAACTTCTTGACACACTATTTATTGATTGATCAATGTATTGTGTTCCATATGATTTTTTTTTTATTGAGTAAATAATAGGAAATGCAGTAAATCAAGATTCTGGTTAAATTATATTGCGTCTTTGCGCAAGATAACTAAGTAATCAGCTGAATTATTGCATACTAACTACCCAAAAACGGACCAAGACCCAATTCTGGTTAACCATATATATGTGTTGAACACATCTAAAATCACACATGCGCAGAGGGGAACCGGCGACATGCCCCGCATCCTTGGCCTTCTTCAAAATGTACCTCTTGCCATTTCTCTGTATCGGTCGAGGATCTTGACACTTCTGGGACGACTGGCGTGGACGCGCTCCCGTGACAATTTCAGTTCAAGTAGCTGTAGTTTCCTCCGCAATGCACTGGTTTCTTTTTGGCTTTGAGTAATTTCCAAACGAAAGACTGCATAGTCGTCGTCTACGAGTTTACAGACCTCTGCCACTGCGGCATTCGCTAGAACCTCCATAATGGAGGCTATTTCAGTGTGAAAAACCATACAGTTAGCAGCCATTGTTAACTAACCTAGTAGCGTTACCTAGATAGCTAACCTCTTGACCATCCAAGTCCTGTCTCCAACGAGGATTAAAGACTACATGGGGTAAGTATGTGGTGCTGTGCAGTTAAATTAACCATAGTTTGAGTTCAAGGGTGTTAATAAACGTCTAAATAAATTTTAAAAACCGCTAACGTGAAAAGTATTCTTAGTTACTGTTTACTTCCGTTTATACGGATGAGAAAGGATGTTGTCGCTCAAAGGGTGTGGCTAAATGAAAAGCGTGTGCGCACTGTTCTTTGAAATACGGTACTGCTTATCTCCTATTCAAGATCAGTCTTAAAAGCTTAGATCACTTAGAACAGTGTTAGCAAGATGAGTAGAATAAAATACAATATAATTACTTTCCCATCTACATCACCTCAGTACTGTAAATATTCAACTGTCCTTTGATCTAGCCGAGGTTTACTGTCTCTCTCTAAAAACAAGCCTGTTTCAAATGACAAGTTAATGAGGGGTGTGTGTTCAAATAACCTACAAAACGGAAGGGTCTTTCCATTTGATTTAAATCACAACCCTTTTTTGATTTGAATGAAATTTTCCATACATATTTGCCCATGGTAGAAGTGGTCAGAAAGTTACTTTTTGGAACTTAATGCCAAAACAGGCGCTCAAGGTTGAACCATTTTGCATACCATGAAAAAAAACATGTTTTTAATCAAAATTGAAATGAACCTTCGATATCAATTATTTAAAAAACGTGTAAACGTTTTTGCATATGTTGTAGTTTAGACACAGTTTTACATAATGAGGTGTTTGTTGTGCCCGCAATCGGTTGGGACACAGCAGGCTCTTGAATCCAGAGTGGATGTCATGTTTTGTCTGATTAATGTACTAACATGTGATTAACATTGACATTTCAACTTTCAAATGGTACCACAAAGATGGTTGAAAGACCACACATAAGAGAATGTGTCAACTTTGGGCACTTCCATCTCCTTAATGTTTTAGCCCCAATTATTTTAGAAAAAGTAATACTTATTTTCAAATGGTTGGGGTCGAGAGACTTTTCAGGTGTCAAAATGGGGTCACGGGCCAAAACAAGTTTGGGACCCCCCCCCCAAAAAAACTTACAAGACACTTCATAACTATAATATTATAGAAATAATAGTTCCCAGATATCCCCTGCGTACATCTCAAACCACACTGTTACAATTTCTCCCCATTGTGGACACTCCTATGTCTGATAAGGTTACTTAGGAAGGAGAAGCCCTCCTTAGTCATTGAGCTTCCTCCTGGACCTCTAGACATTGTTTGGGTGTTGTTGGGATTATGTGTGGTGTTACAGGCTAGGTGCCTCTCATGGTGAATGCCCATCCTGACCCTGTCTGTATTGGTGAGGTAACCCTGAGGTAACTGAGCATGGCCACATCCAGGCCCAGATCTTCTATGAACCCAGTCACCAGGAATTAGACGTGACGCCGAAGGAGAAGACAGACTTGCTGCTAGACTACAGAAGGGTCTCCCACCACTATCTGTGAAGGCTGAAGCCCAGGGTGACCTGCTCTGTTAATCATTGATTCAATTCCAGTGGCTGTAGTTTCCCCCGTAATGTCCTGTTTTCTTTCTGGCTTTGAGTTATTTCCAACCGAAACACTGCATAGTCGTCGTTAACGAGTTTACAGATGTCTGCCACGGCTGCATTCGCTAGCACCTCCATGATGGAGGCTATTTGAGTGTGAAAAACCATACAGTTAGCCATTGTTAGCAGCTAGCTAACGTTACTTAGATAACATCTATCAACCAAGTCCTGTCTTCAACGTGAATTAAACACTGCCTGACGTAAGTAAATTATGTAGTGGAGTTATATGGTGTTAATAAACGTGTAAATTACAACAGTAAAAATGCTAACGTGGAAATTGTTGTCACAGTTCACTTCCGTTTATACCGAAGAGAAGGGATCTTATTGGTTAGCATCATAGCTCAAGGGGCGTGGCTAAATTAATAGGGTCTGCGCGCTGTTTTTGAATGAAGCTACTACTTATTACATTATGCATCAAATCTCATTACTTGTTTTAGACTTGTTCAGAATTAAGTGTTAGCAAGAATATAGTAGAAAATAATTGAATAACTGTATTACATCCGCACAACTGTTCTCACTATGGTAACACTTTACAATTTCTGTAAATCTGGTACCCCTGCTTAGATAAATTAAATGTAGAATATTTTGATAAAGGTTAAACATTACATTACACACATCTTCACTACTTTATGTCAAGTAAACATTAAGGCATTTATTTTACTCATAATAAAATACCATCACACCAACCATTTACAGATACCATCACACCAACCATCACCATATCATCTACTCTGCCTCATCACACTCATTCTTTCCTCATTTCACCTCATCCAGCTCCCTACTACATCCTAAATCAACATAATTAATTACAAACTAACTAATTCTACATTACATGTCATTCATTATACATGGGCCGTGTGCTGAGAACCTCTTCCTGCAGTTCATACAGGCGAACGGCATCTCTTCCGTGTGGACCTTCAGCTGTCTCTTTATATGGTGCTGTTTGGAGAATCTCTTCTCACACTGGGGGCAGCTGTAGGATTCTTCCAGTGTGGACCCTCTGGTGCCTCCTCAGGTTGGACAGGTGGGAGAAAGTGGCCCAGCAGAGGTGGCAGGCGAATGATTTCTCCCCTGTGTGGATATACTGTATACCGGGCTATTTCAAAATAGACAGTACAATTTATGAGTTTTTTTGGGGGGGGTTGTAGTGCTATGCCACTGCTTATAACTATAAGACATGTAAGATGTATCAAATCAATTATAGCCAGCTCAAGGCTCCAGCTATGCATTTGGTTTGCTAACTTGCTAGCTAAGTGACTAGATGTCAAGATCAAGCTTCTTGGTTACAGCAGGGACATTCAATCCTCTCCTGGATCAAGATCCCTGTTGCTTAAATTGTTTTGTGCGTCAAAAACATTGCACCCCTTGTGTGTACTTCCAGTAATACTGTATACCCCGGGATGGTAAAGAAACGGTATGAAAATCTTGATCCCGCCCAACTAGGGCTGGGCGATATGGCCAAATGGTATTTTTCAAATTTGACAGTTTGATGGTATTTTATGTTTTTGATTAATAAAAGTTATACATTTGCTTTATGTGTAGTGCGTGACCTTAGGGTGGCAACACATATTCAAAATTATTTCAATGGGTCTTTCTCCATTCTGATTGTTTTATACTGTTCAATTCAACTTCAACCTAAAATAATATTCTGCACTTCCATCAATTTCTGCATTTCCTGCACTCATTTGAGATCATTTCCACACTGCCAGATATGGTCCAAAAGAATTAGGCTTTATATTTAACCAAATGTTGCAAAACATTATTTTTTTAAACCTTTTATTTAACTAGGCTTGTCAGTTAAGAACACATTCTTATTTTTGTCCAGGGAAAGGCCTGCCTTCTCAAAGACCTCTCAATCGCAGTTGACAACTGTGGTGTCCCCTTTCCAGAGTGCAAAGAACCAGGGGATCAGCTTCTTCTCAGCCCAGTCAATGCTCTTCTCTGGCCTGGCAGCCTAATGGTGGAATGAGCTTCCCCCTGCAGCTAGGACAGCAGAGTCCCTTGCCCATCTTCCGAAAACATATTTCTTAAAGCTATGGATCCGGATCACATTCTGCACATTTTACCCATCCTCTTCTGAACCATTACGTCTGTGCCTCATATTTCTGGACAGCCGAAATAAAAACCCTGCTGCGATTTGAACAAACATTTCAAGGGCATTATGAAAGCTACAACCTTTTCTGTCTGTAACAGATATTGCAGTTGCTCAAGCAGGACGCAGTCCCTACAATGTATTGGGAGCAAAGCATGAAAAATAACGCTGCATAAATAGCTGCATGTAGCCCAACTCCCCTCCTGAAAAAGGAACATGAAATCGTGCTTAGGCTTAATAGCCTATTGAAGCAGGGAATACAAATGTCCTTTGTGTACAACATGAAGTGTGTAAATTACACCAGACAAAGGCATTCATCGCTGATCAAAGCGGCAGTGGAGTACTGAGCAACAGCTACGTAGGCAGTGTAGTGGGCAGCCGCTAAAAAAATCCTGCACATAAGCAGAAATCTCTGTATTTTTTTGCCATGGCAAATAGGGTTTCCAGAAAATCTGGAACCACAGCCACTACAAAAAATGTTTAAAGTTTGCGGGAGGTGAGCACTTTCTCACGTCAAGTTCCATTTTTATAAACGCCAACTTTTGCTTGAACTGGCACACGCATATTTTGTATATGCACGGTATATAAATGAGGCCCCTGGCCAACAGCCTGGAAGGATGGTCCCCTCTCTTTAAGACCCCACAGATCACTGCACCTGTACATAGCCCATCTATCTACTTACCTCATCCCCATACAGTATTTATCTATCTTGCTCCCCTGTATCTCTACTTGCATATTCATCTTCTGCACACCTACCAATCCAGTAGTTAATTGCTATATTGTAATTACTTCGCCACCATGGCCTATTTATTGCATTAACTCCCTTTCCTCATTTGCACTCTGCATATAGACTTTCTGTCTTATTTTGTTCTACTGTATTATTGACTATGTTTTGTTTATTCCATGTGTAACTGTCGAATTGCTATGCTATTATCTTGGCCAGGTCGCAGTTGCAAATGAGAACTTGTTCTCAACTAGCCTACCTGGTTAAATAAAAAATAAAATAAAGGTTTGTAGGCCTCCTTGCTCGCACATGCTTTTTCAGTTCTGCCCACAAATTGTCTATGGGATTGAAGTCAGGGCTTTGTGATGGCCAATCCAATACATTGACTCTGTTGTCCTTAAGCCATTTTGACACAACTTTGGAAGTATGCTTCCAATGTGGTCATTGTCCATTTGTGACCAAGCTTTAACTTCCTGACTGATGTCTTGAGTTGTTGCTTCAATATATCCACATAATGTTCCTACCTTGTGATGCCGTCTATTTTGTGAAGTGCACCAGTCCCTCCTGCAGCTGTTGTTCTGGGATTGATTTGCACTTTTCACACCAAAGTACGTTCATCTCTAGGAGACAGAACGCACCTCTTTCCAAAGCAGTATGACGGCTGCGTGGTCCCATGGTGTTTATATTATATTACGTAATATCGTTTGTACAGGTGAACATCATACCTTCAGGCTTTTGGAAATTGCTCCCAAGGATGAACCGGTCTTGGCAGATTCCTTTTGATTTTCCCATGATGTCAAGCAGAGGCACAGAGTAATTTTTTTTAACCTTTATTTAACTAGGCAAGTCAGTTAAGAACAAATTCTTATTTTCAATGACAGTCTAGGAACAGTGGGTTAACTGCCTTGTGTTCAGGGGCAGAACGACAGATTTTTACCTTGTCAGCTCAGGGATTCAATCTTGCAACCTTTCGGTTACTAGTCCAATGCTCTAACCACTAGGCTACCACTGCCCCACCCAGTTTGAAGGTAGGCCTTGAAATACATCCACAGGTACACCTCCAATTGACTCAAATGATGTCAATTAGCCTATCAGAAGCTTCTAAAGCCATGACATCATTTTCTGGAATTTTCTAAGCTGTTTAAAGGCACAGTCAACTTAGTGTATATAAACTTCTGACCCACTGGACTTGTGATACAGTGAATTATAAATTAAATAATCTGTCTGTAAACAATTGTTGGAAAAATGACTTGTGTCATGCATAAAGTAGATGTTCTAACCGACTTGCCAAAACTCTAGTTTGTTAACAATACATTTGTGGAGTGGTTGAAAAACAAGTTGTTTTAATGACTCCAACCTAAGCGTATGTAAACTTCCGACTTCAACTGTATATTCATTCAGTTCGCTCACATTTGCTTGCAACTCCTCCAGCTTGTAATTTATTTGAATTTGGCGCTCTGCATTATCACTGGATGTTGGCCAGGTGGGATGCTACCGTCCCACCTATCCCAGAGAAGTTAAACTAATAACACAAACAATTATGCGTTTTCATTGAACACATTGTGTAAATATTCACAGTGCAGGGTGGAAAAAGTATGTGAACCCTTGCATTTAGTAACTGGTTGAACCTCAACCAAATGTTTCCTGTAGTTGCGGATCAGACCTGCACAACGGTCACGAGGAATTTTGAACCATTCCTCTTTACAAAACTGTTTCAGTTCAGCAATATTCTTGGGATGTCTGGTGTGAACTGCTCGAGGTCTTGCCACAGCATCTCAATCGGGTTGAGGTCAGGACTCAGACTGGGCCACTCTGGAAGGCAGTCTGTTGATTTACTTCTGTGTTTTGGGTTGTTGTCTTGTTGCATCACCCAACTTCTGTTGTGCTTCAATTGGCGGACAGATAGCCTCCTGCAAAATGTCACGCTAAACTTTAATTAATTTTTACGTCGATGATAGAAAGCTGTCCAGGCCATGAGGCAGCAAAACAGCCCAAACCATGATGCTCCCTCCATCATACTTTAATTGAGGTTTTGATGTTGGTGTGCTGTGCCTTTTCTTTCTCCACACAGTGTTGTGTGTTCTTTCCAAACAACTCAAATGTAGTTTCATCTGTCCAAAGAATATTTTGCCAGTAGCGCATCCAGGTGCACTTTTGCAAACTTCAGACGTGCAGCAATGTTTTTGGACAGCAGTGGATTCTTCCATGGTGTCCTCCCATAAACACCATTCTTGTTTAGTGTTTTACGTATCATAGACTCGTCAACAGAGACGTTAGCATGTTCCAGAGATTTCTGTTTGACTTTAGCTGACACTCTAGGATTCTTCTTAACCTCATTGAGCATTCTGCACTGTGCTCTTTGCAGTCACCTTTGCATGACAGCCACTCCTAGGGAGAGTAGCAACAGTGCTGAACTTTCCCCATGTATAGACAATTTGTCTTACCGTGGACTGATGAACATCAAGGCTTTTAGAGATACTTTTGTAACCCTTTCCAGCTTTATGCAAGTCAACAATTCTTAATCTTAGGTCTTCTGAGATCTCTTTTGTTCGAGGCTTGGTTCACATCAGGCAATGTTTGTGTATAGCAAACTAATTTTGTGAGTGTTTTTTATAGGGCAAGGCAGCTCTAGCGAACATCTCCAATCTCATCTCATTGATTGGAGAAGTCATTAGCCTATGGGCTCACATACTTTCCCCAACCTATATTGTGAATGTTTAAATTATGTATTGAATATAGACAAGAAAAATACAATTTGTGTGTTATTAGTCTAGGCACACTATGTTTGTCTATTGTTGTGACTTAGATGATCAGATCAAATTTGATGACTAATTTATGCAGAAGACAGGATCTCACATTCAGTAGTTGATTTGTATTCTTTAACACCATTACTAGGTATATATTCAGAAGACGTTTGAGCCTTTCTTCCCACTCAGAGATCTCGACAAATCAAGACACCGGTCTACACTGAAGAGGAAGGATCGTATTGGTTGGCGTAATAGTTCAAAGGGTGTGGTTAAATGAAAAGAGTATGTGCACTGTTCTTTGAAATACGCTACTGGTTATTACCTTCCACTTCTAATCTCATACGATCAGTATCTTTCAAGCTGTGAGCAGACTTGTTTAGAAAGAACAGAATAAAATTACTTTATTCCATCTACATCACCTCAAGGTAAATATTAAACTAGCCTAGGTTTACTGTCTCTTAAAAACAAGTTAAACAGGATTAATGAGGGGTATATGGTTAATTACCCTCTTACCCCAAGACACTTCACACGATAACAACAATCTGTCAGCTAAAGAATGATTCCCTGACATCCCCTGCGTACAGCTGAAGACTCACTGCTACGATTTCTCCTCGTTGTGGACACTCCTATGTCTGATAAGCTCTTGTAGTTTAGTTTGCACTTGAAGGGTGTGAACGGTCTGGTGCGTCTTCACATAATTTGCCTCAGCAAAGCGCTTCCCACACGTGGGGCAGGCGTACGGCATGTCTGTGTCCGTCCTAACGCTCGGCCTCCCATGTTGTGACCCAATGACACCAGAGGAGGTAAAAGCAGGAGCCACCCTCAGTTGATTAGTCTTTGAGCTCCCTCCTTGACCTCTAGCCATTGTTTGGGTGTTGTTGGGATTGTGTGCGGTGTTATAGGCTAGGTGAACGCCCATCCTGACCCTGTCTGTATTCATGGGGTAACCATGAGGTAACTGAGGAAGGCTAGACCCAGGTCCAGGCTTTCTATGGACCCAGTCACCAGGCATTAGATGAGACCCTGAAGGAGAAGACAGACTTGCTGATAGACTACCATCAGGGGGGTCTCCCACCACTCTCTGTGAAGGCTGAAGCCCAGGGTGACCTGCTCTGTTCATCATGGATACTGTGGTGTTTGTATCATAGGAACAGGAGGGTCTATCTCTATCAGCCCCAGGCCCTGCTTCATCCCTGCACTGAGACTGTGAAGAGAAGGTTCTGGTCTGCGGACTGGAGGCTCTGTCTCTCAGATGACCACCAGGACTGAGGTGGTTCAGTCCACCTGTGCACTGGTTGTGTTCTACGTAGTTGTTGTGGTGGAGTCTCTGTCCCCCGTGGTTGGTTCCGGGTTCTGACTGGGGAAGGAAGAGTGACTGCTCCTGATCCAGGGTCCTGATCCGGGGCCAGGGTTTGTGGCCAGCCTCTTCAGAGGTCCAGTCTCTCCCGCCAGTTACACCGGATATCAGCAGGTCTTCATGGACTGCAGACTGCAAACAAAGATGGTACAGAAAAGCATAAATGTTTATATAAAGAAACTCTAAAATGTTAACCACAGTCAAGCTCATTTAGTATTTAATTGAAACAAAATGGCATTACACTCACATTTATTGCCCGAAACGATACGCGACAGGACTAACTTTCACTAACACTTCTGTAAATCTGGTACCCTCGCTTTGATAAAATTAATTTTAGAATAGTTTGGAAAAGGTTCAACAACATTACACACAGCTTCACTACTTCAGGTCAAGTAAACATGAATTACGGCACTATCATTATTTCACTATAAAACATCAGCATCAACCTAAAGGGCCATGTCCAGCAGCAGCTTGAAGGCAGGGATGACAAACACCCCTTTCCCCTTCACAATATAAATCTAAAGTATAAAATGTTTCCATCTGCCATGAATTTGCCTTGATCAGCCCGAGCTCTTATCGCCGTAACACAAACCCTTGCAACACCATCAACGTCGACATGGTGTTGGTCAAGTTGACACCAAAAGCTGACTCTCAGTCGATCATGCCTTCACTCAACTGAGTTCGGCCCGAAAGGTGAACAATGGCTGACAGAGGTAAGTTCAATACTTTTTCAGTAGAGAAACTAATCAACCAACTAGCTACCTAATCAAAGAATATTAAAATTGTAGATTGTTTTTTGGTCTTCTGTTATGAACGCAGGCTATTGATTAGGCAAGCTAGGTTAAATGTCAACTAGCTAGAATGCTAACATTTAACCAAATATCTTTTTTATAACTAACCCAAGATGGACAACAGCCTGTCGTTTCCCATGGGAGAAAAGTAATCATAGTGGATAGAACAAGCAAGGAGGTGGGCAAAGCCAAGCATGAGCTTGCGAGATCCTATTGGCACGTTCTAGCATGTATTCACAAATATCCGTTAGGGAAGTACACGTGTGCAGTAACTCAACTCAACCTTGCACTCCTAAACATCACCATTTTAAACAACTTTGGCAAAGGATAAAGTTTACAAAACTTAGTCCACTCGGTTCGTAACATTGTAATTTTGGGAACAGAAACTGTATTGAGATCAAATGTTTTATTGATGAGAAAATTAGCAGAATGACGGCCAAATCCATCTCGCTTTATCTTCTCCCACTGCCGGCCACTGTGCTTCCTCTCATCACCAACCGCACGCTTCAGATTTATACATCTGGTGAAACATCTGGCTCATTGTTTCATCTGTGGTTTAACCAAAGATGGTTTTGTTTTATATACACAGTATCTGGTTTAACTAAGAGCATTGTAGCGAAGTCAAAACTGAGCCATGCTGACTGACAAGTGGCATTGGTACAGCTCAGCCCCAAATTGCATGTTATTATTTGGCTAAATTATCATCCATAGATGCCTACAGCCACAGCAGTCTTAAAATGGACTGTTTACCTTGATTGCAACATTAAGATGTTAAAACATTTAAACTCCTATTGAACTGTGACATAATTTCCTGACATCTTGTTTCCCTTTCTCACTCCAGTTGTTCTCAACACGTTTAACCAGGTGGAGTCAGGCTTCTACTCAGGAGTCAGGTCGGTGTTTACCTTTTTTCCAATGTCTAATGGATTGTACAAGGATTGTGAATTGGGACTTCCACTCCATACCAAATCTAATTCCATCTCCTGTATTGTTCTGCCCTCTCTTAAGATGATGCTGCTGTCCCACGGTAAGAACCTGGCGATCTTCACTGAGGGAGGTGACGTGGCCACAGAGTGCCTGGTACTCGTTCCAGTGCTACCTGCCGACTGGAGAACAGCCAGGGGGTGGTCAAGACAACTTCATCTTTAGTGAGTCAGCTCTGCTGCACCTGGGAGCTAAAAGGTATGGCACCGCACTCCAAACAGTCATGTATGCTAATTTGTGTTTCTTCAAGCAACAATCAGCAGTTGAAACAATAACAAAGCATACTCCTCACCACTGTTTCTGTAAAAAAGAAAGAGGGTGGATGGGGCTGGAGAAATGTACCCACTCAAATTCATAGACAGAGCTATGGATGCAAGGACAGACCTTTGCTCCTCCTAAAACCCCATTGGAGGAGATGACCCAAGGTTCTTCGCCTCAGACCTGCTCCAATAGGGTTTGAGAAGGATGCGAGTAGAGGAAGTGAGGAGTTGAGCAGAGATTAATTGGGACAGAGGTCATGTCATTGTTTTAGGTGGAATCTTATGTTGAATGATACATTTTATCTGTTTACACTCATATCTTTGTTCTACATATGCTTTTCCACAGATGGCTCTGGATGCTGATGAAATCTGACTGAAATTAGACTGTAGTCAATAAAACTTTCAATGCCAAATTGAAATCATTCATGATTCTGTAATTGATAGAAAATGATAGTTCCCAATCAGACAATTACTACATATCAAATCTGTTTCTCAGTGCAATGTTTAGTGAATGCATGGCATCGTTTTTGCTGTGTGTACTGATTCAGTTCTAAACGACCATCATCGAGTCCATTCTCAACCTCCTTGATCACTGCAACAATTGGCCGGTCTGCTGAGGGTTATTGGCTGCCACCTGCCCTACATTGAGGTCTCGCATGACTCCAGGGCAAGGAAGCGTGCAGAAAAGATCATTGCCAACCCCTTCCACCCTTTTCCAAACGAATCAGGTCAGTCACGACCAAAACCCCCCTCCACCTGAACAGCTCCTTCCCCCGCGCCGTGGCCTTCACCAACCGGCCACCTGGTCCACCATGATTCTCTCATCCATGGACTTTGAACTCTGCCCTATTCATCCACAGACTATGCACCCTGCACCATTAGCCAGGAACTGCACATTGCACAGCTCTTCCGTGCATAATTTAGCCAGGTCCCATTAGAGTGAAATCCAAACCAAAAAAGGTGCCAAGACTTTAAAGAGAGAAATTGAGAGTGAAAAGTTATTATTGCTGGTGGACAATTTGATGCATTCAAATGTATTTTTACATGCTTGAATCACGTTTCTTTGCTTACAGTTTGATATGTATTATTTAAGACATTTTTCTGTGGCAATTATGTTCTGCTCGTAGGACTTGAAGTTAGCTGGATACCCAATAAGCTTGTTGTTGAGTGAGAACGTCTGCGATTTAAATACTTAGCAAAGAGCTGCAGTTAGTTTCAGAATGGAAAGAAAGGAATAGATTAGTCCTAAATATTTCCAAAACTAAAAGCATTGCATCTGGGAAAAATCCCTCACTAATCCCTAAACACGTCTCGTAATGAATGTGGAAATTGAGTAAATTGTGGTGACTAAACTGCTTGGAGTAACCCTGGATTGTAAACTGTCATGGCCTAAACATATTGATGCAACAGTAGATAAGATGGGGAGATGTCCCTCCATAATAAAGTGCTGCTCTACCTTCTTAACAACACTATCAACAAGGCAGGTACTACAGGCCCTAGTTTTGTCGCACGTAGACTACTGTTCAGTAGTGTGGTCACAGAGGGACTTGTAGGTGGCTCAGAACAGGGCAGCTCGGCTGGCCCTTAAAAGTACACAGAGAGCGAACAATGACATGCATGTCAATCTCTCATGGCTCAAAGTGGGAGAGAGATTTACTTGTTTTTGTAAGAGGTGTTGACAAGCTGAATGTCCGGACCTGTCTGTTTAAACTACTAGCACATAGCTCGGACACCCATGCATACCCCCACACAAGACATACCACCAGAGGTCTCTTCTCAGTCCCCAAGTCCAGAACAGACTATGGGAGACGCATAGTACTAAATAGAGCCATGACTACATGGAACTCTATTCCACATCAGGTAACTGATGCAAGCAGAATAATCAGATGTAAAAAGCAGGTAGAAATACACCTCATGGAACAACAGGGACTGTGAAAAGACACACACAAAAGATACAGACATGCATACACACACACACAATGTGATATTGTTGTATGGTGGTTTTGAACATTTTGTGTTGTGGATATGTGGTGGTGTAGGGATGTTATATGATGTACTGTTTTATCTTTAGCTCATTCAGTATAAACATAGTTCACTGTTTTATCTGTTGTTTTAGAAGTAATGTGGGTGCTTTGGTGTGTTTGGACCCCAGGAAGGGTAGCTGCTGCCTTGGCCAATGGGCATCCCTAATTTTTTTATTTATCCGTTATTTTACCAGGAAGGTTGACTGATTTTACCGTTCTCATTTACAGCAACGGCCCGGGGAATAATTACAGGGGAGAGGAGGGGGATGAATGAGCCAATTGTAAACTGGGGATTATTAGGTGACCGTGATGGTTTGAGGGCCAGATTGGGAATTTGGCCAGGACACCAGGATTAACACCCCTACACTTATGATGCCATGGGATCTTTAATGACCTCAGAGTCAGGACACCCGTTTAATGTCCCATCCGAAAGATTGCACCCTACACAGGGTAGTGTCCCCAATCACTGCCCTGGGGTATTGAGATATTTTTAGACCAGAGGAAAGAGTGCCTCCTACATGCTCTCCAACACCACTTCCAGCAGCATCTGGTCTCCCATCCAGGGACTGACCAGGACCAACCCTGCTTAGCTTCAGAAGCAAGCCAGCAGTGGTATGCAGGGTTGTATGCTGCTGGCAAATAATAAATAGACATCTCATATTTAGCCTAGCTAGCCAGTTATATTTGTGTAGCAAAGTAATGCGCAACAGCCATGGAATACTGCATACATTTTAAAAGACATTACATCATAAATAGTATGAAAATTAGCACATACTACGCAGTTTAAGTACAGTGTGTCGGATGCCATTATGGGTATTCGGACATGGCGAGTGTCTGTGTTGTCGCAGGGTCCATGTTCCAGTTGATAGATCCTATAGAAGGCAGGCTGAAGGCAGCACCTGTTAGTGGGTTAACCTGAGGCGCCACCTGTCTCTCAATCTCAACTATAGGAGCAGGACGGAGCATCGCTAGCCGAGTCTGTGTCTGTTCTCTCCCGCCGCAAACCGACACCTCCCAGTCTCCGCAGACTAAATCTACGCTTCATCCTGGTCTCAGTCAGTCTGTTGTAGTGAAGACTAAGTTTGGTTGTTTTGTGTTCGACTGTCTGGTTGTGGTTAACAGTGTTGTTCCCCAGTCCAGAGTTGAGGACACTGTCCCATCCACTGACCTCCACTATGTCGCCTCTGGTCCTGGCCTGCTCAGTGATATCGTCCTGCGAGCCCTTAGCGGCACCAGTCAGGGTCAGAGAATCCAAGACAGCCACCCAGTATTTGTTAGCCTCCAGCCAACCACCTGCAGGAAAAGGTTACAAAATAGACTTTACAAATATGGCATGAGTTAGTTACCTGGTCAAGTTCATACATTATAATGTGTGTTTTTGTATATGAACATACATTGTATTGATTTAATAAATTAAGAGAAAATAGCCAGGTGCATCACTATTCCAATTGAAGATCTATTACTGTATGTAGGCTATATGTATTTCTCCCTTACCTTGATCCCCCATCTTTAGTCCACTCAGCAGATCAATGCTCTCTGGTCCATCCTCTACTGTCTCCTCTTTGACTAGCAACAGATCAGGCTTCCCATCCTCCATGTCTACTGACTGTAAGAGATACAGAGTGAGAGGATGTTGGATCAAGAAATCTGATATGAGCACCCTGCTATGGAGCATCTTCTGAATGGGAAATGAGGGATTTCTATGAGTACTATACAAACATGTTGTTAGTTGATTTGACTACTTGACAATCTTTAATGGTTTGATAATTGAAAGGCATGGTCCACACTTAATCAAGACCTGGTCCCATATCCACAGAGTCTCAGAGTAGAAGTGCTGATCGAGGACCAGGTCTCCACCTGTTTAATAGTCTTATTCATTATGATCTAAAAGGCAAAACTGATTCTAGATCAGCACTCCTACTCTGAGAGGCTTTGTGGATACGGGCCCTAACCTAATACCATATAGACAGTAGTTTACAGTGGGCTCACCTCAGTGAGACTTTGTGTGGTCCTGTGCTGCTCAGCTGGTTCCTCTGTGGGTTCAGGAGGTGTAGTCCGGCTGTCCTCCATGACCATGGTCCCCTCGGAGTTCCCCAGACCCTCCTCACAACCCTCCTCCTTCACCAGCAGCACCTCTGGACCCTCCTCCTCCTAGTAAAGACAGGTGATACAGATTACACAGACATACACTCCCTCAGTTATGTACACACAGATAAAACACACTTTCAACATGGAGTGTTTACCCATCCCCACTATGGTTGAGTTCTATACTGTAGTTACAGAATTATTTCACTGTTGTTCAACCCATCATGGTGGACATACATATGACGTTGTGGGTAAATATGTGTCAGCTATGATAAGACAAAAGTCAACAAAAGACAAACTATTTTGACGTGTACAGTAGATGTTTGTTAGTGTGTGGGTCTAGAGTCAAAGAAAGTCTTAGAATGAAAAGTCCTATTTTGTGTTTAGTAAACATTAAACAAGTGTTAAATGCACCATGTGTATAAATCAGTAATCATTTCCTCATTAAAAGTGTTTTGTGAAAATTTGTGAACATTAAAAAGCCGACACAGCACAAACAATATGAAACAGACATTTTAGGCTCATACCACACTATCTGTGGGATCTTCTCTGCTGTCAGCAATGAAAATTAATCTTTGTCATGTTTGATCTAAACGTCAGAAGCTATTCCTGTGGAATGGTAACTTTATATTTTATAGAGTGGAATGTTTTTTTCTGCTGGTCTATCCTGAGGTTGCTCCTCTATTAGAACCTCTTCCTGCAGTGTGAACGGCCTCTCTCCTGTGTGGACCCACTTGTGCCTCTTCTTGTTTCAAGTTGTAATGTCAACTGCACAAGTACTGTGAACTGCCTTTCTTGCGAGCTCTAAACCCAGCAATGCAGTAATAACAATGTAATACAACAAAAATAAAACACTGTGGTCCTTCTGTAGCTCAGTTGGTAGAGCATGGCGCTTGTAACGCCAGGGTAGTGGGTTCGATCCCCGGGACCACCCATACGTAGAATGTATGCACACATGACTAAGTCGCTTTGGATAAAAGCGTCTGCTAAATGGCATATATATATATACTAAAAAAAATATTTTAAAAAGTAAATATGCATATTATATACATAGTCAGTTCTAGTACCATACTACAATTTGCAGTGATACTGGAGCGACATGTATAGGGGTAAGGTGAGAAGGAATCAGGATATATGATAAACAGAGTAGCAGCAGCATATATGATGATTGTATGTAAGTGGTTGTGCGTGTGTAGAGTCAGTATACAGGTATGTGTGTGTGAGGAAATTATGAATTGAGTGTTTGTGTGTGTGTTGGAGTGTGCATGAGTGTGTAAGGCCCTGTGAGTGTGCATAGAGACAGTGCAAAAATAAAATACAAGGGTGAACTCAGTCCATGTAGCAATTTTGTTAGCTATTTAGCAGACTTATGCCTTGGGGAATGAAGCTGTTCAGGAGCCTATTGGTGTCAGACTTGATGCACCGGTACCGCTTGCCATGCTGAAGCAGAGAGAACAGTCTATGGCTTGGAGGCTGGAGTATTGGCGACTGACCTCTGTGATGCTGCGTCGGGCCCTTGGCGGCGCTGGGGTGGTAGTGGGGTCCTCCGTGGCTACAGGGGGCGCTCCAGACTCTCCAGTCTGGATGTCTCTGCTGTGCCGTAGGTCCTCCTCTCCTTCAGACCTCTCCTGCTTGACCCCAGGACCTGCAGCCTCTGCATCTGCAGACTGATACAAGAAGATAACAAGGACAACAATGCTGTAGGGAAGTCTCACTAGGTCCCCTAAGGCAGATAAATGAGGATGTACATTTAAGCAAGTGAATAGATGAGGGGAGCTAACTATTTTTTATTTTTTTTACGCAGCACTATTACACTAACCTCTATCATGATAATGTGCTGGGTTGAGGTTCCACTCCCCTCATCTACAGTGATTTGTTGACCATCTCTCCATGTATTGTGTCCCGCTGGCTTCACAAAGCTCCTGTGGCCTCCAGTGAGACGTCCTTCACCTGAGAGAGTGATTGGGGGGAAAAAAGAGGTGGTTAGGTGAGGTACTGCCAGTGCTCAATGGTATATTGCACACTTTTGTCACTGTCTACAATTGGCAAGGATGTAAGGTAACACTTCATAACTTATTGATACACTATTTATTGATCAATGTATTATGTTCCATGAATCACATTTATTTTGTCAATAAAAACATAGAAAATGCAGAAAATCTCATCTGGTTAGAATATGATAGTGTATTTGCGCAAGATAGCTAAATAAATCATAATGCATACAATCCAAAAACGGAGCAAAACCTAATTCTTGGTAGCACATCACATGTAGAGGGGAACCGGGCGACAGGCCGCGCAACCTCAGCAAAAAATGTACCTCTTGCCATTCCTCTGTATCGGTCGAAGATCTTGAAACTATTGGGACGACTGACAGGGACGCGCTCCCGTGCCACCTTCATTTCCAGTAGTTTCCTCCGCAATCCTCTGTTTTCTTTCTGGCTTTGAGTTATTTGTAAACGAAACACTGCATAATCGTCGTCTACGACTTTACATATTTCTGCCACGGCTGCATTCGCTAGCACCTCCATGATGGAGGCTATTTGAGCGTGATAAACCATACAGTTATATATGTTTAGCAAGCTGGCGTTAAATAGATAACATCTATCAACTAAGTCCTGTCTGCAACGCGAATTAAACACTATTTGGGGGTAAGTATGTGATGCTGTGCAGTTAAAGACTCATATTTTGAGTTTCAGGTTGTTAAATAAATGTTTAATAACAAAAACGCTGTGGCCACAGTTCACTTCCGTTCACGTTTTTTTCTTAGTGTGAGTTTCCGGCAGACTTGACGCTATGTTGCGTATTGCTTGCTGCCATTCACAGGTCGGAGGAGTCATGGGCTAGGAAAATAAATAAATAAATATATATACTGCTCAAAAGAATAAAGGGAACACTAAAATAACACATCCTAGATCTGAATGACTGAAATATTCTTAGTAAATACTTTCTTTACATAGTTGAATGTGCTGACAACAAAATCACACAAAAATTATCAATGGAAATCAAATGTAAACCCATGGAGGTCTGGATTTGGAGTCACACTCAAAATTAAAGTCGAAAACCACACTACAAGGCTGATCCAACTTTGATGTAATGTCCTTAAAACAAGTCAAAATGAGGCCTCCACGTGCCTGTATGACCTCCCTACAACGCCTGGGCATGCTCCTGATGAGGTGGCGGATGGTCTCCTGAGGGATCTCCTCCCAGACCTGGACTAAAGCATCTGCCAACTCCTGAACAGTCTGTGGTGCATCGTTGGTGGATGGAGCGAGACATGATGTCCTAGATGTGCTCAATTGGATTCAGGTCTGGGGAACCGGCGGGCCAGTCCATAGCATCAATGCCTTTCTCTTACAGGAACTGCTGACACACTCCTGCCACATGAGGTCTTGCATTAGGAGGAACCCAGGGCCAACCGCACCAGCATATGGTCTCACAAGGGGTCTGAGGATCTCATCTCGTTACCTAATGGCAGTCAGGCTACCTCTGGCGAGCACATGGAGGGCTGTGCTGCCTCCCCCAAAGAAATGCCACTCCACACCATGACTGACCCACTGCCAAACCGGTCATGCTGGAGGATGTTGCAGGCAGCAGAACGTTCTCCACGGCGTCTCCAGACTCTGTCACGTCTGTCACATGTGCTCAGTGTGAACCTGCTTTCATCTGTGAAGAGCACAGGGCACCAGTGGCGAATTTGCCAATCTTGGTGTTCTCTGCCAAATGCCAAATGTCCTGCATGGTGTTGGGCTGTAAGCACAACCCCCACCTGTGGACGTCGGGCCCTCATACCACCCCCATGGAGTCTGTTTCTGACCGTTTGAGCAGACACATGCACATTTGTGGCCTGCTGGAGGTCATTTTGCAGGGCTCTGGCAGTGCTTCTCCTGTTCCTCCTCCTTGCACAAAGGCAGAGGTAGCGGTCCTGCTGCTAGGTTGTTGCCCCCCTACGGCCTCCTCCACGTCTCCTGATGTACTGGCCTGTCTCCTGGTATCGCCTCCATGCTCTGGACACTACGCTGACAGACACAGCAAACCTTCTTGCCACAGCTCGCATTGATGTGTCATCCTGGATGAGCTGCACTACCCGAGCCACTTGTGTGGGTTGTAGACTCCGTCTCATGCTACCACTAGAGTGAAAGCACCACCAGCATTCAAAATTGACCAAAACATCAGCCAGGAAGCATAGGAACTGAGAAGTGGTCTGTGGTCACCACCTGCAGAACCACTCCTTTATTGGGGGTGTCTTGCTAATTGCCTATTATTTCCACCTGTTGTCTATACCATTTGCACAACAGCATGTGCAATTTATTGTCAATCAGTGTTGCTTCCTAAGTGGACAGTTTGATTTCACAGAAGTGTGACTGACTTGGAGTTACATTGTGTTGTTTAAGTGTTCCCTTTATTTTTTTTGAGCAGTGTAGATTATTTTGCACCTGTTTCCTCCAGCATCTACACAAGGTCCTTTGCTGTTCTGGGATTGATCTGCACTTTTCGCACCAACGTACGTTCATCTCTAGGAGACAGAACGCGTCTCCTTTCTGAGCGGTATGACGGCTGCGTGGTCCCATGGTGTTTATACTTGCGTACTATTGTTTGTACAGATGAACGTGGTACCTTCAGGCATTTGGAAATTGCTCCCAAGAATGAACCAGACTTGTGGAGGTCTACAATTATTTTGCTGATTTCTTTTGATTTTCCCATCATGTCAAGTAAAGAGGCACTGAGTTTGATGGTAGGCCTTGAAATACATCCACAGGTACACCTCCAATTGATTCAAATGATGTCAATTAGTCTTTCAGAAGCTTCTAAAGCATGACATCATTTTCGGAAATTTTCTAAGCTGTTTAAAGGCACAGTCAACTTAGTGTATGTAAACTTCTGACCCTCTGGAATTGTGATACAGTGAAATAATCTGTCTGTAAACAATTGTTGGAAAAATTACTTGTGTCATGTACAAAGTAGATGTCCTAACCGACTTGCCAAAACTATAGTTTTTCAACAAGTAATTTGTGGAGTGGTTGAAAAATGAGTTTTAATGACTCCAACCTAAGTGTATGTAAACTTCTGACTTCAACTGTACACATGTCTCAACAAGAAATCTGCATGAACTTAATAAACTGTATTCATTTTGTCATTAAAAGTGTCTTGGGAATTTGTTTTTGTAGTTGAATGGAAGTAATGAGACAGACATTTGTGAACATTATATAGGCTACACAGTACAAACACTATGTAACAGACTTTTTAGGCTTATAAATGGTTTATACTGTATATCACACAATTTCTGGATGCAATATTCTACCCAGGAATATTCAACACTGAAATTTGTACTCTCGTTATTCCAAATGCACCTGTGTATCTTTTTTGTTGATTGATTTCAAGTTCTCGTAATCGGAAATTGGTATTTTGGGTTTTTTACATTTACATTACATTTAAGTCATTTAGCAGATGCTCTTATCCAGAGCGACTTACAAATTGGCCAATTTTCTTTATTATTTTTATTTTTTTCCCTTTTTTTTCTTACACTTTATTTAATCTTTATTTAACTAGGCAAGTCAGTTAAGAACACATTCTTATTTTCAATGACGGCCTAGGAACAGTGGGTTAACTGCCTAGTTCAGGGACAGAACGACAGATTTTCACCTTGACAGCTCGGGGGATTCAATCTTGCAACCTTACAATTAACTATTTCAAACGCTCTATCCACCTGCCTCTCATTGCACTCAATGAGGAGACTACCTGTTACGCGAATGCAGTAAGCCAAGGTAAGTTGCTAGCTAGCATTAAACTTATAAAAAACAATCAATCAATCATAATCACTAGTTAACTACACATGGTTGATGATATTACTAGTTTATCTAGCGTGTCCTGCGTTGCATATAATCGATGCGGTGCGTATAGTTTCTACAATGTGTACCTAACCATAAACATCAATGCCTTTCTTAAAATCAATACACAGAAGTATATATTTTTAAACCTACATTTTTAGCTAAAAGAAATCCAGGTTAGCAGGCAATATTAACCAAGTTAAATTGCGTCACTTCTCTCGCGTTCATTGCACGCAGAGTCAGTGTATATGCAACAGTTTGGGCTACCTAATTTGCCAGAATTTTATGTAATTATTACATAAGATTGAAGGTTGTGCAATGTAACAGGAATACTTAGACTGATGGTTGCCACCCCTTAGATAAAATACGGAACGGTTCCGTATTTCACTGAAAGAATAAACGTCTTGTTTTCGAGATGTTAGTTTCCGGATTCGACCATATCAATGACCTAAGGCTCGTATTTCCGTGTGTTATTATGTTATAACTAAGTCTATGATTTGATAGAGCAGTCTGACTGAGCGGTGGTAGGCAGCAGCAGGCTCGTAAGCATTCATTCAAACAGCACTTTTGTGCTTTTTGCCAGCAGCTCTTCGTTGTGCGTTGGGCTGTTTATGACTTCAAGCCTATCAACTCACGAGATTAGGCTGTCGTAACCGATGTGAAAGGGCTTGCTAGTTAGAGGGGTGCACGCTAATAGAGTTTCAAACGTCACTTGCTCTGAGACTTGGAGTGGTTGTTCCCCTTGCTTTGCAAACGCCTCTGCGTTTTGTGGAGCGATGGGTAACGCTGCTTCGAGTGTGGCTGTTGTCGTTGTGTTCCTGGTTCGAGCCCAGGGAGGAGAGGGACGGAAGCTATACTGTTACACTGGCAATACTAAAGTGCCTATAAGAACATCCAATAGTCAAAGGTTAATGAAATACAAATGGTATAGAGAGAAATAGTCCTATAATTCCTATAATAACTTCAACCTAAAACGTCTTACCTGGGAATATTGAAGACTCGTGTTAAAAGGAACCACCAGACTTCATATGTTCTAATGTCTTCTCCAACACTTTGTTTTTGCATTATTTAAACCAAATTGAACATGTTTCATTATTTATTTGAGGCTACATTGATTTTATTGATGTATTATATTAAGTTAAAATAAATGTTCATTCAGTATTGTTGTAATTGTCATTATTACAAATACATTTTAAAAATCCGTATCGGCTTTTTTTGGTACTCCAATAATCGGTATCGGCGTTGAAAAATCATACTCGGTCAACCTCTAATCGAGTGGAATATTTTTTTTCTGCTGGTCTATCATGAGGTAGCTCCTCTCTGAGAACCTCTTCATGCAGTACATACAGGTGAACAGGTCTTTCTCCTGTGTGGACCTTCAGGTGCATCTTCAGGTGACCAGCCTGAGTGAAGCGCATTTGACACTGGGTTCAGCTGTAGGGTTTCTCGTCTGTGTGGACCCTCTGATGGCTCTTCAGGTTGGATGAGTTGGAGAAACTAGCCCGGCACGAGTGGCAGCCAAACGGCTTTTCCCGTGTGCATCCCCACCTGTTTGGGGAAACTGAAGGCTTTCCCACAGAATGAACACGGGAAGCGCTTCTCTTTGGCGCTGCCACCTTTACTGATTCCATCTCTACTACTGTCATTTGTCAAAGGGTTTGTGTAGCTATTTAACGTTGAGGCACTGGCATTATCTGAGGTCTGGTTTAACATTAGGAGAGTGTGAGGAGGATGAAGGCCAGGAAGTGTCTGTTGTCGCAGGGGTCCATGTTCCAGTTGATAGATCCTATAGAAGGCAGGCTGAAAGCAACACCTGTTAAGGGGTTAACCTGAGGCGCCATCAGTCTCTCTAAATCACAACTATAGGAGCAGGACGGAGCATCGCTAGCCGAGTCTGTGTCTGTTATGTCCCGCCGCATACAGACACCTACCCATCCTCGTAGACCAAATCTACGTGCGCCCTGGTATCAGCCAATCTGTTGTCGTCATAGAGACTAAATTCGGTTGTTGTTTGTGTTAGACTGTCTATTTCTGGTTGTGTTTAACAGTGGTGTTCCCCAGCGCAGAGTTGAAGACGCTATCCCATCCACTGACCTCCGCTATGGTCTTGGCATGCTCAGTGATGTCTTCCCCCGGGCCGTTGGCTGTCCCGGTCTGCGTCTGGGAATCAAAGATAGCAGCCCAGTCTCCGCTGTTAGCCTCCAGCCAAGCACCTGCAAGATTCGAATATAGACATACAGTGTCTTTGGAAAGTATTCAGACCACTTGACTTTTTCCACATTTTACTTTACAGCCTTATTCTAAAATGGATTAAGTTGTTTGTTTTCCTCATAAATCTACACACAATACCCCATAATGACAAAGCAAAAACTGTTTTTTAGAAATTGTTGCTAATTTATATTTTTTTAAATATCACAATTACATAAGTATTCAGACCCTTTACTCAGTACTTTGGAAGCACCTTTGGCAGAGATTACAGCCTAGAGTCTTCTTGGGTATGACGCTACAAGCTTGGCACACATGTATTTGGAGAGTTTCTCCCATTCTCCTCTGCAGATCCTCTCAAGCTCTGTCAGGGTGGATGGGGAGTGTCGCTGCAGAGCTATTTTCAGATCTCTCCAGAGTTGTTTGATCGGTTTGAAGTCTGGGCTCTTGCTGTGCCACTCAAGGACATTTAGAGACTTGTCCCGAAGCCACTCCTGTGTTGTCTTGGCTGTGTGCTTGGGGTCGTTGTCCTGTTGGAAGTTGAACCTTTGCCACAGAGTTCAATCTTGATTTCAGCAGATCAAAGAATCTCGTTTCTCATGGCCAGAGTCCTTTAGGTGCCTTTTGGCAAATACCAAGCTGGCTGTCATGTGCCTTTTACTGAGGAGTGGCTTCCATCTGGCCACTACCATAAAGGCCTGATTGGTGGAGTGCTGCAGAGATGGTTGTCCTTCTGGAAGTTTCTCCCATCTCCACAGAGGAGCTCTGTTAGTGACCATCGGGTTCTTGGTCACCTTACTGACCAACGCCCTTCTCCCCCGATTGCTCAGTTTGGCCGAGCGGCCACCTCTAGGAAGAGTCTTAGTGGTTCCAAACTTCTTCCATTTAAGAATTTTGGAGGCCACTGTGGTCTTGGGGACCTTCAATGCTGCAGATTTATTTTGGCATCCTTCCCCAGACACAATCCTGTCTCGGAGCTCTGCGGACAATTCCTTCGACCACATGGCTTGGTTTTTGTTTTGACATGCACTGTCAACTGTGGGACCTTATATAGACAGGTGTGTGCCTTTCTGTTATGAGAATTTTGTTCTCAATGTTCATAAACTGAACTTCACTTAAATTACTCTGTCTATTACTAAGAATTTGTAAGGTTCTTGTTGAAATGAAGTATACAGAGGCCAGTTTTCAATAGTCAGTAAGATTTATTTATGAGAGCATTGCTGTACATACACAAAGACATTCCTTTTATAACTTTCTCTTACCCTACATACATACACACCAACATAGGGCTTTTCTCATGAGTCTCACCACAGTTTATAACCACTCAGCTGACAGATCCAATCTCCCCCAGATACGAGAGCTCTGGAGGGGCTCTCCCTATCTTATCTCCCCAGAGTTACAGCCAGGTCGGTTCAAACAGGTTCATGCATCTTCGTTATCTTTCGACATACACATACATTCTTTTATGTTAAATGTATACATCATTTTGTCATTATTTATAAACATCATAACACTTTCCAAATCATGTCCAATCAATTGAATTTACCACAGGTGGATTCCAATCAAGTTGTAGAAACATCAAGGGTAATCAATGGAAACAGGATGCACCTGAGCTCAATTTGGAGTCTCGTAGCAATGGGTCTGAATACTGATGTAAATAAGGTATCTGTTTTTTATTTGGAATAGATTTGCAAACATTTCAAACCTGTTTTCTCTTTGTCATTATGGGGTTTTGTGTGTAGATTGAGAAATGTTTTATTTAATACATTTTAGAATAAGGCATTTATGTTTAAAAAAAACGTTGAAAAAAGAAAGGGTCTGAATTATTTCCAAATGCACTGTATATGGATTTATTTTTGTCAATTACCTGGTCAAGTTCATACATATCATGTGTGTGTTTGTTTGTAAACACAAGTTGTATTGATTTTATTTTATGAATATTTTTTTGTTGCCATATGCATCACTATTCCCATTGAAGATCTATTACTTTATGTAAGCTATATGTATTTCTCCCTTACCTTGCTCCCCCATCTTTAGTCCACTCAGCAGGTCAATGCTCTCTGGTTATTCCTCTGTCTCCTGTTTGACTAGCAGCAGATTAGGCTTCCCATCCTCCATGTCTACTGGCTGTAAGAGATACAGAGTGAGAGGATGTTGGATCAAGACATCTGATATGAGCACTCTGCTATTGAGCATCTTATGATTGGGCAATGAAGGATTGCTATGAGTACTATGCAAACGTGATTAGTTGATTTGGTAACTTTTTTACACTCTAACGGTTTGATAATTCAAAGGAATTTAAGACAAAATTAATCAAGACCTGAGCCCGTACCCACAAATAGTCTGAGTAGAAGTGCTGATCTAGGATCAGATCCTTACCAGTCTACAGTCCAGTGGAGGCTTCTCAGAGGAGGAAGGGGAGGACCAACATAAAAATAACAATTGTGAAACATGAAAGTACATTTTTTTTTCAATTAATATTATACTTAATATATTCACGTCACCAAATCATTGATTAAAAAAACACTGTTTTGCAATAGTCTATAGTAGCCTCAACAGCACTCTAGGTTAGCACCATGGTGTAGCCGGAGGACAGCTATTTTCAGCTGCAGTGCATAAAATGTGAGTAGCTGAATCAAAAGAGGGAGAAAGACAAAGGTTAATTTCTTCAAACATTGAAAAGCAGCAACGAGACATTTTCAGTTTCACTTACGCTACCTAATGCAGCTAACTTAGCCTAATCAACAACCTGACTCAGAGAGGAATGATTATTTATGTTAGCTAGCTGGCTAAAGCTTTCAGTTATATTAATTTGTTGTCACCGGGGCTCGCCAGTGTAACTGCTTGCTGTACACTGTACTGCGTGTTTGTACACATGAATTGGATTGTTGGCTTAACAATGCGTTAGTTGTAGTAGTTATGTTGACTGACATTAGCTAATATGGGGACAACGATGTAGGCTGTGTGTAGTCGTTATGGTATTAAGTTTTGGCTTGGAGAGGTCAGACAGCTGTTGTTGTGCATTGACGTCTACAGTCGAAGGGAAAATGTGAGAGGAGGAGAGCACGTAAATGTGATGATGCAGTTTGTATGGCTGCTATGAAAGTGAACTGTGTGTGCGGGGATCAAGAGCATTTTGCCAATTCTGTTGCAAAACGTTTTTTATAAACGTAAGCAAACGGAAAGAAACGGGGATGGACCTACCTGAATTTTGTCCAATAAACTTATTTTAATTTGGACTAATGATTAGACTTTAGATCAGCTAGATGCAGGCAAGAATATGCAAGGTGGTATTGAATGTGTCACTGTCAGTCACCTTGATTACTCCAATTTGTCTGTCAACCTGTGAACCTAATGTTATAAACTTTAATTTGTAAGCTAGTTTGTAGCAACCTCATGATGGGCATAGGGCAAATTCGAGTATCACGTAGTAGCCTAAACCTATTGTGTTACATTGAGCTGGGTGAATGGAATATGAATGACAGTCATCCAAAATATAAATAAGGCCATGCTCATAAAAAAATTAATTGCCACCCATCTCCACGTTGACACAGTTGTCAAGTGGTGATTATTTTTTACATTTCCAATCTCTCCCAGTACATAAGGTGGCGTACCGCCCCTTCCGATGGCAGGCTCGCTGTCTACTCCGACCTATGGCGCGCATGCGCAGTGTCGCCCTGGATTATGCGAAACAGTGATGTCAGGTTACAGGCTACAATTTGTTGTGAGTCCCCCCCCACACTTTTGCAGCGTCATCACGTTGACTGTTCGAGGCCTCAGGGCCCGTTTTGAGGGAAGAAATACCCTCTTGTCTCCAGAAGCAGGCAATCCGAGTGGTTCCTACTGCATATTGAAGATTAGGTAGCGGCTGATACAGCCGGAATTTCCTGGTTGGGAAAAGGGAAGGGACTTTGCGTCCCATTCTAGATCAACGCGTCCCCAACAAGCACCTCAGAGTCTACAAACTCAGAAAGCTCACATCCATGCAACTGTCCCATATTCAGTCTCTAGGCTTCATAAGAAACCAGGAAAAGAGCTGTCTGACTCCTCAGCACATTCTGTTTCTGGGTTATTGGCGTGTCATTCTTTTCTATCCTCACAGAGGGTGTCTGGGTCCACATTTTGGCTGGGTCACTCAGTGCGTTTACGCCAGTGCCTACGCCTACTGTGGATGATGGCTTCTGTGATGGAAGTCGTTCCCCTGGGGATATTGTTGAGGCGGCCCTTCCAGAGCACATGCTCTCCCTTTGGGCAGCGCATTCTTGGTTGCCTCTCCGGTGCAGGTGTTATTTATATTTTTTACCCCCTTTTTTCGATCTTGTCTCATCGCAGCAACTCCCCAATGGGCTCAGGAGGCGAAGGTTGAGTCATGCGTCCTCCGAAACATGACCCACCAAACCGCAACTCTAACACTCGCCCGCTTAACCCGGAAGCCAGCTGCATCAATGTCTTCGGAGGAAACGCTGTTCAACTGACGACCGAAGTCAGCCTGCAGGCGCCCGGCACACCACAAGTACTCCGGTGCAGATATTTTATCCAAGTTGGACCCTCTCTTTCAAGA
Organism: Oncorhynchus gorbuscha; assembly: GCF_021184085.1. Classification (NCBI taxonomy): domain Eukaryota; kingdom Metazoa; phylum Chordata; class Actinopteri; order Salmoniformes; family Salmonidae; genus Oncorhynchus; species Oncorhynchus gorbuscha. The sequence continues at coordinate 11,135,113 of NC_060196.1, read as the reverse complement.
GTGGAGGTTAGACCCCTGGATGGTCTCCCAGGTATGGGGAATTTTCAGCAGAGCCGATGTAGATCTTTACGCATCGTAAGAATGCGCAGTTTCATTTTTATATTTTTCTTGAAGAGGGACCCAAGTGCCCTGTTGGGAACAGACTCTCTGGCGCACCAGTGGCCTCGTACCCTCCTTTACGCGTTTCCGCCAGTGGTTCTGATTCAGCCCACGTTGGAGGGTGCGCCGGAAGGGTTGATCATTGATTCTTGTGGCTCCCCGTTGGTCCAGGCAGCCTTTGTTTGCAGAGATCAATCGCCTTTTAGGCGGGGACCTGTTGTCCCAGGCACACGGGCAGGTTTGGCACAGGAGGTCGGATATTCGCTTCCTATGGGCCGAGCCCCTAAGCGAGCCAATCTGATGACTAGAGGTTTACTTCAATGTAATTGCTACCACTCAGTTTGCAAGGGCGCCCTCCACTAAAGGGCTTCTGCCATCTGACGGGTCTCTAAACCTATTCTGCCCACATGGGACTTGGCGCCGGTTTTGGAGGCATTCTTTGGGCCTCTGGAGTCGGTGGATCTGACGATCCTCTCCTACGAAACCTCCCTGCTCTGTCTAAGCCTCCACAATCCAGTGGGAGAGATGCTGCTATCTCCCTGGCATATAGCAGCAAGGGTGAAGGGTTACCTACCTGTGTACACACCCACTCCACCAGGGGTCTGGCAGCATCTTGGGTGTTGTTTTAAAGGGTTGACTATAGGAGATATTTGTGCCGTGGCGAGTTCGGCATCACCACACACTTTTGTAAGCTTTTATCACTTGGAAGTCACTGCTCCCAGTGTGCTTACAAGGGAAAGTCACTAGGCAGTGTGGCATGTGCACAATACCCAGACTGACACATCTGGGTGGTCTGCCATGGGCCATTTCATTTAGTATTCATTGGGGTCGTCTTGGGGTGTGATTATATTTCCCCATAGTATGTTGTACCAAAGTTGACAGACTGAAAGGGAATGTAACATTATGACTAACTACTGCTCCCTGAAGGAGGCAAATGAGATACAACACCTGTTTGGCCCTGCGCTGCCCATTCCTGGGCTCGTTGTAAGAGCATGAATCCTAGCCTCACACTTATCACCTGTGGAAGGCAGGGGTTCCAGTGAGGCACGGATTTCATTGGCCTTGTCTGGTGTGATTGGAGATCCTTCAACCGAAGTCGCAAGAGTGCGACTCTCCATAGTATGTTGTACATCATATCGCCTCCTTCAAAAAACAGTAGTTATAGTCATAACATTAAGTTAACAATGGGCACACCTCCATGGGACTGTGTGGTCCTGTGCTGCTCAGCTGGTTCCTCTGTGGATTCAGGAGGAGGTGTGGTCTGGTTGTCCTCCAGCAGCACCTTTGGACCCTCCTCCTCCTGGAAGAGAGAGAGGAGATACAGATTACACAGACATACACGCCAATAATAAACACTTTAAACATTGCTTGGCCATAGTTGCAACCATATAAATGTGAGCAGTTTCTCTGGCTCAAAATGTGTATCAGTCAATTCAGAACGTAGATTTATTTACAGTTGACAGAGTGCTAAATTGTACACATGTTAGACCTATACTAACCTCACCAGTTGGCAGTGACTATAACCTGGAACCAGTTCTGCATCAGCCAATTCAAGTCGTTGACATAGTTGTTGGTTTTCCTTGTTCATGGAAGCACCCTTAACGTACCTCAGTCCAACATCATCAAAGCAACTATCGCGTGTATTTGACTGACTGGTTAAATTGCTCTCTGTGTACAGTGCCTAGTCCACATAATTGTCACAGACACGGTCATGGCTCTGTCATGAAAATGGCGGTGGAATGTATATAGCGGACATTTTACAGGCTCCTGACCAATTATTTTATTTTGTGGGGAGTTTTGTGCTGATCTTATTTTTTTTTGTACATAATGTTTCCGCCATCAATTCCTATGACTGAAAAAGAGCCTCTGGTTATCAGAACAGTGATCACTAACCTCAAATTGGATGAAGATTTCTACTTCAATGAGTCGGTGGCACAGGAAATACTGCTCACCCCAGACTAGGCCCTAATCCACAACACTCGAAAGAGATAGCAATGTAGAGGCCGACATGTGGCTACCCAGATGAAACTACGGACGCGAGTAAATAATCCACCTCTGCCCTCTGTTCTATTGGCTAATGTATGATCACTGGAGAACAAACTGGATGAGCTTCGTTTGAGACTATCCAATAAACAGGACCTGAACAACTGTAATATCCTATGTTTCTCTGAAACTTGGCTGAACAAGGACATGGATAATATTCTAGTGGTTTTTTCTATGCATCGGCAGGACAAAACAGCAGCATCGGGTGTGTCCCTTTGTTAACAACAGCTGGTACGCAATCTCTAATATTAAGGAAGTCTCGCCTGAGTTAGAATACTTCACGATAAGCAGTAGACCAGGGCTCTCCAACCCTGTTCCTGGAGAGCTACAGTCCTGTAGGTTTTTAGCTCCAACACTAATCTAGCGCACCTGATTCTAATAATTAGTTGGTTGGTAAGCTCAACCGGTGTTAGTTACAGCTGAGGTTGGAGCGAAAACCTACAGGAGGGTCTCTCTCCAGGAGCAGGGTTGGAGACATGCTGTAGACCAGGGCTGCCCAACCCTCTTCCTGGAGATCTACTGTCCTGTAGGTTTTCAGTCCAACCCTAATTTAGTGCATCTGATTCAACTAGTTAAGGTCTTGTTGAGCAGCTAATAAGTAGAATCAGGTGTGGACTGAAAACCCACAGGATGGTAGATCTCCAGGAAGAGGCTTGGCAGCCCTGCTGTAGACCATACTACACTGAACAAAAATATAAACACAACATTCAGTGTTGGTCCGATGTTTCATGAGCTGAAATAAAAGATCCCAGAAATGTTCCATTAAAAAGAAGCTTATTTCTCTCATGTTTTATTTACATCCCTGTTAGTGAGCATTTCTTCTATGCCAAGATAATCAATCCATCCATCTGACAGGTGTGGCATATCAAGATGATTAAACAGCATGATCTTTATACAGGTGCACCTTGTGCTGGTGGGCAATAAAAGGCCACTCTAAAATGTGTAGGTTTGTCACACAACACAATGTCACAGATATCTCAAATTTTGAAGGAGCGTGCAATTGGTTTGCTGACTACAGGAATTTCCACCAGAACAGTTGCCAGAGAATTTTATGTTAATTTCTCTACCCACGTTTATGGCGTTGTGTGTGTGCGCGAGCTGTTTGCTGATGTCAATGTTGTGAACAGAGTGCCCTATAGTGGATTTGGGGTTATGGTATGGGCAGGCGTAAGGACAACGAACACAATTGCATTTTGTGGATGGTAATTTGAATGCACAGAGATACAGTGATGAGATCTTGAGGCCCAGTATGAGGCACATTTTTTTAAGGTATCTGTGCCGACATATGCATATCTGTATTCCCAGTCATGTGAAATCCATAGATTAGGGCCTGGTGAATTTATTTAAATTGACGGAGTCAGTTATATGATCTGTAACACAGTAAAATGTTCAAAATTGTTGCATTTGTTTGTCCAGTAGATTTACCTTATCCATTATTTTCATAGCCATTTATGTACCATTTGTTGTGGAAATTGCAAGATTATGTTATAATGCTTGTATTGCATTATAATGGTTGTTTTATTCTGCAGAATATAGTATTCTGTTAACTACTGTGTGTGTTCTACTGAGAAGGGCCTCTGAGATAGCACTGACAGAGGAGATTTACGATGTCTTTGGGTGATAAAACCTAAAGAGCATTCCAGATAACACAAGGTAATGTTTTTGTGCTATACCGTACCAGTGTGAGATGGTTCCAGTTTGGAGTAGGAGGACCAGACACTGGTATATACAATGAAAGCAGACAGCAACTGCTGTGTCAGTTATGTATTATAGACACCTTTCATACAAACCTTAAACTTGTGACCATTTTATGTATCTGTTGTCCGTCATGTAGGTTGAGAGGGGTGTATCTTGGCTATAAAAAGTTGCACTTTTGTGTTGTCACGTTAAATGGTTCATTAGAAATGGTGCATCATTGAAAGTTATTGCTAATGCAAAGCTCTTATTATTAAAGATGTAGTTTAAGTGTAACTCTGACTGGTGTGTGAAGTTTGTTTCTCCTCATTTGGTAATACAGAAATTAACCACCACGCAAACAAAGGCTTACCCAGACACCGTCCAATCAACAGTAGAGCTATAACCTACATTAATTCCCATCAGATAGTGTCCTGCTTATGCTGTAACCTATTAATGCATATGGGACTTTTCATGGTACACCTCAATTTATGATGAACCCCATTACCTACCTAGGTCCTATTCCATATGTAGCCTCGGCTTCCAGGCCGGTGAGGTTAAAGCCTAGTGGAGCTTAGCTGGTAAGGACGCATTAGTGTAGGCTATATTCCTATGAAGGCAAATAACGTTTGTATAGGCTATACATTATTATAGTCATCCACTTCGTCACAAGCGTTTTGAATCGAGCATGAAGGACCAGCGGTGAACAAAACATCTTGAGGCTCATGGTGAAAGTGCACTATTGGTTTAGAGTCAATCGATTTTGCAGTGTGTGCTGCCTAGAAGTGATGATGATGATAATGGTTGCCTACATGACTGCTACTAGACAAATCCATAAGGCTCTTGTTTTTTTCTTATGATGTATGATAAATGCACATGTTGTAAGGACCTTAGTTCAATTTTTCCATAAAAGCACATGGATGCGTGTGAAACAAACAAAAACGTAGGATTTTGACGTATGTGAAAATGTCTAACGTTAGTAGTAGCTAGTAGCCTAGTCAAGGATGCATCAATGCAATATTGGCACAGAACATTTTGTTACTGACCAGCGGAACAAAAGCAAACCTTGAATTTGTAGGTTTATAATATCCCTTAAGTGGCCAAGCTTGACCTATTTTAAGAAATAATATTGGTTGGGGGATTTAAAGTATGATCTTTATAGATCTTATGAAGAATTTGTTACAGGATATAATCTGCCACCTGGTGAGATAAGCATAGGGCTAACGTGTGCCATGTTATCCGATGGGACCAGTGCTCCATTCACTAAGTTTTTACATCCTGGAACGTATAGTTGAACGGAACGATGCTGTACTGAAGGACCAGTTAAAAAACGAGGAAGGGTTGGGTTGTGGAACGCAGTCAGCATGGCCACTGCCCTTTTTAAATAAGTCACTCATTGCTTCAAGCCACACCCACCAAACAGTCTGTTATTAAACAACGTACAATAACGTTTTTGGGAAACGTGTCGTTCAGTACAAAGCGTTCAAGCGAACTGAATGCACCTCAGCTACAATTCAGAGCTCTGTCATGTGCAAGTAAATCAACAGTTTTAATTGGCTGATACGCATTGAGCCAGAGAAACTTAAATGGCTGCTTATGTTCGCAAGTATGTGTGTTTACCTATCCCCACTATTTTTGAGTCCTATACTGTAGTTACAGAATGACTTCATTCTAGTTAACCACATATTTATGGCCACCATGATGGGTTTAAGTCAAACCTAACTAAACTATGTTGACGTGTACAGTAGGCGTTTGTTAGTGTGTGGTAATGTGTAGGTATATTTAGTAAGTGTATATTGGTTATAAAGCTCTGTCAGGTTTACACAGAATAGGGCGACTTAAGTCTGTGTGATGTATACAAAAGAGAATCTCAACAAAAGTCAGACTTAAGTCCCATTTTGTGTTTATTAAACAAAAAAGTTAAATACACCATTATGAAAACCACACACACGTTGTCTCAACTACAGAGCTGCATGAACCTGATGAATTGCATTCATTTTCACAAAGGAATATTGGGGGGGAAATTAGGTAGTTCAATGGAAGTCATGAAAGATGCATTAGGCTTATACATGTCTTATACAGTGAGTGTACAAAACATTAGGTACATCTGTTCTCTGCTACCGCACAGCAAGCAGTAGCAGAGCACCAAGTGGTAGCAGAGCACCAAGTGGTAGCAGAGCACCAAGTGGTAGCAGAGCACCAAGTGGTAGCAGAGCACCAAGTCTAGGTCCAAAAGGCTTAACAGTTTCTACCCCCAAGCCATATGACTCCTGAACAGCTGATCAAATGGCTACCCAGTCTATTTGCACCCACTCTTTTACTCCGTTTATACATCTATGCATAGTCACTTTATCTCTACCTACATGTACATATTACCTTGACTAACCTGTGCCCCCACACTGGTTAGTAACAGCCTCGCTACTGTTATTTTACTGCTGCTCTTTAATTATTATTTGTTATTTAAAAGTGTTTACTTAACCAACAATGCAGTTAAGAAAAATAAGTGTTAAGGTCTACACTACACCTGTTGTATTTGGCGCATGTGACAAACACAATTTGATTTGACCTTCCTAATATTGAGTTGCACCCCATTTTACCCTCAGAACAGCCTCAATTCGTTGGGGCATGGACTCCACAAGGTGTCGAAAGCGTTCCACAAGGATGCTGGCCCATGCTGACTCGAAGGCTTCCCACTGTTGTGTCAAGTTGGCTGGATGTCATTTGCATCCAGTGTTCAAAGGCACTTCAATATTTTGTGTTGCTAATTCACCCTATGAAAGGCACACATACACAATCCATGTCTCAATTGTCTCGAGGCTTAACAATCCTTCTTTAACCAGTCTCCTCCCCTTCATCTACACTAATTGAAGTGGATATAACAGGTGACATCAATAAGGGACCATAGCTTTCACCTGGTCAGTCCATGTCATGTGTTCCTAATGTTTTGTACACTGTGTATATTCCAATGTCTGGGCCTTGCACTTCCAACGCTCTTAGTTGTTGCGGAAATTGAAAGTCTATCTTCAATGTGGCTTTGATCTAGAAGCTATCAAATGGAATGGTTACTTTCTATGTTAGAGTGGAATGGGTTTTTTCCTGATGTATTCTGAGGTAGCTCCTCTCTGAGAACCTCTTCCCGCAGTGCGTACAGGCGAACGGCCTCTCTCCCGTGTGGACCTTCAGGTGCCTCTTCAGTTTGTCCTGGCGGGAGAACCTCTTCTCACACTGGGGGCAGCTGTAAGGTTTCTCCCCTGTGTGGACCCTCTGGTGCCGCTTCAGGGTGCCAGCCTCGGTGAAGCGCATGTGGCACTGGGTGCAGCTGAATGGTTTCTCTCCTGTGTGGACCCTCTGGTGGATCTCCACCTTCTGGGGGCAGCTGAAGCCTTTGTTACAGAACATGCAGAGGAACCGTTTCTCTTTACTAATGCCTGATGTTGCTCCCCCTCCCCAAGCCTGGGTTTTATCCCTGTTTGAGTTCAATACCTGATCGAAAAGGATGTGGCCGTGTGAATCAGAAGACCCCATCGACGTGGACACAGGGTTGTGCTCTCTGAGCGTGTGTAAAGGGGAGTGGGTCGCAACATTTGGATTTGACTCTAAGCTTTTCCTGTAGTCTAAGAAATCTCTGCCCTGCGAGTGGCCTTCTCTTAGGTGATCTGCATTCCATGTGGGAGGGACATCACCCTCCAATTTCACAGTCACTTCATCTATGACCAGTCCCTCCCCTTCCTTATCTAAGTACCCTTCAGAGTATACGCTACTGCTGTACTGGTTCCAGTCCCCTATAGACAGATCTGCCTGTGTCTCTAAACCCAAGGGCATGTTGAGGTCCTCTGTAGTGTAAGAACAAGTAGGATCATCACCACCAGTATCTAACGTGTCTCCATCCCCATGGGAATGAACAGGCCTCTGGCTCTGGTGAAATACCGGTAAATAGTCTGAGCTGGAAGCAGGAGGACAGACCAGTCTCCCCAGACCGGGGTCTGATATGTGGTCATGTCCTGTATGTAAGAGACTATGAGTTACAGTTAAAGTCTTGGTGTCTGTCTTTGACTTGAGGACGGCGGTCAGCGTTCCACTGACCTCCGTGATGCTGCGTCGAGTCCTGGGCTGCGCTGCGGCGGTGGTAGGGTCCTCGACTCCAGTCTGGATGTCTCTCCTGTGCCGTGGGTCCTCCTCTCCTTCAGACCCCTCTGGCTTCACCCCAGGACCTGCAGCCTCTGCAGACTAACAAGAAGAGAGAAAGTTATTACCGGTACATGAGTAGAATTGGATAACAATGTCTTAGGGAAGTCTCACAAGCTCCCCTATGGTAGATGTACATGTGAATGGCTGAAGGATGCCTTTCCGAAATGAATGGGCCACATTTGATTTACAAAGTAACTGTAATGCAACACTAAATGAAGCCAGGGCTCTCCAACCTTGTCCTTTAAGAGATACCCTTCTGTAGGTTCACGCCAACCCCAAATCTAAGTAACCTGATTCAGCTTATTGACCAGCTAATTATTAGAATCTGGTGCGCTAGATTAGGGTTGGAGTGAAAACCTGCAGGACTGCAGCCACCCAGGAACAATGTTGGAGAGCCCTGCACTGACCTCTATCACGATAACATTCTGGGTTGAGGTTCCACTCCCCTCAACTGTAATTGGTTGGTCATCTCTCCATGTATTGTGTCCCACTGGCTTCACAAAGCCCCTGTGACCCGCAGTGAAATGTCCTTCACCTGAGAGCAAGATTGGGGAAAAGAGGTGATTAGGTTAACTACTGTGGTATAGACCTCTTTCTGTGTTTGCAAACAATGCCACAAAGGTGATGCGTGCAATTTGATTACTGAACACGTGGGAGTTTTCAGAATACACAAACATACAATTATGAAATATGTAAATATTTTTACTTCCCACTACTTTTGTATCATAATTGGATTTTAAGCCTTGTATGAATGTCCTGTTTAAAGGCCCAGTGAAGTCAAAAATAATACATACATACATACATACATACATACATACATACATACATACATACATACATACATACATACATACATACATACATACATACATACATACATACATACATACATACATACATACATACATACATACATACATACATACATACATACATACATACATACATACATACATACATTAGTACCAGTCAAAAGTTTGGACACCTACTCATTCAAGGGTTTTTTCTTTATTTTCACTATTTAATAGTGAAGACTATGAAATAACACTTATGGAAACACGTAGTAACCAAAAAAAGGGTTCAACAAATCAAAATGTTTTATTTGGGATTCTTCAAAGTAGCCACCCTTTGCCTTGATAGCTTTGCACACTCTTGGCATTCTCTCAACCAGCATCATGAGGTAGTCACCTGGAATGCATTTAAATTGTGCCGTTAAGTTAATTTCTGGAATTTAATTCCTTCTTAATGTGTTTCAGCCAATGAGTTGTGTTGTGACAAGGTAGGGGTGGGTATACAGAAGATGGTCTTTTACCAAAAATAGGACTAAGTCCATATTATGGCAAGAACAGCTCAAATACGCAAAGAGAAACAACAGTCTTTAAGACATGACGGTCAGTCAACCTGGAAAATTAAGAACTTTGAACTTTCTTCAGGTGCAGTCGCAAGAATCCTCAAGTGCTATGATGAAACTGGCTCTCATGAGGACTGCCACAGGAAAGGAAGACGCAGAGTCACCTCAGAGGATAAGTCCCGCAGAGGATAAGTTCATTACAGTTACCAGCCGAAAGAAATTCTTCACAGCGTTCAACAGACATCTCCACTTCAACTGTTCAGAGGAGAGCGTGTGAATCAGGCCTTCATGGTCAAATTGCTGCAAAGAAACCTCTACTAAAGGACACCAATAATAAGAGACTTGCTTGGGCCAATAAACACGAGCAATGGACATTAGACCAGTGGAAATCTGTCCTATGATCTGACGATTCAAAATGTGAGATTTTTGGTTCCAAACGCCATGTCTTTGTGAGACGCAGAGTAGGTGAATGGATGATCTCCGCATGTGTAGTTCCCACCTTGAAGCATGGAGGAGGTGGTGTGATGGTGCTTTGCTGGTGACACGGTCTGTGATTTATTTAGAATAAGGCACACTTACCACAGCATTCTGCAGCAATACACCATCCCATCTGGTTTGCGCTTAGTGGGACTATCATTTGTTTTTCAACAGGATCATGACCCAAAACACACCTCCAGGCTGTGTAAGGGCTATTTGACCAAGGAGAGTGATGGAGTGCTGAATCAGATGACCTGGCCTCCACAATCCCCCGACCTCAACCCAATTGAGATGGTTTGGGATGAGTTGTACTGCAGTGTGACGGAAAAGCAGCCAACAAGTGCTCAGCATATGTGGGAACTCCCAAGACAGTTTGAAAATAATTATTAATGAAGCTGGTTGAGAGAATGCCAATTTAACACTTTTTTGGTTACTACATGATTCCATAGTTTGTCTTCACTATTATTCCACAATGTAGAAAATAGTCAAAATAAAGATAAACCCTTGAATGAGTAGGTGTCCAAACTTTTGACTGGTACTGTATATCCACACTGAGGTTAGAATGGTACTGTAAATTTGTGAAAATTATGATAATCCCTTTTAGTGTAAGAGCTGTTTGAAAAGACAGTCTGAAATGTTCAGCCTGTTTTGGTGGGATGGAGTTTTGGCCTGCCTGGTAACATTAGTCAAAGTAAAGATTAACCCATTTTGAAAGTAATATTGTTTTTGTGCATCTCTGGGCGATATTCTATCCATTCCCTGCATCTTTTCATGTTTATCTGAGCTATTGCCATTCAAGTAGGCAGGAATTCGACCAGTATGATTTTGCGTTGCAATAAAGCCGCTGTTACTCCACTGGAAGTTAATAGGACTACGACTTTTAGATTGCGAAATCTTATATCATGCATGTCAGATTTCAATACTGTCAGATTTCAATACTGTCAGATGTAAACGCGGGAGGTTGTCTTCGCTCAAATTTGTAATTTAACAGAGGGTCTACCAAATGTATCCCATTTGTCTGCCTCTTCAGTTCTGTGTGCATTGCATGGTGCCGATGTTTATGTCAGACTCCACTCTGAGGCACAACGATCTGCAGGTTTAACAAAGTGAGACTGTAGAATCCTAAAATGATAGTGCAGTTTGTTTAGGCGATTTTTCAGTTTACTAACTACTTCACATGATATTGACTTTGGTATTATTGTGTGTAGCTACATTTACTAGCTAGCTACCTAGCTAGCCAGCCCATAGAGAGAGCATTGCATTTTGAGTTTTGTAGTCCACTTGAGCTGTAACAGATTTCCACAAGGATTTTCACATGTTGCTACCAATCTTAGTATGACGGAAAAATGAAACATTTGTTCACAAATGTTGTTCTCACATATTAAATTATAGGAATGAGTGGTTTTCGGTGGATTTTTCCTTTAGACCAATCTGAAGTAGAGTTCCAAACCGCTTTGCCAATAACACATTTTCTGTTTCTCTCCCCACTCCTACAGTCCTGGCAAAATCCTTGCTTGAGAAATTGCTCTTTGCTAAGAATCCATTATTTTTTATCATTTCAAATGAAAACAATCACAGCAAGGTACTTAATTGTTACCCAGAAATTATTTGATATTAAGATAACAGCGGCATTGGACCTTTTTAATGTAATGGTTGTCTCATCACAAATCAACTGCATTACACTTTTTCAAAACACTTCAAACAGTAAAATGGCTCTTTGGCTAACTTTACTACAGCATATGTCAATGATCGTTAGCATTCTAGCTAACAAGTGATGCATCCAAAATAGATATTTTACAAAGATATCTACCAAATATATTATTAGTGTCTGGTCAAACTATAATATAAACATTGTAAGCAACTCCAAATTATATTTAGGTTACAACAACTATGAACGTTTATTCGTGGCAGCGGCGCTAACTGCTTTAATTCTTTATCCAAAAGTATCGCGCATCTTGGTTAGAATACGATAGTGTCTTTGCGCAAGATGGGTAGCTAAGTAATAATGGGAATTTTTCGATATTATCCAAAAACTGACCAAGGCCCAATTATTGGTAAGATATCTGAACACATGGGAAACCGGGCGACAGCAGCCTCGGCCTTCTGCAAAATGTACCTCTTGCCATTCCTCTGTATCGCTCGAGGATCTTGGCACTACTGGGACGACTGGCGAGGACGCGCTCCCGTGCCACCTTCAGTTCCTGTAGCTGTAGTTTCCTCCGCAATGACCTGTTTTCTTTCTGGCTTCGAGTTATTTCCAAACGAAACACTGCATAGTCGTCATCTACGAGTTTACAGATCTCTGCCACGGCTGTATTCGCTAGAACCTCCATAATGGAGGCTATTTGAGTGTGAAAAACCATATCGTTACAGTTAGCCATTCTTAGCAGCTAGCTAAATACCATTACCTAGATAACATATATATCAATACGTGCTTTCTCAAACACTAATTAAACACCACTTGGGGGGTAAATATGTGATGCTGGGAAGTTAAATAGGTCATATTTTGAGTTCCCTGGTGTTAACAAACGCCTAAATAACTAAAACGTTAAGTGGCTAAATTATTATTGGTCACTGTTCACTTCCGTTTAAGGATCTTATTGGTTGGCTTTATAGTTAAAGGGTGCGGTTAAATAAAAAGGATGCGCGCTGTTCTTTGATTTACGGTACTGCTTATTACACATCACATTTCATATGATCAGTATCTTTCAAACGCAGAGCAGACTTGTTTATAAAGAACAGTGTGTTAGCAAGAATATTGTAGAATACAATTAATTACTTGATTCCATCTACATCACATCAGTAAGGTGGGCCGTATTAATTTGTTTAATTAATTTAATTTGTTTTTTATTATATTCACTCCGCCGATTCTGTTGCAAAACGTTTCTCAAATGGAAGCAAATGGAACGAAACGGAGGGACCTACCTGGACTGTAAAAAGAATGGGGACATACCTGCATTTGTCCATTAGAAACTCTCGTTTTATTTGCACAACTGTTTGGACTAATGATTACAACCCTGTCCTTGTTCTAGCCTAGGTTTACTGTCTCTAAAAACGGTGACATGGTGACTGAAGTACATCAGTATAAAAACAGCCAACAGTGTGTGGCTGAGTAAGTCAATTGCTTAGTGGTAATGTTTGCTACAGCCATGGGGGATTCATAGCAATAATACACACAACAAAAATGGGAGATTTACAGTACATGGGACATTTTGATTTTCAAAACACTTGGACCATAGTAATAACTAGCTTTTGCTTGGATTGTATAAAAAACATACGAGACATGTAAGCTATGCCTTCTAAGGTATTTCCAAGCACTTGCATACCACTGTCTGACATCATTGAAGCACGCGATCTTCACACTTATTGAGAATGAATCAAAGTCTGCCGCCAGGAGGAGAAAGGGGAAAACCTGAAGGAGGGGGAGTAGGAGAGGAGGAATGATTGATAGAATCACTGCTATTTCATTATTAAATGAAGATCTCTCAACAATTATTCTCATTCGCATTGCTAGTAGTTTGTGACAAATATCAAAACTAAGCAGGGCTTGGCTTGGTTAAAACCCAGAATGGGAGACCAAAGGCATAGCTGTATTTAATTAAACTGTCCAGTAGGAAGAGCTACCCATCCTTAACCATAAACTCATACCTGAACATGTATATACAAATATTGTATTTTTCTTATAGTAATTGTCCGTTTTTTTATATGACATAAAAACAATGTGAAACTATAAGAGAAGCATTGATTTTGTAGAGGTTGCATTATCAGAGCATACAGTGCCTTCAGAAACGATTCATACTCCTTGACTTATTCCACATCTTGTTGTGTTACACCCTGAATTCAAAATGTATTAAAGATATTTTTTCCTCACCCATCTACACACAATAACCCATAATAGCAAAGTGAAAACATGTTTTTAGAATTGTTTCAAATGTATTTAAAATGAAATACAGATATGTCATTTACATAAGTATTCACATCTCTCAGTCAATTCATATTAGAATCACCTTTGGCAGTCATTACAACAGAGTCTTTCTGGGTAAGTCTCTAAAGCCGTGCTCACATTGGCAGTTTGAAATTAATCAAATCACATTTCTTTGCATATCCATTAGAATCGGTTATATTTCCTGTATTCTGAACAGCCAAAAAGCACATGGAATCTGATATTTCAAGCCACATTTCGTAGGTGGTTTGAAGTCAGTCCGATACAAATCTGATTCCTGGCCATTTAACAGTTCAGACAAGTCACATCTGATTACTTTCCCTCAAATGGTTTTTAGACTGTTATTCAGCATATCTTGTTGCTTGCTGGCTGCTCTGACAATTTGACAAACACATGTGGTATGTTAGCTAACTGGCTTGATCATTGTTTACATACAAATAAGTGAATGTGCTAAAAAGCTAAACAGCTATGTAAACTAGCTAGTTGACTGCTGGGGCTCGCCAAAAATGGACTCGTTTTGAAAGTTGGATCATCTTATCCTTTGAGGCTTTGAATGTGTTCTTACACTATGATTTTGCACATTCAAAACAACTGGGAAACGTCCTTGGCAAGCATTGTTGTCACCTTAGCTTGCTACATCAGCACAAGCACCACCACCAATCAGCCTTCACCACTGCACATACACCCGTTGTTACTATGACAACTAGTGTAGTCATGGCAGCAAATGACTGCTGTCTGAACACACACACATCCAATTTGGTCAATTGTAACTTGCTGTTTGGACAGTCAGTAGTTGAAAACGGATTTGAAAAACAAAACTGATTTGAGCGTTAAAGGCCTGCAGTGTGAACAAGCTTAAGAGCTTTGCACACCTGGTTTGTACAATATTTGCACATTATTCTTTAACAAACTCTTCAACCAAGTTGAGCGCTAAGAACCTTGGCGTGATCCTGGACAACACCCTGTCGTTCTCAACTAACATCAAGGCGGTGGCCCGTTCCTGCAGGTTCATGCTCTACAACATCCGCAGAGTACGACCCTGCCTCACACAGGAGGCGGCGCAGGTCCTAATCCAGGCACTTGTCATCTCCCGTCTGGATTACTGCAACTCGCTGTTGGCTGGGCTCCCTGCCTGTGCCATTAAACCCCTACAACTCATCCAGAATGCCGCAGCCCGTCTGGTGTTCAACCTTCCCAAGTTCTCTCACGTCACGCCGCTCCTCCGCTCTCTCCACTGGCTTCCAGTTGAAGCTCGCATCCGCTACAAGACCATGGTGCTTGCCTACGGAGCTGTGAGGGGAACGGCACCTCAGTACCTCCAGGCTCTGATCAGGCCCTACACCCAAACAAGGGCACTGCGTTCATCCACCTCTGGCCTGCTCGCCTTCCTACCACTGAGGAAGTACAGTTCCCGCTCAGCCCAGTCAAAACTGTTCGCTGGAAAGCAGACTGAACCAGGTGTTCCTCTAGGATTTTTCCTGTGCTTCGCTCTTCCGTTTCTTTTTATCAACAAAAAAACTCTAGTCCTTGCCAATGACAAGCATACTCATAACATGATGCAGCTACCAACATGCTTGAGAATATGAAGAGTGGTACTCAGTGATGGGTTGTTGGATTTTCCCCAAATATAACACTTTGTATTCAGGACAAAATGTTCATTTCTTTGCCACATTTTTAGCAGTTTAACTTATTTTCCTTATTGCAAACAGGATGCCTGTTTTGGAATATTTTTATTCTGCACAGGCATCCTTTTCACTCTGTCAATTAATTTAGTATTGTGGAGTAACTACAATGTTGTTGATCCATCCTCAGTTTTCTCATATCACAGCCATTAATCTCTTAACAGTTTTAAAGTTGAAATCATGGTGAAATCCCTGAGCGGTTTCCTTCCTCTCCGGCAACTGAGTTAGGAAGGACGCCTGTATCTTTGTATTGACTGGGCGTATTGATACACCATCCAAAGTGTAATTAATAACTGCACAATGCTCAATGCTTACATTTTTACCCATCTACCAATAGTTGCCTTTATTTGCAAGGTATTGGAAAACCTCCTTGGTCTGGTCTTTGTGGTTGAATCTGTGTCTGAAATTCATTGCTCGATTGAGAGACCTAAACAAATAATTGTGTGGGGTACAGAGATGAGGGTGTCAGTCAAAAATCATGTTTAACACTATTACTGCACACAGAGTGAGTCCATGCAACATGTGACTTGTTAAGCACATGTTTACTCCTGAACTTTAACTTTATTTTTATTTTTCCCCACCTCTTTAAGGAATACCTAGGATAGGATAAAGTAATCCTTCTCACCCCCCCCCCTCCCTTAAAAGATTTAGATGCACTATTGTAAAGTGGCTGTTCCACTGGATGTCATAAGGTGAATGCACCAATTTGTAAGTCGCTCTGGATAAGAGCGTCTGTTAAATTACTTAAATGTAAATGTAATGAACTTATTTAGCCATAACAAAAAGGGTTGAATACTTATTGACGGAAGACATTTCATCTTTTAATTTAATTAATTTATAAAAATGTGTAAACATAGTTCCACTTTGACATTGTGGTTTATTGTGTGTAAGGCAAGTGACAAAAAACATCCATTTTAAATTCAGGCTGTAACACAACAAAATGTGGAAAAAGTCAAGGATTGTGTATACTTTCTGAAAGCAATGTAAGAAACTCTTTACTGTACACACAGAAACATATAATATAATGTTAATCACAGGCGAGCCAAACTCGAACACTGTGATTCAAGTACCTAATGATATGGAGAAAATTGAGTTTATTAAAATGGCCATATGTGTTTATTCTATAAGGGCACGATGCAGACACAGGGGGCAAATGGTTTGAGTCTCTGATATTTATTATAATCCAAGGTGTAGGCATGAGAATGCTCATGGACAGGCAAAAGATCAAAACCAGGTCAGAGTCCAGAAGGTACAGAACGGCAGGCAGAATGGTCAGGTAGGTGGGTTCAGAGTCAATGCAGGCAAGGGTCAAAACCGGGAGAACTAGCAAAAACAGAGTGAAGGAAAAAGCAGGAGAACAGGTGAAAAGACCACACTGGTTGACTTGCCAGGTCTTCTTGTTTGTCAACAGAAAAACAGGGCACACAGGAATAAGTACCAAGGGACTAATGGGAAAACAGTTGACACCTGAAGGTGGGTGGAGACAATCACAAAGACAGGTGAAACAGATCCGGGTGTGACAGATTCAATAAGTAAGTATCATGTTCTGGTTTGACTGATAAGGATTCCTCAGTTCCTGCAATTATACAAAAATAACCAAGTCAGTCAGCACAGAGTCAATTTTGTAATTAATTTCAACAAAATGGTTGCTCGGTTGAGGGACCTTACAAATTGAGGGACCTCAATCTACTTGTCACAAGTTATTATACTTCTCTCACTGGTAACACTTGACATTTTCTGTAAATTATGGTACCCTCACTTTAATAAAATACATTTTAGAATACTTTAAAAAAGGTTCAACATTATGTTACACACAGCTTCACTACTTTATCCCAAGTAAACATGAATTAAGGCACATTCATCTCATTATAAAACACTAGCATCAAACAACAGGACAAGGTTGTCACTTTTCATCAGTGAAGCATTTTTACAGACACCATGTCACCAACCATCACCATATAATTGACTCTGCCTCATCACACTCATTCTTTTCTCTGTTCACCTCATCCAGTTCTCTATACATCCAAAAGAATTAAACAAAAAAAACTAGTACTACATATTACACTATTCATGGGATGTGTGCATTTTCTACTGGAATATCACAAGGTTTCTACTCTCTGAGAACCTCTTCCCGCAATGCATACAGGTGAACAGCCTTTCTCCTGTGTGGACATACAGGTGCATTTTCACCTGTTGCTGGTGGGAGAATCTCTTCTCACACTCGGCAGTTGTAGGGTTTCTCCTCTGTGTAAACCCTCTGGTGCCTCTTAAGGTGGTGCTGGAGGGAGAACCTCTTCTCACACTGGGGACAGGTGTTGGATTTCTCCCCTGTGTGCAACAATACCATTGTTGTCATCAATCGCTCACCAAATGCCCTTTGAGTTCCTCAATGAACTTGACACCTTGATAAACTCATTTTCTGACAATGGCTCACCGCTCTTTGTACTGGGTGACTTCAACCTCCCGACATCTGCCTTCAATTAATTTCTTTACAACTCTTTCTTCCCCTCCCTTTGACATCACGCTTTCCCAGTCCCCTCCCACTCAACAAGGCATGCAATACACTTGACCTCATATTTACTAGTGGCTGTTCACCTACAAATCTCACGGCAACCCCCTTCCAGGTCTCGACTACTTTGTTTCCTTTTCTATCTCCCTCTCTTCCAACCCTAGTCACTTAGCCCCTACCTAGATGGTCATGCGCTGTCACAATCTTCTCTCTCTCCCATAACTCACTCCTCTTCTATCAACTCTCCCTTCTGCTAAATCCTTCTCCCTCCGGACTCTTGATTCTGCCTCGTTGACCCTTACTATCCTCAACTGGCAGGAAAGGCGGTCAAAGTAAGAATTAGCTTTGGGGGTGACCAGTAAGATATACCTGCTGGAGTGCGTGCTACGGGTGGGTGCTGCTATGGTGACCAGTGAGCTGAGATAAGGTTGGGCTGTACCTAGCAGAGACTTGTAAATGACCTGGAGCCAGTGGGTTTGGCGACGAATATGAAGTGAGTGCCAGCCAACAACCATACAGGTCGCATGTGATAGACTGCATCCAATTTGTTGAGTAGAGTGTTGGAGGCTATTTTATAAATGACATCGCCGAAGTCGAGGATCGGTAGGATGGTCAGTTTTACAATGGAATGTTTGGCAGCATGAGTGAAGGATGTTTTTTTGCGAAATAGGAAGCCAATTCTAGATTTAATTTTGGATTGGAGATGTTTAATATGAGTCTGGAAGGAGAGTTTACAGTCTAACCAGACACCTAGGTATTTGTAGTTGTCCACATATTCTAAGTCAGAACCGTCCAGAGTAGTGATGCTGGACGGGCGGGCAGTGATCGGGTGAAGAGCATGCATTTAGTTTTACTTGCATTTAATAGCAGTTGGAGGCCACGGAAGGAGAGTTGTATGGCATTGAAGCTCGTCTGGAGGTTAGTTAACACAGTGTCCAAAGAAGGGCCAGATGTATACAGAATGGTGTCGTCTGCGTAGAGGTGGATCAAAGAATAACCAGCAGCAAGAGCGACATCATTGATATATACAGAGAAGAGAGTTGGCCTGAGAATTGAACCCTGTGGCAACCCCATAGAAACTGCCAGAGGTCCGGACAACAGGCCCTCCGATTTGACACACTGAACTCTGAGAAGTAATTGGTGAACCAATCGTTTGAGAAACCAAGTCAGTTGAGTGTGCCAAAAAGAATGTTGTGATTGACAGAGGCGAAAAGCCTTAGCCAGGTCGATGAAATACGGCTGCACAGTAATGTCTCTTATCGATGGTGGTTATGATATCGTTAAGGACCTTGAGCGTGGCTGAGGTGCACCCATGACCAGCTCTGAAACCAGATTGCATAGCGGAGAAGGTACGGTGGGATTCGAAATGGTCGGTAATCTGTTTGTTAACTTGGCTTTCGAAGACATTAGAAAGGCATGGTAGAATAGATATACGTCTGTAGCAGTTTGGGTCTAGATTTCCCCCCCTTTGAAGAGGGGGATGAGCGCGGCAGCTTTCCAATCTGTGGGAATCTCAGACGATACGAAAGAGAGGTTGAACATGCTAGTAATAGGGGTTGCAACAATTTCGGCAGATCATTTTAGAAAGAGAGGGTCCAGATTGTCTAGCCCGACTGATTTGTAGGGATCCAGATTTTGCAGCTCTTTCAGAACATCAGCTATCTGGATTTGGGTGAAGGAGAAGTGGGGGAGGCTTGGGCGAGTTGCTGTGGGGGGTGGAGGGCTGTTGATCGGGGCAGGGGTAGCCAAGTGGAAAGCATGGCCAGCCGTAGAAAAATGCTTATTGAAATTCTCAATTATAGTGGATTTATCGGTGGCGACAGTGTTTCCTACCCTCAGTGCAGTGGGCAGCTGGGAGGAGGTGTTCTTATTCTCCATGGACTTTACAGTGTCCCAGAACCTTTTTGAGTTTGTGCTACAGGATACAAATACATCAACAACAATAAAACAGATGACCATGATTTGTGATGTTTTAAAACAAGAAATGTATTAGTATGAAGTAATGTGGTATTTTGCTCAACTTCATACAGCATTTTGTGACCTGAGTCTTTTAAACAAAATATCAGAGACAAAATGTTCACCTGCCCCTTAAAGGGGGAGGTTAACCGTGGTATCGGGGCCATTCGAGTTGTGCCAGGTGTGTTTGTGTGCGTGTGAGATTTGGGATCTGACTAGGGTGTCTCTTCACTATCAATTAAAGTAGCAGAATCAAAGTAATGTTGAAAAACAACCGAGCTTGTGAACAAAACAGTGTAATTTGCCAAGAAACACGAGGACAAAGTCTCACTTTGTAGACTTTTGAGTAAATTAGACACTTTTATGCCAGTGTGCAGCGCCTCTAAAAATGAATCTCTCAGCACTTCAGTCAGTGCACACAGCTCCCCAGCCAGGCAGTGTTTCTGCGCGAGGTGGGATTTAGGATTCCTATTTCTTTGTGCGATTAGCAGCTATGAAACAAAACAGATCTGCTCATACTTGATGTTTGACTATTTTTATTTGTAAATGTAATGCTGGCCCTGGAAATTGACCACCCGCCAACGTGGCTGGTGAAATAGAAATTCTTACCCGCCAATACCTAAATCTACCGGTGTAGCAGGTGTTAATTTTATGCCCTGAACCAGCTTCATCCTGAAGCTAGGCCAGCAGAATCCTTGCCCATCTTCCCGAAAACATCTGAAACTCTACCTCTTCAAAGAGTATCTTAAATAATCCCACCGCATCCCCCCTCCACTATGTCGCCTCTGGTCCTGGCCTGCTTGCTGATGTGCTTTGGGCCCTTGGCTGCACCGGTCTGGGAATCGAAGATGGCATCGCATTGAAGCTCTATTACTGTATGTAGGTTATATATATTTCTCACTTACCTTGCTCGCCCATCTTTAGTCCACTCAGCAGATCAATACTCATTGGTCCATCTTCTATTGTCTCCTCTTTGACCAGCAGCAGATCAGGCTTCCCATCCTCCATGTCTACTGACTGTTAGAGATAGAGTGAGAGGATGTGGGATCAAGAAATCTGATATGAGCACCCTGCTATGGAACATATTCTGTTTGGGAAATGAGGGGTTGCTATGAGTATTATGCAAACATGGTAGTTGATTTGGAAAAGTGATAGATGATTTGATTACTTGACACTCTTTAATGGTTTGATAATTCAAAAGCATGATCCCATATCCGCAAAGAGTCTCAGAGTAGAAGTGCTGATCAAGTATCAGGTCCCCACCTGTCTACATAGTCTTATTCATAATTATCTAAAAGGCAAATCTGATCCTAGATCAGCATTTCTACTCTGAGTTGCTTTGTGGATATTGGATCTGACTTAATATCATGCAGACAATTGTTTACAGTGGCTCACCTCAGTGTGACTGCGTGTGTTTCCTCTGTGGGTTCAGGAGGAGGTGTAGTCTAGACCTCACACCCTCCTCCTCCTGGAAGAGAGGTGATACAGATTACACAGACATACACTCCCTCAGGTACGTACACACAGATAAACACTCTTTCAACATGGAGTGTTTACCCACCCCCACTACATTTGAGTCCTATACTGTAGTTACAGAATGATTTCATTGTTGTAAAACCACTCATGGTGGACATAGATATGTTGTGGGTAAAAATAAGTTGGCTTTGTTAGTGTGTGGGTAAGTCTGCCTATATTAAGTAAGTCTATAATGGTTATAAAGCGCTGTCAGGTGTATGCAGAATAGGGTGAGATGGGATGTGATGTATACTAAAGAGAGTCTCAATGAGTCTTAGAATGAAAAGTCTAATTTTGTGTTTATTAAACATGAACAAGTGTTAAGGTGGCAATCCAGTCTCCTTTTCACCTCATTTAACAGTGGATTTACTTAAAAGGCACATCTCAATAGGTGGTCCAGGACATAGCACAAGTGGGTGGACTTTCCTCTTTTGTTCACAAAGCAGATGGTATCGCAACTTCCTATCAAACCAACTCCTTGAATGCCCTACTCCTTGAAGTTTGCAGTTGTGTTCCAAAAAACTTTTGCTCAAAACATTTTTTTACATTTAGACTTGTATTTATACTTGGGATATCACTTTACAACAAAAGTTCAATCCCGGGAGGAAGTCATTAAATACACCATATGAAAACCACACATACAAGTCTCAACTAAACCTCTGCATGAAGTGAATAAACTGCATTCGTTTTCTCATTAAAAGTGTCTTGGGGGAAAAAATAGTAGTTGAATGGAAGTAATGAAACAGGCATTTGTGAACATCATATCCTACACAGTACAAACACTATGTAACATACTTTTTTTAGGGTTGTACAGTATATCATACAGTATTATACAATGTATCACAATGTCTGGATGCAATATTCTACTCAGGTATATTAAACACTGAAATCTGTTACTCTCATTATTCCAAATGCACCTGTGGGTCTTTTCGGTTGACAACAATGACAATTAATCTTTGTCTTTAATGAAGGGTAGGATCTAAACATCAGAAGCTATCGATTGGAATGGTAACTTTATATTTTATAGAGTGGAATGTTTTTTCTGCTGGTGTATCCTGAGGTAGCTCCTCTCTGAAAACCTGTTCCCGCAGTGCGTACAGGCAAATGGCCTTTCTCCCGTGTGGACCTTCAGGTGCATCTTCAGGTGACCAGCCTGGGCGAAGCGCATGGGACACTGGGTACAGCTGTAGGGTTTTTCCCCTGTGTGGACCCTCTGGTGCCTCTTCAGGTCACCAGCCTGGGCAAAGCACATGGGACACTGGGTACAGCTGAAGGGTTTCACTCCTGTGTGGACCCTCTGGTGCCTCTTCAGGTTGCCAGCCTGGGCGAAACACATGTGACACTGGGTACAGCTGAAGGGTTTCACCCCTGTGTGGACCCTCTGGTGGATCTCCACCTTCTGGGGGCAGCTGAAGCCTTTGTTACAGAACCTGCAGAGGAACCGTTTCTCTTTACTACCGCCTAATGTTTCTCCCCCTCCCTGAGCCTGGGCTCTAGCACTGTCGTTTGACTTCAATACCTGATCGAAAAGAATGCGGCCGTGTGAATCGGAAGGCCCCATCGACGTGGACACTGGGTCGTGATCCCTGAGTGTGTGTAAAGGGGAGTGGGTCGCAACATTTTGATTTGTCTCTAAGCTTCCCCTGTAATCTAAGAAATCTCCGCCCTGTGAGTGTCCGTCTCCTAGGTGACTATCTGCATTCCATGTGGGAGGATCATCGCCCTCCACTTTCACAGTCACTTCCTCTACAACCAGACCCTCCCCTTTCTCATCTAGGCACCCTTCAGAGTATACACTAGTACTGTACCGGTTCCAGTTCCCTCTAGACAGATCAGTGTGTGTCTCTAAACCCAAACGCATGTTGCCAGGGTCCATCTCTGTAGCGTAAGAACAAGACGGATCATTGCCAATCTCTGATGCGTCACCCGAGTCCGGATGGGAATTAACAGCCCTCATGCTTGGGTTACCGTAAAGTAAATACTCTGAACCGGGAGCAGGAGGACAGCCCAGTGGCCCCAGCCCCAGTCGCTCTGGGTCTGATCTGTGGTCAGATCCTGTGTGTAAAAGCTTTTGTGTTATAGTTAAAGTCTCTGTGTCTGTCTCTGACTTGTGTCTGTCTCTGACCTCCGTGACACTGCGTTGTGTCCTGGGCTGCACTGTGGCGGGGTCCTCCGTGGCTACAGAGTGCACTTCAGCCGCTCTAGTCTGGATGACTCTGCTGTGACGTGGGTCCTCCTCTCCTTCAGACCTCTCCTGCTTGACCCCAGGACCTGCATCTGCAGACTGACACAAGAAGAGATGAGGTTTTTACTTAAATTGGATAACAATGTCGTAGGGAAGTCAAACAAGCTCCCCTATGGTAGATGTGCATGTACGCAAGTCAATTGCTGAAGAAAGCCTTGCTGAAATTAATGGGCTATTGATTTACAAATTAGCATTTTTTTATGTAACACTATTACACCAACCTCTATCTCGATAATGTGCTGGGTTGTGGTTCCACTCCCCTCATCAACAGTGATTGGTTGGTCATCTCCCCATGTATTGTGTCCCCCTGGCTTCACAAAGCTCCTGTGGCCTTTAGTGAAATGTCCTTCACCTGTGAGAGTGATTGGGGGAAAGATGGGGTTAAGTTCAGTACTGTCAATGCTATATTGTACCCTATTGACACTGTCTAGAAATGGCAACGATTTTAAGGTAACACTTCCCATAACTTCTTGATATACTATTTATTTATTGATGTATTATGTTCGATGTATCACATTGTTTTCATTGAGTAAATAATAGGAAATGCAGCACATCAAGAATCTGATTAAAATATAGTGTCTTTGCAAGATAGCTAAATAATCAGAGGTATTATTGCATACTATCCAACAACTGACCAAGACCCAATTCTGGGTAACATCTGAACACGTGCAGAACGAAGAGACGGGCACTGAGCTATACATGAACCGCGACAGGCCGCGTAGCCTCGGCAGAATATACCTCTAGCCATTGCTCTGTACCGATCGAGAATCTTGACACTATTGGGACGACTGGCTAGGACGCGCTCCCGTGCCATCTTCAGTTCAAATAGCTGTAGTTTCCTCCGCAATGCCCTGTTTTCTTTCTGGGTTTGAGTTATTTCCAAACGAAACACTGCATAGTCGTCGTCTACGAGTTTACAGATCTCTGACACGGCTGCATTCGCTAACACCTCCATAATGGAGGCTATTTGAGTGTGAAAAACCATACCGTCAGCCATTGTTTGCTAACGTTAGCAGCTAGCATTAAATAGTTATCACCAATTCCTGTCTCCAACGTGTATTAAAGACTACATAGGGTAAGTATGTGATTCTGTGCTGTTAAATTAATTATTTTAAGTGTCATGGTGTTAATAAACGTCTTAATAGCAACAATAAACACGTTAACGTGGAAATTGTTATTCGTAATTTACTTCCGTTTACACAGGAGATAAATTATATTATTGGTAGGCGTCATAGAAGGGTGTGGCTAAATAAAGGGTATGTGCGATGTTCTTGAATTACACGTAAAACCGAATCATGATCAGTATCTTTCAAGCAGTTTTCACTAGTATCCACAGCCAAAGTCATAATTATGTCTAAAGCCTGCCTTTTTTTCTACAATGTATCTGCTTAACATTTGATTTTAAAACGAACCTTAAATTAAAAAGCTAATTTGTTTTCATTCAATTGTATGATATAGCCAATTTTGACAATGGCCGTGGAATCCCTTTCATAGGTTCGAAGGAAAAGGAGGCCACGTTTTATTCTAAAGGATAAACAAGTACATAAAACGTAAACATATCAGAAGGACATGATTTCTCATTAACAGATTTGATCACCTAATTATAGTACACAAAGGAACGGGTACCACCTGATTATGCAAAATAATGTTGGGAGGGACATTATATTTGTTGACTAGAACAAAGGTAAAAAAAAAAAATTCAAAGGGGGAATATACAGTGTATTTGGAAATTATTCAGACCCCTTCACCTTTTCCACATTTTGTTACTTTAGCCTTATTCTAAAATTGATTAAATTCATTATTTTCCTCAATCAACACACAATACCCCATAATGACAAAGCGAAAAAAAGATTTTTAGACATTTTTTCAAATTTATTACAAACAAATACCATATTTACCTTATTTATTTACAAGTATTCAGCCCCTTTGCTATGAGACTCGAAATTGAGCTCTGGTGCATCCGATTTCCATTGATCATCCTTGATACGTTTCTACAATTTGATTGGACTCCACCTGTGGTAAATTAAATTGATTGGACATGATTTAGAAAGGCATACACCTGTCTATGTAAGGTCCCACAGTTGACAGTGCATGTCAGAGCAAAAACCAAGCCACGAGGTCGAAGGAATTTCTCCTCAGTAAAAGGCACATGACAGCCCACTTGGAGTTTGCCAAAAGGCATCTAAAAGACTCTGACCATGAGAAACAAGATTCTCTGGTCTGATAAAACCAAGATTGAACACTTTGGCCTGAATGCCAAGCATCACGTCTTGAGGAAACCTGGCACCATCCCTACAGTTTTTCAGCAGCAGGGACTGGGAGACTAGTCAGGGTCGAGCGAAAGATGAACAGAGCAAAGTACAGAAAGATTCTTGATGAAAACCTGCTCCAGAACACTCAGATCCCCAGAATGGGGTGAAGGTTCACCTTCCAACAGGACAATGACCCTAAGCACACAGCCAAGACAACGCAGGAGTGGCTTTGTGACAAGTCTCTGCATGTCCTTGAGTGGCCCAGCCAGAGCCCGGACTTCAACCCCATCGAACATCGCTGGAGACCTTAAAATAGCTGTGCAACGACGCCCACCATTCAACCTGACAGAGCTTGAGAGGATCTGCAGAGAAGAATGGGAGAAACTCTCCAAAATCAGGTGTGCCAAGCTTGTAGCTTCATACCCAAAAAGACTCGAGGCTGTAATCGCTGCCAAAGGTGGTTCAATAAAGTACTGAATATAGAGTCTGAATACTTTTCCGAATGCACTGTTTTCATATAGTGTTAGACTTCAAGGACAGTGTTTTGGCTATGCCAGCACACCAAACAACAAATCTGTATTATGTAAGAATGTTAGCATACCCAGATGCTCAACTCTTACTAATAAAAACTCTTAGCCCAGGACACTTCACATGATAACTATAATGTTTCATCTAAAGAATTGCTACGATTTCTCCCCATTTTGGGCACACCTATGTCTGATGAGGAAACTCAGGAAGGAGAAGCTCTTGGAACATAGTTTGCATTTGAAGGGCCTCTCCTTGGTGTGAGCAGTCTGGTGCTGCTTCACATACCTTGCCTCAGCAAAGCTCTTCCCACATGTGGAGCAGGCATACGGGTTGTCAACATCTGTCCTATTGCTTGGCCTCTTAATTTTTGACCCTATGACACCAGAGGAGGTAGAAGCAGGAGCCACCACCATTAGGTGGTTAGTCTTTGAGCTCCCTCCTTGACCTCTAGACATTGTTTGGGTGTTGTTGAGATTGTGTGCTGTGTTATAGGCTAGGAACCTCTTGTGGTGACCACCCATCCTGACTGTCTGTCTGTATTGGTGAGGTAATACTGAGGAAGGCTAGACCCAGGTCCAGGCCCAGACCTTCTATGAACCGAGTCACCAGGCATGAAATGGAAAATAAAAACTTCCTGGTAGACTACCATGACGGAGGTCTCCCACCACTCTCCATGAAGGCTGAGGCTCAGGAAGACCTGCTCTGTTCATCATGGATACTGTGGTGTTTGTATCATAGGAACAGGAGGTTCTATCTCTATCAGCCACAAGCCCTGCTTCATCCCTGCACTGAGACTGTGAAGAGAAGAGTCTGGGCTGCAGACTGGATCCCTGACTGGAGCCTCTGTCTCTCTGATGACCGCCAGGACTGAGGTTGTTCAGTCCACCTGTCCACTGGTTGTGTTCTGTGTAGTGGTGGAATCTCTGGTCCTCGTGGGTCGGTCCTGGTTCTGACTCGGGAAGGAAGATCGATGGCTCCTAACCCAGGGTGCTGGATCCGGGTTTGTGACCAGCCGTTTCAGAGGTCCACGCTCTCCTGCCAGCAACACCAGATATCAACAGGTCCTCATGGACTACAGACTAAACACAAAGTCTACAAAAGAGCATATAAAAAGGTTCATATAAGAAACTCTGCTGTAGACACAGAAACATGACATATTATAAAATGTTAAACCACAGCCAAGCCTTTCTCTAACACTGTGATTCAAGTACCTAACAATATGGAGCCATTGGAGTTAATTATTTAAAACATTTACATATGTGTTAATTCGAGAATTAAGTATAATGTTTTGGTTCGACTGAAATAAAGGAAACTCGGTCCCTGCAATAATACAAAAATAACCAAGTCAGTCAGCAGAGTCAACTTTGTATTTTATTTCAACAAAATGGTAATACTCACAATGTAAAGTACAGTACTTTTTATTGCACAAAACAATAAGTAGGGCTGTGCTGGTCATGACACTTTGTCAGCTGGTTGTCATGCAAAAGCCTGCTGGTCTCATGGTAATTGACCAGTAATTAACATAAACACGTCGAGCATCTCCAGCCCTCCATGCATACAAGCTGCTGATGAACTTTGGAACATATACATTTAAAAACACAGAATAAATCAATTGAATATACACCATCACAACAAAGCCATTATTTATTTTAGTCAAGTCTAAAGAAACATGATGTGAAGAAAATGTATTTCAGAAGAATAGAATGAGTTGCCCTACTGTATACTGTCAAAAATAAACATCATTTTATGGCTATGCGCCATGCTATAGGCTTGTTCATTTAGCAGACAAGAGAGTGCTTAAGTCCCATGCCATTATTTTATATTATATGATTTTATAGTAAGACGATTATAATTGAACTTAAAATATAAATTATATTTTTCCCATTCCGGAGTGAGCATATGAAGTGTCTATGTTGAGCATAAAAGTCATCATTTGAAACAGGTTCTATATGCCAGATTTTCTGTAATTTGGCAACTTTAGTTGTGAATGATACAAACCTTAGAATGCTTTAGAAATCAAAAGGTATGGGCTGCATGATGCGACGATAGGCTATTGACAATTTTGAGAAAGTCACAAAAAAAGCTTGTGCTCTGTTCCTTGCCTCAGGCAGCACATGCTGTTCACTCCAGCTCTCATCAAGTGATCATTATTTCACCAGACTATTCTCAATTTAATCCTAACTAATATGTAAAATGAGTTTCGATTTAGAATGTCCCATCATCACATTTGCAGAAACAGAGGCAAGAGAAAAAGATGCATATCATCCGTAACGAATAGCGAATGGAGGTCACTTTCCCGCAGCTTGGTCCCATTTCGGGGAAACTACTTCATGTGATAGATATTCTGCCCAAACTCTGCATGCCATGGGCACTCCAATCCTGTTCCTGGTGCTTAATGTGGAAAAACAAGTGAAATCTCTAAGGGAACATCGATAGTAACATGTTTTCACAACGAAACTGTCTGCTGTATTTCATTAAACTGTTGACAGCCCCTCTCACTGTGCGCTGAAGAATGGCATTAAGGAAAGCGGGGAGGAGATGGAAAGGCATGGTGGTGAGATATTCTGTAGCTAAAGGTAATGTGTCAGCCTATTAATTATGAAAAATATAAAATGTGCCCTATTACTAGGCTATACAAAATCCCCAAAAAATCCACTATAATGTAGACTCTAAATTTGTTTTATTTAGGCTAGGGCAAGTTTGTACCAAAGGTATCTTTTTTTCCACTCAGATTCAACCTGTTGTTGAACTAATTTATTCAAATTGATCAATCAATCAGAGTGAGGTGAGTTTTAAAAGCACATACTGTTTTGATGATGTGTTTAATGTGATTTTCGATTACATTTGCATTGATGTCAGAGTGGCTAGAAGGACAATAGAGCCCTGAGTACCAGGCCATTAGCGACCTGATGATCGTTACAGAGTTTGGTACTACGAACATATGTCCAGAGTGCATAAAAGGAGATTACCATGACTGGTCACATTAGAATTGTATTGCGTTCATGACGCATGAATGCTGGATTACCGCAACAGCCCTAGTGACATGGAGAATAACTTTTATCACTATGGTAACAGTTGACCTGTTACCAAATCTGGTACCCTTCTCTTTGATAAAATGAAGTTGAGAATACTTTGGAAACGGTTCAACATTACATTACACATAGCTTCATTGCTTTATATCAAGTATACATGAATTAAGGCACTATCATTTCCTCATTATAAAACACCAGCATCAAACACCATGATAAGGTTGTCACTCTTCATCAGTGAAGCATTTTTACAGACACTATCACACCAACCATCACCATATCATCTCCTCTGCCTTATCATACTCATTCTTCCCTCATGTCACCTCATCGAGCTCCCTACTACATCCAAAACCAACATAATTAACTACAAACGAAATAATACTACATTATATGTCACTATACATGGCCTGTGTGCATTTTCTGCTGGTGTAACCTGAGGTAGCTCCTCTCTGAGAATCTCTTCTCGCAATGTGTACAGGCGAACGGCCTCTCTCCCGTGTGGACCTTCAGGTGCCTTTTCAGGCTGGACGTGTGGGAGAAACTGACCCGGCACAGGTGGCAGCCAAATGGTTTCTCCCCTGTGTGGACCCTCTGGTGCCTCTTTAGGCTGGATGAGTGTGAGAAACTGACCCTGCACAGGTTGCAGCTGAATGGTTTCTCCCCTGTGTGCATCCTCTGGTGGATCTCCACCTGTTGGGGGAAACTGAACACTTTCCCACAGAATGAACACGGGAATCGCTTATTTTTGGCGCCACCACCTTTACTTATTCCATTTCTACTACTGTCATTTGTCAATGGGCTTATGTAGCCATTTAGTGTTGAAGCACTGGCATTGTCTGAGGTCGGGTTTAACATTAGGGGAGTGTGAGGAGGATGAAGGCCAGGGAGTGTCTGTGTTGTCACAGCATCCATGTTCCAGTTGATAGATCCTATAGAAGGCAGGCTGAAGGCAGCACCTGATAGGGGGTTAATCTGAGACACCATCAGTCTCTCTGAATCACAACTATAGGAGCAGGATGGAGTATCGCTAGCAGAGTCTGTGGCTGTTTTCTCCTGCCGCATACAGACACCACCTCGTCCTCGCAGACCAAATCTACGCCTTGCCCTGGTCTCAGCCAGTCTGTTGTCATGGAAATTAAGTTTGACTGTTGTTTTGTGTTCGACAGTCTGTTTTGGGTTGTGGTTAACAGTGTTGTTCCCCAGCTCGGCATTAGGGACTCTGTCCCATTCTCTGACCTCCACTATGTCTCCTCTGGCCCTAGCCAGCTCGGTGATGTTGTCCCCTCGACCCTTGGCTGCGCCAGTCTGGGAATCCAAGATGGCCGCCCAGTCTCCTCTTTTAATCTCCAGCCAACCACCTGAAGGAAGAGGTTACAAAATATACTTTTTTTTAAACATGGCAGAGAACTCTACATATGGAGTTTTTTTGTGTCAATTACTTGGTCAAAATCATGCATTGTGTGTTTTGTTGTATTGATTTAATCTTCTGAAAAAATGTATAGCCAGGCACATTACTATTCCCATTGAAGATATATTACTGTATGTAGGCTATATGTATTTCTTTCTTACCTTGCTCCCCCATCTTTTGTCCACTTAACAGGTCAATGCTCTCTGGTACGTCTTCTATGGTCTCCTCTTTGACCAGCAGCAGATCAGGCTTTCCATCCACCATGTCTACTGACTGTAAGAGATACAGAGTGAGAGGATGTTGATTCAAGAAATTTGATATGAGCACCCTGCTATGGAGCATCTTCTGATGTATTGTTATGAGCACTACACAAACATGTTAGGTGATTTGATACTATGAAAACATGTTAGTTGAGTTCAATACTTGATAGTATTTAATGGTTTAATACATGAAAACATGGTCCCACACTTCAGACAAAATTAATCAAGACCACGGCCCGCATCCACAAAGTGTCTCAGAGTAAAAGTTATCCTACTCTTATGGGTAAAAATTAAAGCTATGCTTGAAGAATCTTTAGTCATAAGAGTCCTACCTAGTCTACAGATATTTAGGAGAACTCATGAGCTGTTCTAACTAGTTGAGTTTCCAGCAAGTGTCTAGATAATAGAAAAGGGCAGCGAGTCAGTGGTTCCTGCACCATAGCCAATTATTTTGGAGTTGTTGAAAGAATGTGTTGATATTTCTATATGATCAATCCATAAATAATCTAGACCTACCTGCAACAGTATCTCTCGCTTTTGACAATAATGTCACATGATATGCCTAAATTGTTTTAACCACTAGGCTAATAAATAATCCCAATTTTCTTTTGATTATGTCAATAACCTACATTGTTGTTTCATGTTATACCTTTGGGGCGCAACATCATCTTGATAGACATTCAGTCGACCTTTAAAAAAATAAGACTTAAATTGGGTATACCTTTAGGTTTGGAAATTGAAAGCATCTCGATAATGTTGCACAAAATGTTTGAAAGGTCTATAATTTTCACATGATAAGGCCTACGTTAACTTTGATTATGTTTGACGAAAAGGATAGACTATTCAAACGTTTTATGCAACATTATCGGCAAGTGAGTTGATGCCTACTGTGCCAAAGCGATTTAGAGTTGTTAAACGGTAGTGACGAGTGTGTTGATATAACGGTAATAGCCTATTAACATAATTCCTCTTTTAACAACCATCAGAATTGGTTAAAAAAAGCTTATGCATGCCAAAATATTAGGCAATAATTAAGTTTAGGCAAAGTAATTGTATTAGGTGAAAATTATATTAAACATTTTCCCATTGCAACATTTAGGTGAAAATTATATTAAACATTTTCCCATGCCTCATCGCGATGAGTTATTCCCCATAATTCTAATTCTTATGACCGAAAAGAGCTTCTGGACATCAGAACGGCGATCACTAACCTCGATTTGGATGAATATTTCTACTTCAACGAGTCAGAGGAGCAGGACATACTGCTCACCCCAGACCAGGCCCTAATCCCAGAGACTCGGAAAATAGACTGTGCAAGAGTGGCCAACATGCGGGCACCCTAACAAACTACGTCGGCGAGTACATAAACCACCTCTACCCTCCATTCTATTGGTGAACGTACAATCACTGGAAAACAAACTGGGTGAGCTCCGTTCGAAACTACCCTATCAACGGCACCTGAAGAACTGTAATAACCCATGGTTCTCAGAGTCTTGGCTGAACAAGAACATGGATAATATACATCTGGCTGGTTTTTCCATGCAGCAGTAAGACAGAACGGCAGCATCCGGTAAGCTCAAGGGGGAGGTGTATGTCTCTTTGTTAGCACCAGCTGTTTTTATCTCTAAAATTAAGGTTTCGAGGTTCTGCTTGCCTAAATTAGAATATCTCATGGTAAGCTGTAGACCATACTATTTACCAAGAGAGTTTTCATCTATATTTTTTGTATCTAAGACCCCACTTAACGAGCTGTATAGGGCCATAAGCAAACAAGAAAATTCACAAGGCCGCAGGGCCAGATGGATTACCAGACGCGTACTCAAAGCATCCGCTGACAACCTGGCAAGTGTCTTCACTGACATTTTCAACCTCTCCCTGACCCAGTCTGTAATACCTACATGTTTAAAGCAGACCACCATAGTCCCTGTGCCCAAGAACACAGAGGTAACCAGTCTAAATGACTATCGCCTCGTAACACTCGCATATGTAGCAATGAAATGCTTTGAAAACATCACACCAGATCCACAGATGAAGCAATCTCTTTCACTCCACACTGCCCTCTCCCACCTGGACAAGAGGTGAGAATGCTGTTCAAATCAAATGTATTTATATAGCCCTTCGTACATCAGCTGATATCTCAAAGTGCTGTACAGAAACCCAGCCTAAAACCCCAAACAGCAAGCAATGCAGGTGTAGAAGCACGGTGGCTAGGAAAAACTCCCTAGAAAGGCCAAAACCTAGGAAGAAACCTAGAGAGGAACCAGGTTACGTGGGGTGGCCAGTCCTCTTCTGGCTGTGCCGGGTGGAGATTATTACAGAACATGGCCAAGATGTTCAAATGTTCATAAATGACCAGCATGGTCAAATAATAATCACAGGCAGAACAGTTGAAACTGGAGCAGCAGCATGGCCAGGTGGACTAGGGACAGGAAGGAGTCATCATGTCAGGTAGTCCTGAGGCATGGTCCTAGGGCTCAGGTCTTCCGAGAGAGAGAAAGAGAGAATTAGAGAGAGCATACTTAAATTCACACATTGACTAAAGCTCAGCGTTCAACCCCATAACGCCCTCAAAACTTATCACTAAGCTTAGTCCCCTCCTGTACTCCCTGTTCACCTGCGACTGCGTGGACATGCATGACTCCAACACCATTAAGTTTGCTGACGACACGACGGTGGTAGGCCTGATCACCGACGACGATGAGACAGCCTATAGGGAGAAGGTCAGAGAAGTGGCAGTGTGATGCCAGGACAACAACCTCTCCCTCAACGTCAGCAAGGCAAAGGAGCTGATCAAGGACTACAGGAAACGGAGGACTGAACACGGCTCCATTTACATCGACTGGACTGTAGTGGAGTGGATCGAGTGCTACAAGTTCCTCGGTGTCCACATCACTAAGAACCTATCATGGTCCACACACATAACAACACAGTAATGAAGAGGGACAACAATGCCTCTTCCCCCTCAGGAGGCTGAAAAGATTTGGCATGGACTCTCAGATCCTCCAAAAGTTCTACAGCTGCACCCTTGACAGCATCTTGACTGGCTTCATCACCGCTTTGTATGGCAACTGCTTGACATCCAACCGCAAAGCGCTATAGAGGGTAGTGCATACGACCCAGTACCTCACTGGTGCCGAGCTCCCTGCCATCCAGGACCTTTATACCAGGCGGTGTCAAACGAAGGCCCTAAACGTTGTCAAAGACCCCAGCCAGCCAAGTCATAGACTGTTCTCTCTGCTACCACAGGGCAAGTGGTACCGATGCACCAAGTCTGGAATAGGGCTGTTGCAGTGACCTTAGCGCCACACCGGCGGTCACAAGTCATGAAGGCAGTCAAATTCCACATGACCGTTTAGTTACAGTAATTAGTCTTCTCCAAGCTCTGATGCTGCTGATCGTCATTAGTAGCCTACTAAACTTGCTAACTGCCTGGTACGCAGCACTATATTGTCCCTTTAATCACTCTGACATCAATGCAAATGTAATAAAAAATCGAATCAAACACTTCATGAGACCCATGAGCTCATCAAATCAAATGTATTTATATAGCCCTTCGTACATCAGCTGATATCTCAAAGTGCTGTACAGAAACCCAGCCTAAAACCCCAAACAGCAAGCAATGCAGGTGTAGAAGCACGGTGGCTAGGAAATACTCCCTAGAAAGGCCAAAACCTAGGAAGAAACCTAGAGAGGAACCAGGCTATGTGGGGTGGCCAGTCCTCTTCTGGCTGTGCCGGGTGGAGATTATAACAGAACATGGCCAAGATGTTCAAATGTTCATAAATGACCAGCATGGTCGAATAATAATAAGGCAGAACAGTTGAAACTGGAGCATGTTGCACAACATTTCAATAAGCTATGCAATTCTGCGAGAAAACAGAGTGATGGCCTTTTAAAAAGAGGAGGATCCCATCAGCTTTCTATAGGCTAGGCCTACTATATTTATTTATTAACTTTCCTAATGTTAGGCACATTGCTTATATTTACAACAGGAGTATAGCCTACCTGGCTGGCATGAAAATAAACCACGGGGAAAAACGTCCTCCATTCGCTATTTAAGTGCATATGCATATAGTGACATGTATTTTTTCCACTGCCCCTGTTTTGATACAGGTGCATGATAATGGTCCATTCTAAATCAAAACAAATTTCACACATATTTTATTTAGTATATGTAAAGAAATATTATATCAAGAATAGACTGATGGGTGACGATATTAGCCTATCACTTGTGAATGATATACAGTTGAAGCTGGAAGTTTACATACACTTAGGTTGGAGTCATTAAAACTCATTTTTCAACCACTCTACAAATTTCTTGTTAACAAATTATAGTCTAGGCAAGTCGGTTAGGACATCTACTTTGTGCATGACACAAGTCCTTTTCCCAACAATTGTTTACAGACATTATTTCAATTATAACTCACTGTATCACAAGTCCAGTGCGTCTGAAGTTTACATACAGTAAGTTGACTGTGCCTTTAAACAGCTTGGAAAATTCCAGAAAATTATGTCATGGCGGTAGAAGCTTCTGATAGGCTAAATAACATAATTTGAGTCAATTGGAGGTGTACCTATGGATGTATTTCAAGGCCTACCTTCAAACTCAGTGTCTCTTTGCTTGACATCATGGGAAAATCAAAAGAAATCAGCCAAGACCTCAGAAAAAGAATTGTAGACCACAAGTCTGGTTCATCCTTGGAAGCAATTTCCAAATGTCTGAAGGTACCACGTTCATCTGTACAAACAATACAACGCAGCCGTCATACCGCTCAGGAAGGAGACGCGTTCTGTCTCCTAGAGATGAACATACTTTGGTGCGAAAGGTGCAAATCAATCCCAGAACAACAGCAAAGGACTTTGTGAAGATGCTGGAGGAAACAGGTACAAAAGTATCTATATCCACAGTAAAAAGAGTCCAATATCGACATAACCTGAAAGGCCGCTCAGCAAGGAAGAAGCCACTGCTCCAAAACCGCCACTAAAAAAAGCCAGACTACGATTTGCAACTGCACATGGGGACAAAGATTGTACTTTTTGGAGAATTGTCCTCTGGTCTGATGAAACGAAAATAGAACTGTTTGGCCATAATGACCATCGTTATGTTTGGAGGAAAAAGGGGGAGGCTTGCAAGCCGAAGAACACCATCCCAACCTTGAAGCACGGGGGTGGCAGCATCATGTTGTGGGGGTGCTTTGCTGCAGGAGGGACTGGTGCACTTCACAAAATAGATGGCAACATGAGGTAGGAAAATGATGTGGATATATTGAAGCAACATCTCAAGACATCAGTCAGGAAGTTAAAGCTTGGTTGCAAATGGATCTTCCAAATGGACAATGACCCCAAGCATACTTCCAAAGTTTTGGCATAATGGCTTAAGGACAACAAAGTCAAGGTATTGGAATGGCCATCACAAGGCCCTGACCTCAATCCCATAGAAAATGTGTGGGCAGAATTGGCCGCCAATTGGCGCAGCATCGTCTGGGTTAGGGGAGGGTTCGGCTGACAATGATGTCCTTGTCCCATCGCTCACTAGCGACTCCTGTGGTGGGCCGGGGCGCAGTGTACGGTGTTTCCTCCGACACATTGGTGTGACTGGCTTCTGGGTTAAGTGGGCATTGTGTCAAGAAGCAGTGTGGCTTGGTTGGGTTGAGTTTAAGAGGATGCACGGTTCTCGACCTTCGCCTCTCCTGAGTCTGTACGTGAGTTGCAGTGATGAGACAAGACTATAACTACCAATTGGATATCACGAAAATGGGGTAAAAAATAAATAACAAAATATAAAAATAAAAAGCATTACATGCATTTGTGATCACTTTTGATCATGGAACATTTGCGCTTATAGCTTACTGCCGTGTGTGCATTGCTGCGCTTATAATTTGAAGAAATAGCATAATAGTTTAAACGTTCTGATCTGTTGCGTCAGCCACATTGCTTTAAAAAGTTTTTTGATGCTAGTGGTTGTATTAATTTGGGATCTATCGCTTCCCACAACTGTCCCAGACTATGTTTGGAATATTTATTTCTTGCAGAGAATATAATAGGCCAACTTTTGTACTATGGGGGATAGTAGATTGACAATAGGCTAGAGCTTTTGCTGTACGTTAGGCCCACTCATCTTGTTAGCTGACGAAAAGTAAATGTGGACAGTTCTTCCAATATCTTCAATATGCACTTCGGAATTGGATAAGGACATGCGAAGTTGCGTCCCCGAAGTGTCTGTCTTTACTTGTAGCCTGTGAGAAAGACCAGATCAGGTGATGGAGAGCAGTGTGAGTGATTCGGAGCAGGCAGCACTCAGGGAGAAGGTGCATTATGGCCACACAAAGGGGATGCCGCCGGGAAATCCAAGGCTGACGAATGTATGTGGCCTCTTAAAGAAGAAGTTACAGGTCTGTGAGAGCCAGAAATCTTGCTTGTTTGTAGGTGACCAAATACTTATTTTCCACCATAATTTGCAAATAAATTCATTAAAATCCTACAATGTGATTTTCTGGATTTTTTTTCCTCATTTCGTCTGTCATAGTTTAAGTGTACCTATGATGAAAATTACAGGCCTCTCCCATCTTTTTAAGTGGGAGAACTTGCACAATTGGTGGCTGACTAAATACCTTTTTTGCCCCACTTGTATATGTACATATCTACCTCAATTATCCTAGTACCGGTACCCCATGTAATCATTACTCATTCTGTATTTATTATTATTCTGTTATTACTTTTCTATTATTTCTCTATTTTATTTCTCACTGCATTGTTGGGAAGATCCCATAGCAATGTCAATGAGCGTCATCACTATCTTTCCATTATGGTACCTCAAACTGTCCTGATTACCAGCTGAGAAATTTTTAAGAGTTGATTTTACTCCTGGCTCAGAGTTGGTCTGAGCAGTGTTTTAACATCATCCTAAAAACTATTCTGAGCTTAGAGGTTTTTTGTTGTTGTCTTAAAACAGGTTTTAACCAAATTCCTATGACCTTTTCTGAGATGCTTTGTGGCTACAGCCCCAGGGACGTCTCAGAGTAGAAGCGCTGATCGAGGATCAGTTCCCCATCTGTCTATATTGTCTTATTCATTATGATCTAATAGGCTAAACTGATCCTAGTTCAGCACTCCTACTCTGAGAGGCTTTGTGGATACGAGCTCTGACATAATACCATTCTGACAGTAGTTTACAGTGGACTCACCTCAGTGAGACTGTATGTGGTCCTGTGCTGCTTAGTTGGTTCCTCTGTGGGTTCAGGAGGAGGTGTAGTCTGGTTGTCCTCCATGACCATGGTCCCCTCAGGGTTCCCCAGACCCTCCTCACACCCCTCCTCCTTCACCAGCAGCACCTCTGGACCCTCCTCCTCCTAGAAGAGACAGGTGATACAGATTACACAGACATACACTCCCTCAGGTACGTACACAGATAAACACAATTTCAACATGGAGTGTTTACCCATCCCCACCACATGTACTGTAGTTACAGAATGACTTCATTGTTGTTAAACCCATCATGGTAGACATAAATATGACTTTGTAAGTCAAAAGTCATTATCAGACAAACCTGACTAAACTATTTTGACGTGTACAGTAGGTGTTTGTTAGTGTGTGGGTATGTGTAGGTATATTTAGTAAACATATATTGGTTAAAAAGCACTGTCGGGTGTATGCAGAATAGGGTGTGATGTATACTAAAGAGAGTCTCAATGAATGTCTTAGAATGAAAAGTTTTCAATACACAATATATAAACCACACATACGTCTCAACTAAAAATCTGCATGAACTTGATAAACTGCACTCATTTACAAGAAGTAATAGAAGTAATGATAAAGGCATTTGTGAACGTCATATAGTTTACACAGTACAAACATAATATGAACTACTTGAAGAACAATCTGGCCTTAATGGCCATATACTCTCTCCACCAAACACAGCCAGAAGAGGATTGGCCACCCCTCAGTCTTCTCTACGTTTCTTCCTAGGTTCCTGCCTTTCTAGAGAGTTTTTCCTAGACACTGTGCTTCTACATCTGCATTGTTTACTGTTTGGGGCTTTAGGCTGGGTGTCTGTACTTTGTTACAACTGCTGATGTAAAAAGGGCTTTATAAATACATTTGATTTTTATTTGATGTAACAGACTTTTTAGTGTTAATAGATTTGTATTTATTTTTATTTAACTAGGCAAGTCAGTTAAGAACAAATTCTTATTTACAATAATGGCCTAACCCGGACAGCGCTGGGCCAATTGTGCGCCACCCTATGGGACTCCCAATCACGGCCGGTTGTGATACAGCCTGGAATCGAACCAGGGTCTGTCGTGACGCCTCTAGCACTGAGATGCAGTGCCATAGACCGCTGTGCCTTAGACCGCTGGCTTATATATCACAAAATGTCTGGACGCAATATTTTACTCAGGAATATTCAACATTGAAATCTGTTACTCTCATTATTGCAAATGCATCTGTGGATCTTTTCTGTTGACAATAGATATTAACATGTGTCCTTTAATGATTGGAATGGTTACCAATCACGTAACTTCTGGGACAATATCATATCAATATTTGACTCCAATTACCGATTTAAATAAAATAAAAAATATTCTTATTTTTTTATTATTATTATTATTACTTTTTTGCTACTGTAGGTAGCGTTAGCTGGCGCTAGTCGGCTGTACCTGCGCAAAAACTCCCGATATTTTTCATCCTATAGCTTGTTCTCCATCTTGTTTTTAAATAGTGAGCCAATATGTTTTCAGCACTATTATTTCCCTGATTCATCAACTCGATTTCTCATGCTCTCTCCTCTCTCTGCAGCAGACATATAGTGAGCAATACGTTTGGAACATCAAATCGGAATACATATTGAATTGTGAGAAGCGTGATACATATTTTATAGGAACCTAAGTATTGTGATAATATCTTATGAGGCCCCTGGCAATCCCCAGCCCTACTTTCTATGTTATAGAGTGGAATGTTTTTCTGCTGGTGTATCCTGAGGTAGCTCGTCACCCAGAACCTCTTCCACAGTGCGTACATGTGATGGACTTTAGCAAACTACAGTATCTTCTGTCGAGGGAGGAGCTGGTTTTCAGAGTGTATATTTATTACTTTTAACACATTTCCGTTACTTTTCTATTATCTCTCTATATTCTCTCTCTGCATTGTTGGGAAGGGCTGTAAGTAAGCATTTCACCGTTAGTCCACACCTGTTGTTTACAAACCATGTGACAAATAACATTTGATTGGATTCAGCAACATTGGTGACCAGGGCGGGATCATTTCGATACGCTTTGGCAAGTCACACATTGGCTAGCTTTCAATAAATTTGATGGACACAAATGCTCTTAAAGGAGGTGTAATAGTGAAGCATGTGTTGGTGACAGTTCTACGGTCTCCATGAGAGGCCACAGGCTTTTGGCATAGATGGTAAAAGATCTCTGGACAAACATTGTATGTGTGTGATTGATAGGTTACACTATATTTAGATACTGAGACACATTTGCTATTTGTCTCCAAAATCAATAAATGGTGGAACACTATTTGTGACGGTGTTCTTTTTTCGGGTGTACAGTGCATTCGGAAAGTATTTAGACCTCTTGACTTTTTCTACATTTTCTTACATTACAGCCTTATTCTAAAATGTATCATTCTTTTTTCCCCTCATCAATCTACACACAACGCTCCATAATGACAAAGCAAAAACAGGTTTTTATAAATATTTACACATTTTTTATTTTATTTATTTTATTCTTTATATCACATTTACATAAGTAGTATTTTGTTGAAGCACCTTTGGCAGCAATTACAGCCTCGAGTCTTCTTGGGTATGACGCTACAAGCTTGGCACACCTGTATTTGGGAAGTTTCTCTCATTATTTTCTGCAGATCCTGTCAAGCCCTGTCAGGTTGGATGGGGAGTGTCGCTGCACAGCTATTTTCAGGTCTCTCCAGAAATGTTAAATCGGCTTCAAATCCGGGCCCTGGCTGGACCACTCAATGACATTCAGAGACTTGTCCTGTAGCCACTCCTGTGTTGTCTTGGCTGTGTGCTTAGGGTCGTTGTACTGTTGGAAGGTGAACCTTCACCCCAGTCTGAGGTCCTGAGCAGGTTATCACCAAGGATCTTTCAGTACTTTGCTCCGTTCATCTTTCCCTCGACCCTGACTAGTCTCCCAGTCCCTGCCGCTGAAAAACATCCCCACAGCATGATGCTGCCACCACCATGCTTCACCGTAGGGATGTTGCCAGGTTTCCTACAGATGTGACGCTTGGCATTCAGGCCAAAGAGTTCAATCTTGGTTTCATCAGGCCAGATAATCATATTTCTTGGTCTGAGAGTCTTCAGGTGCCTTTAAGGCAAACTCCAAGCGGGCTGTCATGTGTCTTTTACTGAGGAGCGGCTTCCGTCTGGCCACTCTACCATAAAAGCCTGATTGGTGGAGTGCTGCAGAGATGGTTGTCCTTCTGGAAATGTTTGTTTTTTGCTCTGACATGCACTAACAACTGTGGGACCTTATATAGATGTGTGTGCCTTTCCAAATCATGTCCAATCAATTGAATTTAACACAGGTGGACGCCAATCAAGTTGTAGAAATAGCTCAAAGATGAGCAATTGAAACAGGATGCACCTGATCTCAATTTCGAGTCTCATAGCAAAGGGTCTGAATACCTATAAGGTATTTCAGCTTTTTATTTATTTCTATTAGCAAATATGTATAAAAACCTGTTTTTGCTTTTTCATTATCGGGTATTGTGTGTAGATTGATGAAGAAAAACAATAATTTAATATATTTTAAAATAAAGCTAATGTAACAAAATGTGGAAAAACTCAAGGGGTCTGAATACTTTCCGAAACGTACATTATGGTAAAATTTGCCTCACATTCTGTCATAGTTAGTAGAATAATGAATGGATTGGCAAGATTTTGGCACTGTCCACTTTTAGAAGGTTAGTAGGAAAGTTAATAATTTAAACCACCTAAATATACTCACATTTACTGAAACTCATAAAAAACTAAAACATATATTTCCCAAATACTTTTTCTATAATCCTAAAAGCTCTTTATCATTCTCCATACCAATGGATCAAACACTATGCATGCCCACCATGAGATTGGGCAGCTGCAATTTGAGAACTCATCTGGTTTAGAAATCAAACTCTGGTTATCTTATTGCAAAGCACATTGTACAACTGTTTTTAGAGATGTCATGAAAAGTATGCTATATGTATTGGCTAATATGCAGCCGTCATTTTGATACCTCCATTCTAGCATTCATGACACACACATTTTTCTACCTTCATGCTTTTGTTTAGGTTTCTATGCAAATTATACGATTGAATGTTTATTTAATCTTGCAGCTAGTTAATTGAAATGAGACAAAACATTATTTAAAAAATTGGATTCACTGTCAAAGAAAGCTAATGAAACACAAATTGACATTTACAGTAGCTGACTAGGCTAGTCAAACTAACATTTTACTAGCTTTCAATAAATTGGCTAAACGGCCAACGAAGTTACCTCTTCATACGATCCAAACAATTGGTATTGCATGCTGCATATTTCAAGTGCACTTAAACAGATATTTATCTTATTTCAGTCTTTGAGAGTTAGCTATAGCTGTTCCTCTTCATTAGACAGCAGTTTGCATTTTCACAAGAGGCAGTGTTTGCGTCGTAGATAGAAGAAGGCCATTGGCTCTCTTCATCACAACGGGTATGTGATTAGTTCAAAGTTTAGCAGTTTCGAAAATCTGCCCAACAAAATGATTGAATATACTTCTTATGAGAATTTAAAGTACCAACAAATGTAATAGTCATCATAAAAATGTTTTACTGTTGTTAGGTTCTAATTCTCAGAGTAAAACACTCAACGAACATTATGAAAGCTTAACCAAGTTTATTCTTCCCAGAGGATCAATACAGGTGCATTAGACAAAAACATGTACACACAAGCACTGATATTTAAACATTCCTCATTGGCTGAGTCTCCTCCTACCCATCTGTACAAACATTGTTCTTTACTGCTAGGCAGAACACCAGTGATACGAGCCATAAACTTTAATTTTTCCCTTTAAGGTGACCTGAAATGAAGTCAACCCCTTCATCACTAATCCATGGCTCTCTTCCCTTATCAATGCCTGCCACATGTAATCGCTTCTCTGCACTCAACACATTCCAAGCTTAGTTGCACACACTATATACCTTCCTCCTATAACCCTTAACTTCTGGTGTTGACACTCTAAACCTCAGCACTCCATCAGTGACATGAATAAGTACATTTTCATATTCTCAGAACCCAACACTGTCATATACAAAAATAATCTCCTTCCTCGACAGGGATCAATAAACTTCACATTTTTCGGCCCTCCACCTAGTCTATCTCATGTGGACCTTCAGGTGCCTCTTCAGATGGTGCTGGTGGGAGAACCTCTTCTCACACTGGAGGCAGCTGTAGGGTTTCTCCCCTGTGTGGACTTTTTGGTGCCTCTTCAGGTCACAAGCCTGGGCGAAGCATTTGTGACACTGGGTACAACTGAAGGGTTTCTCCCCCGTGTGGACCCTCTGGTGGATTTCCACCTTCTGGGGGCAGCTGAAGCCTTTGTTACAGAACATGCAGAGGAACCGTTTTTCTTTACTATTGCCTGATGTGTTTCCCCCTCCCTGAGTCTGGGCTCTAGCCTTGTCGTTTGAGTTCGATACCTGATCGAAAAGGATGTGGCAATGAGAATCGGAAGGCCCAATCAACGTGGACACTGTGTCACGATCCCTGAGTGAATGTAAAGGGGAGTGGGTTGCGGCATTTGGATTTGTCTCTGAGCTTTTTCTGTAATCTAAGAAACCTCTGCCCTGTGAGAGTCCGTATCCTAGGTGATTATCTGCATTCCACGTGGAAGGAACCTCACACTCCACTTTCACTTCATCTATGACCAAACCCTCCCCTTTCTTATCTAGGCAACCTTCAGAGTATACACTACTATTGAATCGGTTCCAGTCCCCTCTAGATAGATCAATCTTTAAACCCAAGGTCATATTGCCAGGGTCCATCTCTGAAGTGTAAGAACAAGACGGATCATCTAACGTGTCACCTGAGTCACGATGTGACTGAACCGTCCTCAGGCTCGGGTTACCTTGAAGTAAATACTCTGAGCCGGGAGCAGGATCAAATCCTGTGTGACAGACCAATCGCCCTTGGTCTGATCTGTGGTCAGATCCTGTGTCTAGCCTTTGTGTTTCAGTTAAAGTCTTTGTGTCTGTCTCTGTCTTGAGAACGGTGTTCAGCATTCCACTGACCTCCGTGATCCTGCGTCGGGTCCTGGGTTGCGCTGGGGCGGTGGTAGGGTCCTCCGTGGGTACAGGGGGCGCTCCAGCCTGGATGTCTCTGCTGTGAGGTGTGTCCTCCTCTCCTTCAGACCTCTCCTGCTTGACCCCAGGACCTGCAGCCTCTGCAGACTGACAAAAGAAGAG
Organism: Oncorhynchus gorbuscha; assembly: GCF_021184085.1. Taxonomy (NCBI): domain Eukaryota; kingdom Metazoa; phylum Chordata; class Actinopteri; order Salmoniformes; family Salmonidae; genus Oncorhynchus; species Oncorhynchus gorbuscha. The sequence goes on along the minus strand of NC_060196.1, from coordinate 11,090,508 downwards.
AGGAGGTTATTACTGGTACATGAGTTGAATTGTATAACAATGTCGTAGGGAAGTTTTACAAGTTCTCATATGGCAGATGTACATGTAAACAAGTAAAAAGCTGAGGGGAGCTTTTCTGAAATAAACCGGCCAAATCACATTTACAATTTAATTGTAGATGTTTATGTAATACTACACTCACCTCTATCACGTTGACATGCTGGGTTGAGGTTCCACTCAGCTCATCAACAGTGATTGGTTGGTCATCTCGCCATGTATTGTGTCCCGCTGGCTTTACAAAGCTCCTGTGACCTCCAGTGAGGTGTCCTTCACCTGAGAAAGTAGATGGGGGGGGGGGGGGGGGAGGTTGTTAAGTTAGCTTCTGTCAATGCTCAATGCTATATTGAACACTTGACAGTTTTGACACGGTCTAGATGCACTATTGTAAAGTGGCTGTTCCACTGGATGTCATAAGGTGAATGCACCAATTTGTAAGTCGCTCTGGATAAGAGCGTCTGCTAAATGACTTAAATGTAAATGTAAATGTAATGTAAGGTAACACTTAGCATAACTGCTTGATATACTTTTTATTGATCAATGTATTATGTTCCATGCAACACATTGCCTTCATTAATTAAATAATAGTAAATACAGTAAATTAAACTGGTTAGGATTTTATATTGTTTCTTTGTTCAAGATAGCTAAGTAATCTGGGGAATTATTGCATACTATCCAAAAACTGACCAAGACCCAATTCCAGGGCACGGGGCGACAGGCACTGAGTTATACACATTTGAAGTCGGAAGTTTACATACACTTAGGTTGGAGTCATTAAAAACTTGTTTTTCAACCACTCCACAAATTACTTGTTAACAGACTATAGTTTTGGCAAGTCGGTTAGGACATCTACTTTGTGCATGACACAAGTATTTTTTCCAACAATTGTTTACAGATTATTTTACTGTATCACAATTCCAGTGGGTCAGAAGTTTACATACACTATGTGGACTGTGCCTTTAAACAGCTTGGGAAACTCCAGAAAATTATGTCATGGCTTTAGAAGCTTCTGCTAATTGACATCATTTGAGTCAATTGGAGGTGTACCTGTGGATGTATTTCAAGGCCTACCTTCAAACTCAGTGCCTCTTGCTTGACATCATGGAAAAATCAAAGGAAAACAGCCAAGACCTCAGAAAAAAATAGTAGACCTCCACAAGTCTGGTTCATCCTTGGGAGCAATTCTCAAACGCCTGAAGGTACCACATTCATCTGTACAAACAATAGTATGCAAGTATAAACACCATGGGACCACGCAGCCGTCATACCTCTCAGGAAGGAGACACGTTCTGTCTCCTAGAGATAAACGTACTTTGGTGCGAAAAGTGCAAATCAATCCCAGAACAACAGCAAAGGACCTTGTGAAGATGCTGGAGGAAACAGGTACAAAAGTATCTATATTCACAGTAAAAAGAGTCCAATATCAACATAACCTGAAAGGCCGCTCAGCAAGGACGAAGCCACTGCTCCAAAACTGCCATAAAAACTGCCATAACCCCAGATTAGGGTTTGCAACTGCACATGGGGACAAAGATTGTACTTTTTGGAGAAATGTCCACAGGTCTGATGAAACAAAAATAGAACTGTATGGCCATAATGAGCATTGTTATGTTTGGAGGAAAGAGGGGGAGGCTTGCAAGCCGAAAAACACCTTCCCAACTGTGAAGCACAGGGGTGGCAGTATCATCTTGTGGGTGTGCTTTGCTGCAGAAGGGACTAGTGCACTTCACAAAATAGATGGCATCATGAGGTAGGAAAATTATGTGGATATATTGAAGGAACATCTCAAGACATCAGTCAGGAAGTTAAAGCTTGGTCGCAAATGGATCTTCCAAATGGACAATGATCCCAAGCATACTTCCAAAGTTGTGGCAAAATGGCTTAAGGACAACAAAGTCAAGGTATTGGAGTGGCCATCACAAGGCCCTTAACTCAATCCCATAGAAAATTTGTGGGCAGAACTGAAAAAGTGTGTGCGAGCAAGGAGGCCTACAAACTTGACTCAGTCACACCAGCTCTGTCAGGAGGAATGGGTCAAAATTCACCCAACTTATTGTGGGAAGCATGTGGAAGTTTCCCCAAAACATTTGACCCAAGTTAAACAATTTAAAGGCAATGCTACCAAATACTAATTGAGTGTATGTAAACTTCTGACCCACTGGGAATGTGATGAAAGAAATAAAAGCTGAAATAAATCACTCTACTATTATTCTGACACTTCACATTCACATAAAGTGGTGATCCTAACTGACCTAAAACAGGGGATTTTTACTAGGATTAAATGTCAGGAATTGTGAAAAACTGAGTTAAAATGTATTTGGCGAAGGTGTATGTAAAATTCCGACTTCAACTGTATGAATGGCGACAGGCACCGAGTTAAATATGAATGGCGACAGGAACTGAGTTATATATGAATGGCGACAGGCACCGAGCAATATATGAATGGCGACAGTAACCGAGCAATATATGAATGGCGACAGGCACCGAGCAATATATGAATGGCGACAGGCACCGAGCAATATATGAATGGCGACAGGCCGCGCAGCCTTCTGCGAGGTATACCCCTTGCCATTCCTCTGAATTGGTCGAGGATCTTGACACTACTGGCGAGGACGCGCTCTCGCGGTGTCCTCTCTGCGCGCTCCCGTGACACCTTCAGTTCCAGTAGCTGTAGTTTCCTCCGCAATGTCCTGTTTTCTTTCTGACTTTGAGTTATTTCCAAACGAAACACTGCATAGTCGTCGTCTACGAGCTTACAGATATCTGCCACGGCTGCATTCGCTAGCACCTCCATGATGGAGGCTATTTGAGTGTGAAAAACCATACAGTTAGCCATTGCTAGCAGCTAACTAGCGTTACCTAAAAAAAACGTATTTTAACCAAGTCCCGCCTCCAACGCGAATTAAAGACTACATGGGGTGAGTATGTGATGCTGTGCAGTTAAATTAGTCATATTTTGAGTTCCATGTTGTCAATAAACGTCTTAATAGGAACAATAAAAACGCTAATGTGGAAATTATTCTTGGTCACTGTTCACTTCCGTTTACACTGGAGAGAAAGGATGTTATTGGGTGGCGTCATAGCTCAAAGGGTGTGGCTAAAAATGAGTGATATGCGCGCTGTTCTTTGAATTACGGTACTGCTTATTATCTTACACATCAAGTCTTCAAGGTTTTATAGCAAACTACACCTATTGTGGTGTATTGCCTCCACCTACTGTACGGGGTATTGAAACAAAAATATTCCATTGTGGGAAGGGGCGTAAACCGAGATCATACACAAAATACATCAAGATACCACTCCACTCCTTCAGTCACAGTTCAAATCCCATCCCTAAACCGGCTCAGGTGCCTGTGAGGATGGAGCATTAAATCGACAGGATTCCTTGTAATGCCTCTGCTGTCAAATCCCGGTGTCCCAAAAAAAAAACATGCTGAAGCAGTGAACAGAGTGGCTGAGGAAGATGGTACAGGGTGAGGGATCCTTAGAGGATTTCTGTGAGTAGGCAGAAACTAAGAGAGTGATGGAAATAATATGTGCTTTAGTAAGGTAGGTTTCTTGGCATTCATAGCTATGGTTGTCAATTGTATTGCAGAAATGGATCTTAAGTTGCAGAAAATAGAGGTTGTGGTGGCAGCGGGAGAGAAATACTTGGGATTGCGAGGTTTTACTGCAGAACAGTTGTAGGGGGTGTTGAGTGGTAGTGTTCTGTCCTCCCAGACCATTAGATGTAGCTAGCAGGAGCAGATAGCTAAAATGGCCCTTTCCTGGAATGACGTGCTAGCAATAGAGCGATCAGTTTATTCTAGGTAATAGTTTAAGACAACAAAAATCACAAACTACATTGCTTTGCTGCGATTTATTTGATGAATTCTTGTCTCACATGATATATTCAGCTCTCCTGTGTCCTGCTCCAAGAGATCAGCCAAGTGCTATTCACCTGTGGTGTAAAGTACTTAAGAAATACTTTAAACTATTTTTACTTAAGTCGTTTTTGGGGTATCTGTACTTTACTATTTATACTTTTGACCACTTTTACTTTACTACATTCCAAAAGAAAATGATGTACTTTTTACTCCATACATTTTCATTGACACCCAAAAGGTACTCTTTACATTTAGAATGCCTAGCAGGACAGGAAAATTATAAAATTCACACACTTATCAAGAGAACATCCCTGATGACTCACTAAACACATGCTTCGTTTGTAAATAATGTCTGAGTGTTGGAGTGTGCCCCTGGCTTTCCGTAAATTAAAATAAGCAAGGAAATAATGCCGTCTGGTTTGCTAAAAATAAGGAATTGGAAATTATTTATACTTTTACTTTTGATAGTTAATAAGTAAATTTTAACAATTACATTTACTTTTGATACTTAAGTATATTTCAAATCAAATAATTTTAGACTTTTACTCAAGTAGTACTTCACTGGGTGACTTACACCTCTACTCTAGTCATTTTCTATTACTTTTACTCAAATATAATAATTGTGTACTTTTTTCACAACTGCTATTCACTGACTGCTAGCTAATGAAACACAAATGGACATTTACAGTAGCTGGCTTGACTAGTCAAACATGGGCTAGCTTTCAATAAATTGGCCAAATGGTCAATGGAGTCTTCATACAATCAAAACAATTCGTATTGCATGCTGCATATTTCAAGTGCACTCAAACAGATATTTATCTTATTTCAGTCTTTGGGAGCTAGCTATATCTGTTCCTCTTCAGACAGCAGCTCGCTTCTGACTGGTGACAAATTTGTTTTATATGACAATTTTAACATGGAATGTGGACAATTCTATTGTTCCCGTCAGACGCTCTTATCAGAGCGACTTACAAATTGGTGCATTCACCTTATGACATCCAGTGGAACAGCCACTTTACAATAGTGCATCTACATATTTTAAGGGGGGTGAGAAGGATTACTTTATCCTATCCTAGGTATTCCTTAAAGAGGTGGGGTTTCAGGTGTCTCCGGAAGGTGGTGATTGACTCCGCTGTCCTGGCGTCGTGAGGGAGTTTGTTCCACCATTGGGGAGCCAGAGCAGCGAACAGTTTTGACTGGGCTGAGCGGGAACTGTACTTCCTCAGTGGTAGGGAGGCGAGCAGGCCAGAGGTGGATGAACGCAGTGCCCTTATTTGGGTGTAGGGCCTGATCAGAGCCTGGAGGTACTGAGGTGCCGTTCCCCTCACAGCTCCGTAGGCAAGCACCATGGTCTTGTAGCGGATGCGACTTCAACTGGAAGCCAGTGGAGAGAGCGGAGGAGCGGGGTGACGTGAAGAACTTGGGAAGGTTGAACACTAGACGGGCTGCGGCGTTCTGGATGAGTTGTAGGGGTTTAATGGCACAGGCAGGGAGCCCAGCCAACAGCGAGTTTCCAGACGGGAGATGACAAGTGCCTGGATTAGGACCTGCGCCGCTTCCTGTGTGAGGCAGGGTCGTACTCTGCGGATGTTGTAGAGCATGAACCTACAGGAACGGGCCACCGCCTTGATGTTAGTTGAGAACGACAGGGTGTTGTCCAGGATCACGCCAAGGTTCTTAGCACTCTGGGAGGAGGACACAATGGAGTTGTCAAAGATGCTAGAGTTCCCCATCTCTGGACCACACAAGCTTTAGATTGCATTCTGCTAAGGTCCTTGCCTCTCTACATCGGTCAGGGTGGGATCCTTTCAATATGCCTATAGGGCCTGGACACACATGCGCCTAGAGAGTAGGGGTAATACTGAAGAATGCGGCGATAACAGTTCTACAGTCTCCGTCAGAGGCCCAGGCTTTTGGCATAGATGGTAAAGCTCTCATATCTGGACTACAACATTGTAAGATTGATTGCACTAGGTTACATTGATTGGTAGGTTACACTATATTTACATACTCCAAATAGTGCCTGAAGTACCTTTGCTATTTGTCTCCGTACTCAATAATCAATCAATGAATCACATTTATTTATAAAGCCCTTTTTACATCAGCAGATGTCACAAAGTGCCTATACAGAAATCCAGCCTAACACTCCACAAACAGCAAGCAATGCAGATGTAGAAGCACGGTGGCTAAGAAAACTCCCTGGAATGATAGGAACCTACAGAGGAACCAGGCTCTGAGGGGTGGCCATTATGGCCAGATTGTTCTTCAAGATAAATAAAAAATAAACTCTTTATGGTGTTCTTTGTTCAAAGTTATACGCATGAAGTGTACATCATGAAAAGCATGTCACCGTCAACTTTTAGAAGGTTAGGTAAGTTAATCATGTAAACCACCTAATTATACTCACATTCACTGAACATTTAGTGTTTAAAACTCAAACATTCATTTCCCAACTGCTTTTTGTATAATCCTACAACCTCTGTATCATTCGCCATACCTTATATTCCAATGCATCCAACATTATGCATGTCCACCATGATATTGGGCACCTGCTATTTGAGAACTCATCTGGTATAGAAATCAAACTCTGGTTTTCTTATTGAAGGGCACATTGTACAACTGTTTTTAGAGAAATTGTATTGCAAGGTATGCTATATGTGTAAGGATATGCCATATGTATGGGCGAATATGCATATTCTGCTGTCGTTTTTAAACCTCCATTCTAAAGTACATGACACACACATCTTTCTATCTACATTTATTTGGGTTTCAGTGCAAATTATATGATAGAATGTTTCTTTAAGCCTGCAGCTAGTTACTTGAAATGAGACATACAATCATGCCAAAACCAATTTAAACATGAAATTCACTAACCGAGAGATCCCTAGCTAATGAAACACACATTTTACAGTAAAGGTTGGGATATAATGGAATTGAAAATGCTTGAGTTAGTGGATGCTCTCTTTGTACAGAGCCAACACCGGCAGTGGATTATACATATGTATCCGAAGGATGTTAATTCAAAGGAACCCAGAGAAGGGTCACGTTAATCATGCCCCGGGCCCCAAGGAAGGCTTCAACAATAAAACGGGTGACCATAACTCGTATGGTTCTTCATTTCAGCATATACCATGGATATTAATGTAACATATGAGGACTCCAATACGTCGTGGGTACCAGACCCGAAGGACTCTATGCCTCACAGCCCTCCTTTCTACTCCCCCCAGACATGCCTCCCAACACCTCCGACATGTACACAGCATGAGGATGTGTTTGATGGGGTGGTCAGTACTATTTTTTTGTGGATACCATCAAGGCCTCTGTAGACGCACTTTTAGATGTGGTGATTGGAGAGTATATAAGAGAAAAATGCCATGGTTGTGAGATCAATCACCCCAGCCAGCGACGACATCCTTGTTGATATGACCCACCCAAGTACTTCTCCTTCAACCACTTTGATGAACTGGTGAAAAGACTGTGGTCCGGCCGTTTTATAACATCGATGGTCAGAGCCCTGGAGTCTATGAGTCTATGGTGTATGGGTCTATGGTGTGACAGATACATTCCTACATGAACTGAAGGAGGCGATCTTCATCCATGAGAGACTCAAAGAAATCAGGAAAGCACTGGTGGACAACAACAAATACAAGGAAGCTTTGGTGGCTGACGTAGTGACTTTCTGGCCCAATAAACCCCAAGAAAACGAGTAACATTATTATTATTTTTAAATAGATAATATGCAAATTGTTACCCATTGTTTATATGTTAAAGAGAATAAATGCATTTTTTCTTTTGAGAGGAAGTGGACAATGTATCGCTCTACACATCCAACAATACAGGGGTTAATGCAGAGCGTGTGTTAAAAATGGAACAAATCATGAGTCGGGGAAGACCACTGGTCACAACAGGTATCACGTCTTGTGGATGATTCTGAAGAACTAGAAGCATCCTTGTCTAAGATTTTAGTTTATTTGTTTGAACCATCATTTAATTGTAACATGTATCATATTTTGTTGTTAATATAATTGTACAACGGATGTATGTGTTTTAAAATTCAGAGATATAAGTCTGTAAATGTAAACCAAGTATACCATGTGTTGCATGCATGGGTCATTGAGAAAACAGGTACTAATATCTTGCTTCGTATCCTGAATTGTCTGAATGTATGTATATGAAATATTCTCATTATTTTTAATGGGCTTATTAATGTTATTGTACATCAGTGAGGCAAGAAGGGTAGCTGAGTAGATGATGAAATACATTTATTATACCCCCTCTAACCCATTGTCTTTCTGCGGGAAGGAGAGGTTCCAGAGAGCTATAGTTGAAGAAACAGGTAGCAGGTTAGGCGATGCTCATGTGAATGATTGGCTAGCAGAACATGATGCTTACACTCTGCATAAACCGGTGTGAAAACAATTTCCTCTAAATATATTTTTTTCTACTCATCCCATGTCCCGGTTTCAGGCGGATCTATGTGGCATGCAGGCACTTGCTGATAAAAAGGATGGAAATCGATACATGCTAACAGTTATAGACATTTGATCTAAAATAGCATTTGTAAGGGTCTTAAAGAAATAAGAGTGGGGCAGAGGTGACCCGGGCCTTTGACTCTATCTTGAAGGAAGGAGGAGCACCCAAGAAAGTGCAGACTGACGACGGTAAGGATTTTTTAAATAATACTTTTCAGAAACTCATGAAGAAGCACAATATCGTACATTTTGCTACAGGTTCGTATTTGAAAGCTTCAGTTGTTTAACACTTTAACAGGACTTTGAAGGAGAGGATGTAGAAATACTTTACGGCTCACAACACCCATAGATATGTGGATATAGTTCAAGGTTTAGTAAAGTACAGCTACCATAAGAGTATATGTATGAAACCCTCTGAGGTCTCTTCTGAAAACTCTTCAAATCTTTAAAAATCTGTATGGTCTGTTTCCCCTTCGCCGTAAGATTTTTTTATATTTTAAATTCATCGTGGGTGACTTGGTACGTATATCCAAGTTGAGGGGTGTTTTCGACAAAAAAAATATGAGCAAGCTTACAGCGATGAGCTGTTCACAGTTACTGAATGTCTACCACGTATACCTCCTGTCTACAAGTTAAAATATTATGATGGGGAGCTTATAGAAGAAACTCCAGAAGGTAAAGATGGGCAAAGACAAAGTCTTTGGGCATCGAGCCAAGCGCCATGAAGCACCAGCCTTGCGCATGGTGTCCCCGGTTCACCTGCATAGCCCAGTGCGGGCTATTCCACCTCGCCGCACTGGCAGGGCGACCGGGACCATTCAACCGTGTAAGGTTGGGCAGGCTCGATGCTCAAGAGCTCCAGTGCGCCTGCACGGTCCGGGCTATCCGTCACCACCTCCACGCACCAGCCCTCCAGTGGCAGCCCCCCGCACCAGGCTGTCTCTCCGGCTCATCCTTACAGAGGCTCCCGCCTCTCCAGCGCTGCCGGTTCCTTCCTCCTCTCCAGCGTTGCCGGAGCCACCCGTCTGCCCAGCGCCGCCTGTGCCGCCAGTCTGCAAGGGGCCGCCTGTGCCGCCAGTCTGCAAGGGGCCGCCTGTGCCGCCAGTCTGCAAGGGGCCGCCTGTGCCGCCAGTCTGCAAGGGGCCGCCTGTGCCGCCAGTCTGCAAGGGGCCGCCTGTGCCGCCAGTCTGCAAGGGGCCGCCTGTGCCGCCAGTCTGCAAGGGGCCGCCTGTGCCGCCAGTCTGCAAGGGGCCGCCTGTGCCGCCAGTCTGCAAGGGGCCGCCTGTGCCGCCAGTCTGCAAGGGGCCGCCTGTGCCGCCAGTCTGCAAGGGGCCGCCTGTGCCGCCAGTCTGCAAGGGGCCGCCTGTGCCGCCAGTCTGCAAGGGGCCGCCTGTGCCGCCAGTCTGCAAGGGGCCGCCTGTGCCGCCAGTCTGCAAGGGGCCGCCTGTGCCGCCAGTCTGCAAGGGGCCGCCTGTGCCGCCAGTCTGCAAGGGGCCGCCTGTGCCGCCAGTCTGCAAGGGGCCGCCTGTGCCGCCAGTCTGCAAGGGGCCGCCTGTGCCGCCAGTCTGCAAGGGGCCGCCTGTGCCGCCAGTCTGCAAGGGGCCGCCTGTGCCGCCAGTCTGCAAGGGGCCGCCTGTGCCGCCAGTCTGCAAGGGGCCGCCTGTGCCGCCAGTCTGCAAGGGGCCGCCTGTGCCGCCAGTCTGCAAGGGGCCGCCTGTGCCGCCAGTCTGCAAGGGGCCGCCTGTGCCGCCAGTCTGCAAGGGGCCGCCTGTGCCGCCAGTCTGCAAGGGGCCGCCTGTGCCGCCAGTCTGCAAGGGGCCGCCAGTCAGCCAGGGGCCGCCAGTCAGCCAGGGGCCGCCAGTCAGCCAGGGGCCGCCAGTCAGCCAGGGGCCGCCAGTGCCGCCAGTCAGCCAGGGTCCGCCAGTCAACCAGGGGCTGCCAGAGCCCCTCAGCCCAGAGCCGCCAGAGCCCCTCAGCCCAGAGCCGCCAGAGCCCCTCAGCCCAGAGCCGCCAGAGCCCCTCAGCCAAGAGCCCCTGCCCCTCAGCCAAGAGCCCCTGCCCCTCAGCCAAGAGCCCCCGCCTCTCAGCCAAGAGCTTCTGCCCCTCTGTCCAGAGCTTCTGCCCCTCTGTCCAGAGCTTCCTACCCTCTGTCCAGAGCTTCCGCCCCTCTGTCCAGAGAGCTTCCGCCCCTCTGTCCAGAGAGCTTCCGCCCCTCTGCCCAGAGCTTCCTCCCCTCTGTCCCGAGCTGCCCCTCAGTCCAGTGGGGTCATTTAGAGGGGTCGCCGTTGTTAGGAGACCACGGAAGCAGACAATAAGGCGGACTAAGACAATGGTGAAGTGGGGTCCGCGTCCCGCGCCAGAGCCGCCACCGCGGACAGACATCCACCCAGACCCTCCCCTATAGGTTAAGGTTTTGCGGCTGGAGTCCGCACCTTTGGGGGGGGGGGTACTGTCACGTTCTGACCTTATTTCCTTTGTTTTGTATTTATTTTAGTATGGTCAGTGCGTGAGTTGGGTGGGCAGTCTGTTTGTTTTTCTATGTTTTGGGGTATTTCTATGTTTCGGCCTAGTATGGTTCTCAATCAGAGGCAGGTGTCATTAGTTGTCTCTGATTGAGAATCATACTTAGGTAGCCTGGGTTTCACTGTGTGTTTGTGGGTGATTGTTCCTGTCTCTGTGTTTGCACCAGATAGGACTGTTTTTGGTTTTCGCACATTTATTGTTTTGTTAGTTATTTAATGTATAGTTCCTTCATTAAAGAACATGAATAACCACCAAGCTGCATTTTGGTCCGCCTCTACTTCACCACAGGAAAACCGTTACAGTTGTGGAAAAATAATTAGTGTTTGAATTCTTATCATTGAAAAGGATTTAATCATTTTATTGTTTTCCATACAGAGGCTCTCTGGATGTTTACTTTAACAAAAACAAGAAAAGAAAAAAACAGTTTTATTAGTGCATTGCAAAACAAATATTATATTAATGACGATAGGTCCTTTTTTTCAATATTAAATTATTAACCTAATGTTCTAATATTTTTTTAGGGATCCTGTCAGTCACAGGCCCTTGGAATTGTCCTAACTTTCCCCCCCATACGGCGCTGTATGGGTCGATCTGCGCGCTCTCGTGCGGTCTTCAGTTCCAGTAGCTGTAGTTTCCTCTGTAATCACGTTCTTTCTGGCTTTGAGTTAGTTCCAAACAAAACACAGCAGTCGTCTACGAGTTTACAGATCTCTGCCACGGCTGCATTTGCTCCCCTCCATATGGTTCACATCCCTTTGACAGGATTTCTTACAATGCTTCGGTTGTCAACTCACTGAGTCCCCAAAAAGCATTCTGTTACACTCTGATTTCTTCATTTGTGCTGTGCAGTTTATGATCATTGCAAAAAATGCTACAAAGTTCACCCGTTTCACATGTAATATAGTGCATTCAGAAAGTTTTCAGACCCCTTGACTCTTTCCACATATTGTTACCTCTTACAGCCTAATTCTAAAATTGATTAAATCGCCCCTCCCCCCCAATCTACACACAATACCCCATAATGACAAAGCAAAAACAGGTTTAGACATTTTTGCAAATAAATGTGATATAATGGAAATTGATATGATTTATATGTTTAAGGTAATGGTAAGATAATGACTAAATGATTTATATGTTTAAGGTAATGTTAAGATATTTACTAAAAATATTCCACCCTGAAACCATGTAATTGTGTGAAATTTATTCGAATCAGAAAACTATATGTGTAGTTTTAGTCAGAATTAGGACCTTTTTGTTCCTTTTTAGTATGTAAGCAGGGTGCAAGTGGGAAACAAAAGGTAAGAGGAGCTATCGACAGACAAGTTGTACTACTGTGCTCCTTATAGGACATTCTGTCTCCACCCGTGGAGGGGAGAAACTGTTAGGCTTGCAGAAAATTATGAAACATGTTGCAGATTCAACCATGTATCTGTGTAGTGGAAAAACACTGGCTGTCTGAGCAAGGCATACCTTAAGATTTGAACTTGTTTGTGTGTGTTATAAACACTGTTTGCATTTTTGATTTTAGAGCGCTCTCGTGAATAAACATTTTGACTATTCTAAGCTGGACACTCTGTCTGTTTCATTTAAACCAGAACCTTACAAACTCTGGGTTGCAGACTGAGTAGATTAAATGAAGTTTATGAACATTGATGTGAAATTCTCATAACAAAATGTGAAACTGAAATATAAAATTTACACTAGTAAACTCAACAGAAAAATAAATGTCCCTTTTTCAGAATCCTGTCTTTCAAAGATAATTTGATCAAATCCAAATAACTTCACATATCTTCAATGTAAAGGGTTTAAACACTGTTTACCATGCACCTAATGAACATGCACCTGTGGAATGGTCGTTAATACACTAACAGTTTACAGACGGTTGGCAATTAAGGTCACAGTTATGAAAATTTAGGACACTAAAGAGGCCTTTCTACTGACTCGGGAAAACACCAGAAGAAAGATGCCCAGGGTCCCTGCTCGTCTGCGTGAACGTGCCTTGGGCATGCTGCAAGGAGGCATGAGGATGGCAGATGTGGCCAGGGCAATAAATTGAAATGTCCGTACTGTGAGACACCTAAGACAGCGCTACAGGGAGACAGGATGGACAGCTGATCATCCTCACAGTGGCACACTACGTGTAACACCACCTGCACAGGATCGGTACATCCGAACTTCACACCTGCGGGACAGGTACAGGATGGTAACAACAACTGCCAGAGTTACACCAGGAACGCACATCAGTGCTCAGACTGTACTCAATAGGCTGAGAGAGGCTGGACTGAGGACTTGTAGGCCTGTTGTAAGCCAGGTCCTCACCAGACATCACCGGCAACAACGTCACCTATGGGCACAAACCCACTGTCGCTGGACCAGACAGGACTGGCAAAAAGTGCTCTTCACTGATGAGTTGCGGTTTTGTCTCACCAGGGGTGATGGTCGGATTCGCATTTATCGTTGAAGGAATGAGCGTTACACCGAGGCCTGTACTCTGAAGCGGGATCGATTTGGAGGTGGAGGGTCCGTCATGATATGGGGCGGTGTGTCACAGCATCATCGGACTGAGCTTGTTGTCATTGCAGGCAATCGCAACGCTGTGCGTTACAGGGAAGACCTCCTCCCTCATATGGTACCCTTCCTGCAGGCTCATCCTGACATGAGCCTCCAGCACGACAATGCCACCAGCCATACTGCTCGTTCTCTGCGTGATTTCCTGCAAGACAGGAATGTCAGTGTTCTGCCATGGCCAGCAAAGAGCCCGGATCTCAATCCCATTGAAAATGTCTGGGACCTGTTGGATCGGAGGGTGAGGGCTTGGGCCATTCCCCCCAGAAATGTATGGGAAGAGCGAGGTAACATCTCACAGTAAGAACTGGCAAATATGGTGCAGTCCATGAGGAGGAGCTGTACTGCAATACTTATTGCAGCTGGTGGCCACACCAGATACTGACTGTTACTTTTGATTTTGACCCACCCTTTGATCAGGGACACATTATTCCATTTCTGTTAGTCACATGTCTGTTCAACTTGTTCTGTTTCTGTCTTAGTTTCATACAAATATTTACACGTTAAGTTTGCTTTAAATAAACGCAGTTTACAGTGAGAGGACATTTATTTTTTTGCTGAGTTTATTCAGACCCTTTACACAGTACTTTGTTGAAGCACCTTGGCAGCAACTGCAGCCTCGAGTCTTCTTGGGTATGATGCTACAAGCGTGGCACACCTGTATTCGGGGAGTTTCTCTCATTCCTCTCTGCAGATCCTCTCAATTTCTGTCAGGTTGGATGGAGAGTGTTGCTGCACAGCTATTTTCAGATCTCTCCAGAGATGTTAGGTTGGGTTCAAGTCCGGGCTCTGGCTGGACACTCAAGGACATTCAGAGACTTGTCCTGAAGCCACTCCTACGTTGTCTTGGCTGTGTGCTTAGGGTTGTTGTCCTGTTGGAAGGTGAAACTTTACCCCAGTCTGAGATCCTGAGCGCTCTGTAGCAGATTTTCATCAAGGATCTCTCTATACTTTGCTCCATTCATCTTTGCTCGATCATGACTTATCTCCCAGTCCCTGCCACTGAAAAACTTCCCCACAGCATGACACCACCACCATGCTTCACCATAGAGATGGTGCCAGGCTTCCTCCAGTTCAATCTTGGTTTCATCAGACGAGAGAATCTTGTTTCTCATGGTCTGAGAGTCTTTTAGAGGCCTTTTGGCAAACTCCAAGTGGGCTGTCATGTGCCTTTTACTGAGGAGTGGGTTCCGTCTGGCCACTCTAATGGACTGATTGGTGGAGTGCTGCAGAGATGGTTGTCCTTCTGTGAGATTATCCCATCTCCACAGATGAACTTTGGAGCTCTGTCAGAGTGACCATCTGGTTCTTGGTCACTTCCTTTCGCCACCGATTGCTCGGTTTGGCCGGGTGGCCAGCTCTAGAAAGACTCTTGGTGGTTCCAAACTTCTTCCATTTAAGAATGATTGTGGCCACTGTGTTCTTGGGGACCTTCAATGCAGCATAATTTTTGTTGGTACCCTTCCCCAGATCTGGGCTTCAACACAATCCTGTCTCAGAGGTCTACGGACAATTCCTTCGACCTCATGACTTGGTTTTTGCTCTTATATGCACTGTCAACTGTTAGAATTTAAATAGACAGGTGTATGCTTTTCCAAATCATGTCCGATCAATTGAATTTACCACAGGTGGACTCCAAGTCCAAGTGTCAAGGATTATCAATGGAAACAGGATTCACCTGAGTTCAATTTCAAGTCTCATAACAAAGGGTCTGAATACTTACAGTGGAGCAAAAAAAGTATTTAGTCAGCCCCCAATTGTGCAAGTTCTCCCACTTCAAAATATGAGAGAGGCCTGTAATTTTCATCATAGGTACACTTCAACTATGACAGACAAAATGAGGGAAAAAATCCAGAAAATCACATTGTAGGATTTTTTAATGAATTTATTTGCAAATTATGGTGGAAAATAAGTATTTGGTCAATAACAAAAGTTTATCTCAATACTTTGTTTTTTACCCTTTGTTGGCAATGACAGAGGTCAAACGTTTTCTGTAAGTCTTCACAAGGTTTTCACACACTGTTGCTGGTATTTTTGCCCATTCCTCCATGCAGATCTCCTCTAGAGCAGTGATGTTTTGGGGCTGTTGCTGGGCAACACGGACTTTCAACTCCCTCCAAAGATTTTCTATGGGGTTGAGATCTGGAGACTGGCTAGGCCACTCCAGGACCTTGAAATGCTTCTTACGAAGCCACTCCTTCGTTGCCCGGGCGGTGTGTTTGGGATCATTGTCATGCTGAAAGACCCAGCCACATTTGATCTTCATTGCCCTTGCTGATGGAAGGAGGTTTTCACTCAAAATCTCACGATACATGGCCCCATTCATTCTTTCCTTTACACGGATCAGTCGTCCTGGTTCCTTTGCAGAAAACCGCCCCAAAGCATGATGTTTCTACCCCCATGCTCCACAGTAGGTATGGGATTCTTTGGATGCAACTCAGCATTCTTTGTCCTCCAAACACGACGAGTTGAGATTTTACCAAAATATTTTGGTTTCGTCTGACCATATGACATTCTCCCAATCTTCTTCTGGATCATCCAAATGCTCTCTAGAAAACTTCAGATGGGCCTGGACATGTACTGGCTTAAGCAGGGGGACACGTCTGGCACCGCAGGATTTGAGTCCCTAGTGGCGTAGTGTGTTACTGATGGTAGGCTTTGTTACTTTGGTCCCAGCTCTCTGCAGGTCATTCAATAGGTCCCCCAGTGTGGTTCTGGGATTTTTGCTCACAGTTCTTGTTATCATTTTGACCCCACGGGGTGAGATCTTGCGTGGAGCCCCAGATCGAGGGAGATTATCAGTGGTCTTGTATGTCTTCCATTTCCTAATAATTGCTCCCACAGTTGATTTCTTCAAACCAAGCTGCTTACCTATTGCAGATTCAGTCTTCCCAGCCTGGTGCAGGTCTACAATTTTGTTTCTGGTGTCCTTTGACAGCTCTTTGATCTTGGCCATAGTGGAGTTTGGAGTGTGACTGTTTGAGGTTGTGGACAGGTGTCTTTTATACTGATAACAAGTTCAAACAGGTGCCATTAATACAGGTAACATTTACATTTAAGTCATTTAGCAGACGCTCTTATCCAGAGCGACTTACAAATTGGTGCATTCACCTTATGACATCCAGTGGAACAACCACTTTACAATAGTGCATCTAAATATTTTAAGGGGGGAGGGTGAGAAGGATTACTTTATCCTATCCTAGGTATTCCTTAAAGAGGTGGGGTTTCAGGTGTCTCCGGAAGGTGGTGATTGACTCCGCTGTCCTGGCGTCGTGAGGGAGTTTGTTCCACCATTGGGGAGCCAGAGCAGCGAACAGTTTTGACTGAGCTGAGCGGGAACTGTACTTCCTCAGTGGTAGGGAGGCGAGCAGGCCAGAGGTGGATGAACGCAGTGCCCTTATTTGGGTGTAGGGCCTGATCAGAGCCTGGAGGTACTGAGGTGCCGTTCCCCTCACAGCTCCGTAGGCAAGCACCATGGTCTTGTAGCGGATGCGAGCTTCAACTGGAAGCCAGTGGAGAGAGCGGAGGAGCGGGGTGACGTGAGAGAACTTGGGAAGGTTGAACACTAGACGGGCTGCGGCGTTCTGGATGAGTTGTAGGGGTTTAATGGCACAGGCAGGGAGCCCAGCCAACAGCGAGTTGCAGTAATCCAGACGGGAGATGACAAGTGCCTGGATTAGGACCTGCGCCGCTTCCTGTGTGAGGCAGGGTCGTACTCTGCGGATGTTGTAGAGCATGAACCTACAGGAACGGGCCACCGCCTTGATGTTAGTTGAGAACGACAGTTTGTTGTCCAGGATCACGCCAAGGTTCTTAGCGCTCTGGGAGGAGGACACAATGGAGTTGTCAACCGTGATGGCGAGATCATGGAACGGGCAGTCCTTCCCCGGGAGGAAGAGCAGCTCCGTCTTGCCGAAGTTCAGCTTGAGGTGGTGATCCGTCATCCACACTGATATGTCTGCCAGACATGCAGAGATGCGATTCGCCATCTGGTCATCAGAAGGGGGAAAGGAGAAGATTAATTGTGTGTCGTCTGCATAGCAATGATAGGAGAGACCATGTGAGGTTATGACAGAGCCAAGTGACTTGGTGTATAGCGAGAATAGGAGAGGGCCTAGAACAGAGCCCTGGGGACACCAGTGGTGAGAGCGCGTGGTGAGGAGACAGATTCTCGCCACGCCACCTGGTAGGAGCGACCTGTCAGGTAGGACGCAATCCAAGCGTGGGCCGCGCCGGAGATGCCCAACTCGGAGAGGGTGGAGAGGAGGATCTGATGGTTCACAGTATCGAAGGCAGCCGATAGGTCTAGAAGGATGAGAGCAGAGGAGAGAGAGTTAGCTTTAGCGGTGCGGAGCGCCTCCGTGATACAGAGAAGAGCAGTCTCAGTTGAATGACTAGTCTTGAAACCTGACTGATTTGGATCAAGAAGGTCATTCTGAGAGAGATAGCGGGAGAGCTGACCAAGGACGGCACGTTCAAGAGTTTTGGAGAGAAAAGAAAGAAGGGATACTGGTCTGTAGTTGTTGACATCGGAGGGATCGAGTGTAGGTTTTTTCAGAAGGGGTGCAACTCTCGCTCTCTTGAAGACGGAAGGGACGTAGCCAGCGGTCAGGGATAAGTTGATGAGCGAGGTGAGGTAAGGGAGAAGGTCTCCGGAAATGGTCTGGAGAAGAGAGGAGGGGATAGGGTCGAGCGGGCAGGTTGTTGGGCGGCCGGCCGTCACAAGACGCGAGATTTCATCTGGAGAGAGAGGGAGAAAGAGGTCAGAGCACAGGGTAGGGCAGTGTGAGCAGAACCAGCGGTGTTGTTTGACTTAGCAAACGAGGATCGGATGTCGTCGATCTTCTTTTCAAAATGGTTGACGAAGTCATCTGTAGAGAGGGAGGAGGGGGGGGAGGAGGATTCAGGAGGGAGGAGAATGTGGCAAAGAGCTTCCTAGGGTTAGAGGCAGATGCTTGGAATTTAGAGTGGTAGAAAGTGGCTTTAGCAGCAGAGACAGAGGAGGAAAATGTAGAGAGGAGGGAGTGAAAGGATGCCAGGTCCGCAGGGAGGCGAGTTTTCCTCCATTTCCGCTCGGCCTTCCGGAGCCCTGTTCTGTGAGCTCGCATTGAGTCGTCAAGCCACGGAGCGGGAGGGGAGGACCGAGCCGGCCTGGAAGATAGGGGACATAGAGAGTCAAAGGATGCAGAAAGGGAGGAGAGGAGGGTTGAGGAGGCAGAATCAGGAGATAGGTTGGAGAAGGTTTGAGCAGAGGGAAGAGATGATAGGATGGAAGAGGAGAGGGTAGCGAGGGAGAGAGAGCGAAGGTTGGGACGGCGCGATACCATCCGAGTAGGGGCAGTGTGGGAAGTGTTGGATGAGAGCGAGAGGGAAAAGGATACAAGGTAGTGGTCGGAGACTTGGAGGGAAGTTGCAATGAGGTTAGTGGAAGAACAGCATCTAGTAAAGATGAGGTCGAGCGTATTGCCTGCCTTGTGAGTAGGGGGAAGGTGAGAGGGTGAGGTCAAAAGAGGAGAGGAGTGGAAAGAAGGAGGCAGAGAGGAATGAGTCAAAGGTAGACGTGGGGAGGTTAAAGTCGCCCAGAACTGTGAGAGGTGACCCGTCCTCAGGAAAGGAGCTTATCAAGGCATCAAGCTCATTGATGAACTCTCCGAGGGGACCTGGAGGGCGATAAATGATAAGGATGTTAAGCTTGAAAGGGCTGGTAACTGTGACAGCATGAAATTCAAAGGAGGCGATAGACAGATGGGTAAGGGGAGAAAGAGAGAATGACCACATGGGAGAGATAAGGATCCCTATGCCACCACCCCGCTGACCAGAAGCTCTCGGGGTGTGCGAGAACACGTGGGCGGACGAAGAGAGAGCAGTAGGAGTAGCAGTGTTATCTGTGGTGATCCATGTTTCTGTCAGTGCCAAGAAGTCGAGGGACTGGAGGGAGGCATAGGCTGAGATGAACTCTGCCTTGTTGGCTGCAGATCGGCAGTTCCAGAGGCTACCGGAGACCTGGAACTCCACGTGGGTCGTGCGCGCTGGGACCACCAGATTAGGGTGGCAGCGGCCACGCGGTGTGGAGCGTTTGTATGGTCTGTGCAGAGAGGAGAGAACAGGGATAGACAGACACATAGTTGACAGGCTACAGAAGAGGCTACGCTAATGCAAGGAGATTGGAATGACAAGTGGACTACACGTCTCGAATGTTCAGAAAGTTAAGCTTACGTAGCAAGAATCTTATTGACTAAAATTATTAAAAATGATACAGTACTGCTGAAGTAGGCTAGCTGGCAGTGGCTGCGTTGTTGACTTTGTAGGCTAGCTGACAGTGGCTGCGTTGTTGACACTACACTAATCAAGTCGTTCCGTTGAGTGTAGTAGTTTCTACAGTGCTGCTATTCGGGGGCTAGCTGGCTAGCTAGCAGTGTTGATTACGTTACGTTGCGTTAAAAGAACGACAATAGCTGGCTAGCTAACCTAGAAAATCGCTCTAGACTACACAATTATCTTTGATACACAGACGGCTATGTAGCTAGCTATGTAGCTAGCTACGATCAAACAAATCAAACCGTTGTGCTGTAATGAAATGAAATGAAAAATGTGATACTACCTGTGGAGCGAAGCGGAATGCGACCGGGTTGTTGAGTGCGGAAGTTCTATTCAGTAGACGTTGGCTAGCTGTTGGCTAGCTAGCAGTGTCTCCTACGTTAAGGACGACAAATAGCTGGCTAGCTAACCTCGGTAAATTAAGATAATCACTCTAAGACTACACACTCTAAACTACACAATTATCTTGGATACGAAGACAGCAAAGACAACTATGTAGCTAGCTAACACTACACTAATCAAGTCGTTCAGTTGAGTGTAATAGTTTCTACAGTGCTGCTATTCGGTAGACGGTGGACGTTTGCTAGCTGGCTAGCTGCTGGGCAGATAGCAGTGTAGACTACGTTAGGACGACGAAATACGAAGTTGCAATAGAAGTGACGAGTGGAGGACAGAGGAGCCTCTTAAAGAAGTTGTTACAGGTCTGTGAGATCCAGAAATCTTGCTTGTTTGTAGGTGATCAAATACTTATTTTAAACCATAATTTGCAAATAAATTCATAAAAAATCCTACAATGTGATTTTCTGGAATTTTTTTATTCTAATTTTGTCTGGCATAGTTGAAGTGTACCTATGATGAAAATGACAGGCCTCTCATCTTTTTAAGTGGGAGAACTTAAAAAGCACAATTGGTGGCTGACAATACTTTTTTTGCCCCACTATGTAAAGAAGGTAATTCTGTTATTTTTTTATTTATGTTTTCTAAAATAAAAGTAAAACAGTTTTTGCTTTGTCATGATGGGGTATTGCTGATGTGTAGATTGCTGAGATTTAAAAATAATAATAATTTTTAGAATAAGGCTGTAACATAAAATGTGGAAAAAGTCAAGGCACTGTTTATCAGGATCCCTTGATTGCCAAGAAACATTCACTGGTGCAGGCTCAATTACCATTTCTACCACTTACTCCTTCCACTCTTCTCACTTCTTCCAGATAGAAGGGGCCGCAATGGAGAGGCTCAAGATCCTCGGCGTGCACATCACCGAGGAGCTGAAATGGTCCCTCCACACTGACAGCATGGTGAAGAAGTAGTGCCTCCTCAACCTTAGGAGACTAAAGAAATTTGACTTGGCCCCTTAGACCCTTTTGAACTTCTACAGATGCACCATCGAGAGCATTCTGTCAGGCTGTATCGCGCTTAGGATTTTGCCTGTGCTTAGCTCCATTCCATTAATTGTTTTATCCTGAAACCCCCCCAATCCATAACAATTACAAGCATACCCATAACATGATGCAGCCATCACTATGCTTGAAAATATTGAGAGTGGTACTTAGTAATGTGTTGTATTGGATTTGCCCCAAACAAGACATTGTATACAGGATAAAAAGTGAATTGCTTTGTCACATTTTTTGCAGTATTACTTTAGTGCATTGTTGCAAACAGGAAGCATGTTTAGGAATATTTCACTCGGGCCAAGCTTCCTGCCATCCAGGATCTCTATACGGGGAGGTGTCAGAGGAAGGACCTAAAAATTGTCAGTGCCATGTCTAGGTCCAAAAGGCTCCCTAACAGCTTCTACTCGCAAGCTGAACACTTAATCAAATGGCTACCCGGACTACTTGCATTGATTGACCCCCTTTTTTACGCTGCTGCTACTCGCTGTGTATCATCTATGCATTGTCACTTTACCCCTACCTACATGTGCATATTACCTCAATTACCTTGACTAACCCATACTCCTGGACTAACCGGTACCCCCTGTATATAGTGTGTTAGAAAGAATAGTGTAAAATCAAGGAATTACTTTATTCCATCAACATCACATCAGTAAGGTAAATATTAAACTATACTTGTTCTAGCCTAGATTTACTCTCTCTCTTAAAACATGTATTTACACAAGCCTGTTTCAAATGACAATTTAACAAAGGGTTAAAAGGATATACACTCCAGGTAGTAATATCAAGTACAGGGTTACATTCGTTCATGTTTATTATTTCACCCGTCATCACAAGACCTGGAGCCTTCAGGCCATTTACTGCAAACAGCTTGAGGCCAAGGACTGTTTGTAAAGACCCATACCATAGATGATAGTTAAGAAAAAACCCAGAGTTCACAAGCTTAACAAACAGTTGACATACATCAGTATAATATAGCCAAGTGTCTGAGTAAGTCAATTATTGAGTGGCAATGTTTGCTACAGCCATATAACAGATATGAGAGATGATAGAGGGGAGGATGAAAGATATCCGATTAAGGAGAACTCCTACCTACTACCCAGTGCCATGGGAGGGCAATAGGGGAAAGTGACACAGTAAGGGGTTGTTTTTGGACCTCTTCCCCAATGAAAGCATGACCTCAGGGTCATCTCACTTGACTTGTTAAAAAGGTGTTAGAAAAGTGTTTTATGAATAGAACATAAGAAAAAGCATTCAGAGGGGAAATAGTGTTACTCTTCAATAACACGACAGTGTTGTGGCTATGCCAGCACACCAAACAACA
Organism: Oncorhynchus gorbuscha; assembly: GCF_021184085.1. Taxonomy (NCBI): domain Eukaryota; kingdom Metazoa; phylum Chordata; class Actinopteri; order Salmoniformes; family Salmonidae; genus Oncorhynchus; species Oncorhynchus gorbuscha. The sequence continues at coordinate 11,068,010 of NC_060196.1, read as the reverse complement.
AGTCTGTATCATGTGAGAATGTGATCATATCCAGATGCTCAACTGAGGGACTTGTTTTTTTATTTTGATCGAGTTCCCAGACATCCCTCGTGTACATCTCAAGCTACGATTTCTCCCTATTGTGGACATTCCTATGTCTGATAAGGCTACTTAGGAAGGAGAAGCTCTTGTAACATAGTTTGCACTTGAAGCTGTCCTTTGTGTGAACAGTCTGGTGCTGTTTCACATATTTCGCCTTAGCGAATCGCTTCCCACACGTAGGGCAGGCGTATGGCTTGTCGGCGTCGGTCCCAATGCTTGGGCTCCCACGTTTTGACCCAATGACACCAGAGAGCCCTTCATGACATGGAGCCATTGTTTGGGTGTTGTCGGGATTGTGTGCTGTGTTATAGGCTAGGTACTTGTTGTGGTGACTGCCCATACTGACCCTGTCTGTATTCGTGGGGTAACAATTAAGCAGCTGTGGAAGGCTAGACCCAGGCCCAGGGGGATCTCTCACCACTCTCTGTGAAGGCTGATGCCCAGGCTGACCTGCTCTGTTCATATCATAGGAACAGGAGGGTCTATCTCTATCAACCCCAGGCCCTGCTCCATCCCTGCACTGAGTCTGTGAAGAGAAGGGTCTGGGCTGCGGACTGGATCCCTGACTGGAGACTCTGTCTCTCTGATGAACACCAGGGCTGAGGTTGTTCAGTCCACCTGTCCACTGGTTTTGTTTTGTGTGGTGGTGGAGTCTCTGTCCCTCGTGGTTGGGTCCTGGTTCAGACACGGAAAGGAAGAGCAACGGCTCTTGATCCAGGGTTCTGATCCGGGGCCAGGGTTTGTGACCAGCCGCCTCAAGGGTCCGGTCTCTCCCGCCAGGAACACCAGTTATCAGCAGGTCCTCATGGACTGCAGACTGTAAACACATTGTACAAAAGATAATATACAGGTTTATAGTAGTCATTCTTTGCTGTACAAACAGAAACATGACATGATATTATCAAATGTTAGCCATAGTCAAGCCCACCTCTAACACTGTGATTCAAGTACCCAAAAATATGGAGACATTGGAGTTTATTATAAATAATGTCCATATGTGTTGGTTCGACTGTGACAAGGGAAACTCAGTCCCTGAAATGATAAAAAAATAACCAAGTCAGTCAGCGCAGAGTCAATGTTGTATTTAATTTCAACAAGATGGTTATACACTCACATAACGTGAAGTACAGTACTTTTATTACACAAAATGATACGTGACAAGTAGAATAACTTCTCACTATGGTAACTAGAATTTTGGGGAAAAGGTTCAACATTACATTACACACATCTTCACTACTTTATGTCAAGTAAACATGAATGAAGGCACTCGTTATAAAACACCAGATCAAACAACAGGACAAGGTTGTCACTCATCAATGAAGCATTTTTAGACACCATCACCATATCATCTACTCTCTCATCATACTCATGATTTCCTCAGTCCACCTCCTCCAGTTCCACACTACATATAAAAACAATATAATTAACTACATTACATGTCACTATACTCAATACAAATGAACTACAAACAAACTAACTTGTACTACATTATATGTCACTATCCTCTATACATGGGCCATGTGCATTTTCTGCTGGTGTATCCTGAGGTAGCTCTTCTCTAAGAACCTCTTCCCGCAGTGTGTACAGGCGAATGGCCTCTCTCCCGTGTGGACTTTCAGGTGCACCTTCAGCTGGTGCTGGCGGGAGAATCTCTTCTCACACTGGGGGCAGCTGTAGGGTTTCTCCCCTGTATGGACTCTCTGGTGCCTATTCAGGCTGGACGATTGAGAAAAACTGGCCCGGCACAGGTGGCAGCCGAACGGTTTCTCCCCCGTGTGCATCCTCTGGTGGATCTCCACCTGTTTGGGGAAACTGAAGGCTTTCCTACAGAACGAACACTGGAAGCGCTTCTCTTTGGCGCTGCCACCTTTACTGATTCGGTCTCTACTATTTTCATTTGTCAATGGTCTTGTGTAGCCATTTAATGTTGAGGCACCGGCATTGTCTGAGATCTGGTTTAACATCAGAGGAGTGTGAGGAGAATGAAGGCCAGGGAGTGTCTGTGTTGTTGCAGGGTCCACGTTCCAGTTGATAGATCCTATAGAAGACAGGCTGAAGGCAGCATCTGTTAGGGCCTGAGGCGCCAACAGTCTCTCTGAATCACAACTATAGGAGCAGGACGGAGCGTCGCTAGCCGAGTCTGTGTCTGTTCTCATATGGACACCTCCCTGTCCCTGCAGACCAAATCTACGCCTCGTCCTGGTTTCATCCAGTCTGTTGTCATGGAGACTAAGTTTGGATGTTGTTTTGTGTTCAACTGTCTGTTTCTGGTTAACAGTGTTGTTCCCCAGCCCAGAGTTGAGGACGCTGTCCCATCCACTGACCTCCACTATCTCGCCTCTGATCCTGGCCTGCTCAGTGATGTTGTCCCCTGGGCCCTTGGCTGCAGCAGTCTGGGTATCCAAGATGGCCACCCAGTCTCCTCTGTTATCCTCTAGCCAATCACCTTCAGGAAAAGGTTACAAAATACTTTACAAACATGCAGAGAACTCTACATATGGAGTTTGAGTCAATTAAATCATCAAGTTTATACATTATGTTTGTTATAAACATACACTGAGTATATAAAACATTAAGAACACCTCTTTTCATGACAGTTTTTAACTGGTCATTCTATGATCCCAGATTGATGTCACTTGTTAAATCCACTTAAATCATTGTAAATGAAGGGGAGGAGACAGGTTAAATAAGGGTTTTTAAGCCTTGAGACATGGATTGTGTGTGTGTGCCATTCAGAAGGTGAATGGGCAAGACAGAAAATGTAAGTGCCTTTCAACGGTTTGTGTCAAAAACTGCAATGCTGCTGTTTTTTTCTTCACCCTCAACAGTTTCCCATGTGTATCAACAATGGGCCACCACCCAAAGGACATCCAGCCAACTTGACACAACTGTGGGATGCATTGGAGTCAACATCCCTGTGGAACGATTGACACCTTGTCGAGTCCATACCCTGATGAATTGAGGCAGTTCTGAGGGTAAAAGTGTGGGGAGGTGCAACTCAATATTAGGAAGGTGTTCCTAATGTTTGATATACTTAGTTTTATGTAGATACATCACTATTCCCAGTGAAGTATATCTATTATGTTCTGTATATGTGTCTCCCATACCTTGTTCCCCCATCTTTAGTTCACTCAGCAGATCAATGCTCTCTGGTCTGTCTTCTATCGTCTCCTCTTTGACCAGCAGCAGATCAGGCTTCCCATCCTCCATGTCTACTGACTGTAAGAGATACAGAGTGAGAGGATGTTGGATCAGGAAATCTGATATGAGCACCCTGCTATGGAGCATCTTCTAATTCGGCAATGAGGGATTGCTATGCAAACACGTTTGGCGATTTGCTTACTTGACACTCATTAAAAGGATAGTTTGGGATTTTGGGAATGAAGCCCTTATCTACTCCCCCAGAGACAGATTAACTGCTGTATACCATTATTATGCCTCTGAGTCCAGTATGCAGGCAGTTTGAGGTAATTTGCAGAGCCAATGTTAACTAGCTTAGCGCAAAGAATGGAAGTATTTGGGTACACCTAGCATGCCAGCTGTACCCAAATACTTCCCGTGTTTACGCTGAGCTAGTGAGCACTGGCTTGCAAAATTACCTTTAACTTCCTACATACAGAGACGTAAAAATGGTTTCCATGACTTCATCGGTCTCTAGGGAAGTAGATAAAGAGCTTAATTAGCAAAATCCCAAACAAACCCTTTTAATGGTTTGATAATTCAAAGTCATGGTCCCAGACTTAAAGGTTCAATGCAGCCGTTTTTATCTCAATATAAGTACACTGCTCAAAAAAATAAAGGGAACACTAAAATAACACATCTTATATCTGAATGAATTAAATATTTAAATACTTTTTTCTTTACATACTTGAATGTGCTGACAACAAAATCACACAAAAATGATCAATGGAAATCAAATTTATCAACCCATGGAGGTCTGGATTTGGAGTCACATTCAAGATTAAAGTGGAAAACCACACTACAGGCTGATCCAACTTTGATTTAATGTCCTTAAAACAAGTCAAAATGAGGCTCAGTAGTGTGTGTGGCCTCCACGTGCCTGTATGACCTCCCTACAACGCCTGGGCATGCTCCTGATGAGGTGGCGGATGGTCTCCTGAGGGATCTCCTCCCAGACCTGGACTAAAGCATCCACCAACTCCTGGACAGTCTGTGGTGCAACGGTGGATGGTTGGTGGATGGAGCGAGACATGATGTCCCAGATGTGCTCAATTGGATTCAGGTCTGGGGAACAGGTGGGCCAGTCCATAGCATCAATGCCTTCCTCTTGCAGGAACTGCTGACACACTCCAGCCACATGAGGTCTAGCATGGTTTTGCATTAGGAGGAACCCAGGGCCAACCGCACCAGCATATGGTCTCACAAGGGGTCTGAGGATCTCATCTCGGTACCGAATGGCAGTCAGGATACTTCTGGCGAGTACATGGAGGGCTGTGCGGCCCCCCAAAGAAATGCAACCCCACACCATGACTGACCCACCGCCAAACCGGTCATGCTGGAGGATGTTGCAGGCAGCAGAACGTTCTCCACGGCGTCTCCAGACTCTGTCACGTCTGTCACATGTACTCAGTGTGAACCTGCTTTCATCTGTGAAGAGCACAGGGCGCCAGGGGCGAATTTGCCAATCTTGGTGTTCTCTGGCAAATGCCAAACGTCCTGCACGGTGTTGGGCTGTAAGCACAACCCCCACCTGTGGACGTCGGGCCCTCATACCACCCTCATGGAGTCTGTTTCTGACCGTTTGAGCAGACACATGCACATTTGTGGCCTGCTGGAGGTCATTTTGCAGGGCTCTGGCAGTGCTCCTCCTGCTCCTCCTTGCACAAAGGTGGAGGTAGCGGTCCTGCTGCTGGGTTGTTGCCCTCCTATGGCCTCCTCTACGTCTCCTGATGTACTGGCTTGTCTCCTGGTAGCGCCTCCATGCTCTGGACACTACGCTGACAGACACAGCAAACCTTCTTGCCACAGCTCGCATTGATGCGCCATCCTGGATGAGCTGCACTACCTGAGCCACTTGTGTAGGTTGTAGACTCCGTCTCATGCTACCACTAGAGCGAAAGCACCGCCAGCATTCAAAATTGACCAAAACATCAGCCAGGAAGCATAGGAACTGAGAAGTGGTCTGTGGTTATCACCTGTAGAACCACTCTTTATTGGGGGTGTCTTGCTAATTGCCTATAATTTCCACCTGTTGTCTATTCCATTTGCACAACAGCATGTGACATTTATTGTCAATCAGTGTTGCTTCCTAAGTGGACAGTTTGATTTCACAGAAGTGTGATTGACTTGGGGTTACATTGTGTTGTTTAAGTGTTCCCTTTATTTTTTTGAGCAGTGTATTTCTGGGTAACAATTAAGTTCCTTACTGTGATTTGTTTTCAAATAAATAGCTTCTTAGCAAAGAGCAATTTCTCAAGCAATAATTTAGCCAGGACTGTATGGGAGTGGTCTGTGTGGGGAGGGGAAAACTAGCTATTTTTGGTCTATTAAAAGGATACTTAAGTATTTTGGAATTTCTTAACCAGAGCCAGACGAACTCATGGATACCATTTATGTGTCTCTGCAATTTGAAGGTAGCATATCATTATTTTAGAGCAATTGCTGGTAATCTATGGGTATCAGCTAGCCAGCTCCTCTCAAAAGCAGGGAAATAGACCTAACTTCTCCATAGCTGGGTGGTTGGTAATTTGTCTTACATAGTAATCAATATTTATACATTTGTTAAAATTACTGATAATAATAATTAGATTCTATCAACTTCCTGATTTACGGACTACTTTGGGTTCTGCCTGCTCTCTCTTCCTTTGAGACTTGATGTGGTTTTGTAAACAAAACTCCTGGGAGGCAGCCAGCTTTTGCGTACTGTAGTAGCTAAAGTAGCTAGCTTGCTAATTGGCAAATCATCATAAAAATTTGATCAATGATGTCGGACTTGGAGGTAGAAGAAGACCATTTTTATTCAGACTTGTTTATTTGAGCCATAATTTACTGGGGAAGAACATGCGCAGTTGGACGCTTAGTGAGCACAGAGGGAGGCTGAATCAGCAGAGCTAGTAGACCAGGTGTTCTGAAACATTTTCACTCAGGGGCCCGCATTCCAGCATTGGGGAACATCCCCCGTAAGCGTCACATCTATTTCTATAGGCACAAACACTGTACACACCACTCTTGTTGGAGAGAATTGTGTAGAATTGCTACAAAATTTGCTTTAAAACTGAAACATGTTCTTTGCACCCCATGACAAAATGTGTAGAATTGCAGGAAATAAGCTTGAAACCTAAATCTCTATACTTTATTTTCTTTGCATTTCATATGAATTCATCACCAAAAATAAATCAACTATACTGTTGCATATATGGGAGGGCTGAAACAAATAAATAGGTAATTGATATTTTTTATAACCTTTATTTACTAGGCAAGTCAGTTAAGAACAAATTCTTATTTTCAATGACGGCCTAGGAACAGTGGGTTGAACTGCCTGTTCAGGGGCAGAACGACAGATTTGTACCTTGTCAGCTTGGGGATGCTTGCAGCTTGCAACCTTTCAGTTACTAGTCCAATGCTCTAACCACTAGGCTACCCTGCCGCCCCATATGAATTATGATACAATTGCAGTCACAGAGAAAGAAATATCAACAGTTCCTCATTGTTTACATGATTTGTATGAATTATATTTTATTGATTGGTATAATGATTTGGTATCAATACACGTTTGGTGTCAATTACAAATGACATACATTTCTCTGTTTTTGTTCACTCTAAGGCAGTAGCTTCAAAGCCCAGTATCATCTGATTTACATCTCCAATATTTGCTGTCAGTTGTCATTTTTGCCTTGTTCATTTTACATGGCGTTCAGTTGATTATATTATGCTAAACTATGTGAATTAGAATGTCTTTGCGTTCTAAAACAGTGTTGACACCTTTTCCCATTACATTTCTTGTATTTAATGATCTTCACCCCATTTTTCCCTTAAAGGATGGTGTAGTCCCCTTGTTTTTTTATTTAAGAATTAGTTTTACACCCTGGATGCCAGGTGGTTTTTGGAATGGACATCCCTTATGAAACTTTGCAATTCATTCAAATTATGTTTCAATGTAATTGTTTTCTCTGTCGGCTTGACTGCCTGTGCTCAGCATATGTGGGAACTCCTTCAAGACTGTTGGAAAAGCATTCCTTATGAAGCTGGTTGAGAGAATGCCAAGAGTGTGCAAAGCTGTCACCAAGGAGAAGGGTTGCTACTTTGAAGGTAACTCTGGGTCTTCCTTTCCTGTGGCGGTCCTCATGACAGCCAGTTTCATTATAGCGCTTGATGGTTTTTACAACTGCACTTGAAGAAACTTTCAAAGTTCTTGACATTTTCCAGATTGACTGACTGTCATTTCTCTTTTCTGTGCTGTTCTTGCCATAATATGGACTTGGTCTTTTACCAAATAGGGTCATCTTCTGTATACCACCCCAACCTTGTCACAAACGCATTAAGAAAATAAATTCCACAAATGAACTTTTAACAAGGCACACCTGTTCAATGAAATGAAACCTCATGAAGCTGGTTGAGAGAATGCCAAGAGTGGGCAAAGCTGTCATCAAGGCAAAGGTTGGCAACTTTGAAGAATCTCAAATATAAAATACATTTTGATTTGTTTAACACTTTTTTTGGTTACTACATGATTCCAAATGTGTTATTTCATAGTTTTGATGTCTTCACTATTATTCTACAATGTAGAAAATAGTTTTTTAAAACTTAAAAAACAACCCTGGAATGAGTAGGTGTGTCCAAACTTTTGACTGATCATTTAATTGATCTTCTTAAAGAAGGATTGTGGTAGATTGAGAGGCAGCGTGCTTAGTTTGCATTATTTCAATTCTTGCTCAGAACATCAAAAAGAGGGAGGACCATCTCATAAAGGCTGTTTTCAAGAAATTCAAAATTGCTTCCAAGTTCTTTTCAAGCATGAACTTATTATTTGATGATGGGAAAATACCAAGATAATTCAGACCTTATGGTCCCCAAACTAAATTGAATGCTGAAATGTGGTCTTCAGTGCATCGAGAGACGAGGGTTGAAAGTCATGCATCCTCCGATACATTTTTTGGCAAAACCAACTACTTCTCGGAGTTCAGTATGTCAAATCGGAGGGCCTGTTGTCCGGACCTCTAGCATTCTCTATGGGGGTGTCACTGGGTTCACTTCTCGGGCCGACTCTCTTCTCTGTATATATCAATGATGTCGCTCTAGCTTCTGGCGATTCTCTGATCCACCTCTACTTGGACGACACCATTCTGTATACATCTGGCCCTTCTTTGGACACTGTGCTAACAAACCTCCAAACAAGCTTCAACGCCATACAACACTCCTTCCAACTGCTTTTAAATGCTATAAAAACTAAGTGCATGCTCTTCAACCGATTGCTGCCCGCATCCTCCTGCCTGACTAGCAGCACTACTCTGGACGGTTCTGACTTAGAATATGTAGATAACTACAAATACCTAGGTGTCTGGTTAGACTGTAAACTCTCCTTCCAGAATCACATATAGCATCTCCAATCCAAAATTAAATCTAGAATTGGCTTCCTATTTCGCAACAAAGCCAAAACATAGTCAGTGAAACTGACTATCCTACCGATCCTTTACTTCGGCGATGTCATTTACAAAATAGCCCTCAACACTCTACTCAGAAAACTTGATGCAGTCTATCACAGTGCCATCCGTTTTATCACCAAAGCCCCATATACTACCCACCACTGCGACCTGTATGCTCTCGTTGGCTGGCCCTCACTACATATCTGTCGCCAAACCCACTGGCTCCAGGTCAACTATAAGTATTTGCTAGGTATTGCCCCGCCTTATCTCAGCTCACTGGTCACCATAGCAACACTCACCCGTAGCATGCGCTCCAGCAGGTACATTGCACTGGTCATCCCCAAAGTCAACACTTACTTTGGCCACCTTTCCTTACAGTTCTCTGCTGCCAATGACTGGAACGAATCTCCCTCTCTAACTTTAAACATCAGCTGTCTGAGCAACTTACCGATCACTGTACCTGTACACAGCCAATCTGTAAATAGCACACCCGACTACCTCATCCCCATATTATTACTTACCCTCTTGCTCTTTTGCACCCCAGTATCTCTACTTGCACATCATCATCATTTGTACCCCAGTATCTCAACTTGCACATCATCATCATTTGCACATCTATCACTCCAGTATTAATGCTAAATTGTAATTATTTTTTTGCCTCTAGGGTCTATTTATTGCCTACCTCCATACTCTTCTACATTTGCACACACTGTACATAGATTTTTTTTTTTATGATTATTTTATTTTGTGTTAAACTTGTTCTCAACTGGCCTACCTGGTTAAATAAAGGTGAAATAAAAAAATAAAAAGAGAAAAGGCCTGAAAATGTGTTTTTCACAGTAAGAGATGAGATGCTATATTTATTGAATAAATTATTTTTCCAAGCTATGGAGGCACTACTAGAAGCGCACAGGCGTTCTACCAATTCAGCACAAATATAAAAAAATCTAATCATGGATCAAACTTAGCAGTATTTCTCTGCTGACAGGAAAATTCCAATCTAATAGAAAATTCAGGGAGGCAATTATGACTTGGCACAATGATATAAAAGAAGAATCATTAGCTCAATACACCAGTGTATTGATATTAGCGTTATATCAGCGTAATCGCTCTAACCGTACTATTTGTGAAGTAATTTGAGTATGTAGTATGCTTAATGTATATCTTAAGACTAATATTTGTTTTAACTAAGTATGAAATGTGTTGCTTGCGCTATCTTTATGAACTGCATAGTATATCATTGCATCGAGCTAGTATATTAACTATATGCTATTCAACTGTCCAGCATTTGTTGACTATTCACGTCATTCTTAGCTTAGCTAAATGGTATATGGTGCCTTAGTCTGCAACACCACTAAGCAAGGGGCACCACCAAGCAAGCGGCACCATGAAGAACAAGGAGCTTTCCAAACAGATCAGGGACAAAGTTGTGGAGAAGTACAGATCAGGGTTGGGTTATAAAAAAATATCAGAAACTTTGAACATCCCAAGGAGCACCATTAAATCCATTATTAAAAAATGGAAAGAATATGGCACCACAATAAACTTGCCAAGAGAGGGCCACCCACCAAAACTCACGGACCAGGCAAGGAGGGAATTAATCAGAGAGGCAACAATGAGACCAAAGATAACCCTGAAGGAGCTCCACAGCGAAGATTGGAGTATCTGTCCATAGGACCACTTTAAGCCATAAACTCCACAGAGCTGGGCTTTATGGAAGAGTGGCCAGAAAAAACCCATTGCTTAAAGAAACAAATAAGCAAACACTTTTGGTGTTTGCCAAAAGGCATGTGGGAGACTCCCCAAACATATTGAAGAAGGTACTCTGGTCAGATAATACTAAAATTGAGCTTTTTGGCAATCAAGGAAAACACTATATCTGGCACAAACCCAATACTTCTCATCACCCCGAGAACACCATCACCCAATACCCCAAGAGACTTGCTGTAATTACTGCAAAAGGTTGCTCTACAAAGTATTGACTTTGGTGGGGTGAATAGTTAGGCAAGCTCAAGTTTTTCACTGTTTGACCAGAAAAAATATTTTGCATCTTCAACTTGGTAGGCATGTTGTGTAAATCAAATGATACAACCCCCCCCAAAAAAAAATATATATATCAAATGTAACTCCAGGTTGTAAGGCAATAAAATAGTAAAAATGCCAAGGGGAGTGAATACATTCGCAAGCCACTTTAGTCATTGTGCGTTCTCCATGGACATTGTTAAATGGGGTACTTGGTAAATTCGCTTTGTCTATTGCCTGTTGAATATGGCTGGTGTTAGTAAACATTAGGGAAAATAACGTAAATTAAATTATTGCCAGCTTCACAGTTAGTCACCAACGTTTTGAATAACTTGGTAAAAAAGCCTAACCAGCACTGCCAGGTGAGTAAAATGGAGAGTGATGTATTATCTTGTTTGTGTCTGGAAGTAAGCATTGCTAGCCAACTTTAGCCAGTTAGCTTGGATGATTGACTGCATTGTGAGGCAAGAAAAGTATTATGCATAATGAATCAGAGAGCTTGGATCAACCCTGCCCTTTAGCATATTTTGGGGTTGAATAATCCTTGTGAGAATCAAGGACAGTGGATATTAGCTGACATTAAAATTGGCAGTATATACAATACTGGCGTAAAAAGACGAAGAAACTCTTACACCAAACATCACCACATTGGTAAACTATGTGGTAGAGATGGATCACAAGGCATTATATGGTAAAGTATAACCAGCGAAACAAGAGATAACATTTTTGGGGGTTTAGAGAACAACCTTTCTGAGTTTAAGGAAACAGAGATGTAGACTAGTGAAGGTAACAAAGGTAAGTAAAGCCAATTGGATAGTAAGAATTCCGAATTTGAATTGTTTGGACTGATTAAGAATTGGCTATTGTATTTTATACATTTGGTGCATTATAGGTTAATCTTAAAATAATAGACGTTTAATAGGTGGCCAAGTGGTTAGAGCGTTAAGCCAGACTAGTTATCCCCCTTTCCTAAGTGTGAAGCAGAAAGGGAATATCCAGCAGAGGTTTGTATTAAAAATATAGAGTAGTATTGTTAGGGTATACTATGTGGAAACATTTGATTTTTTATGTAAGGAGGGAATAATCATGGTTTGGTTTCTTTTATTTTCTAAACCTTACGATGGGTGACAGTATGTGAATGGTAATATGTTATTTGTGAGTTTTTTGATAGCACTCCAATGATGCAATATTTTAGTCATTTGAAAAGCTGAGGTTTAAATACAAGGTTAAATGATTAGTAGAGGGTTTGAGCCTTGAGTGTAAAAAGATAAGCTGCGGTTGAAAGAGAGCAGGCAGTGGGACATTTGAAGTATAGGTATGAGAAACATTCTTTGATTATTGTTGCTTGGTTTTGTAGTTTAGGTAACACCAGTAAAATGAAGCAGGAAGGTAATGTCATTTAAAATTATAATCTGTTTCCATTAAGTGGAAGTGTCCAGTAATTAAAGTAAGTATTGAATGTTAAGGTGATGCGACAGCACCAACATTTTGATGGTTCTATATTTGTTAAACAACAGGTTTATATTTATACCAAATTAATGCAACAGGTTGCAATGTTTAGATTACCGGAAAGGGGTTATGGGTCTGTTTATTTTAGACGCTATCGATTCCACTTAATAAAAACACTGTATTAGGGCTCCCGAGTGGCGCAGCAGTCTAAAGCACTGCATCTCAGAGTGATTCAGCCTGGTTCAAATCCAGGCTGAATCACATCTGGCCGTGATTGGGAGTCTCATAGGGCGGCACACAATTGGCCCAGCATCGTCCGGGTTTGGCCAGGGTAGGCCGTCATTGTAAATAAGAATTTGTTCTTAACTGACTTGCCTAGTTAAAAAAAGGTTAACATAAACAATCTTAAGACAAAACCGCTATTACATATGCCGTTGGACATTGGTCTAGTAACAATACCAGGATAATTTTACATGTTTATGGAAAAGAGAGACCAGTCATATAATACGATATGGGAGTGAATTGTTAGACTTGGTGGCGAGATACACGTTTCCATGTCTAAGTGTAGCGCATGCTAAATTAAGCGCAATGGGGTACATTAAAACAAACGATTCATGATTTGAGGGAGTAAAATGGACTTATTATAATCATGTTTTGTTTGTAGTTAAAACCATTGGGGTTGCTAAAGACATTGACACTTTCTCTTGGGGGTAGTCATTGTCTCTCACTTTGAAATGTTTCCTGAGGCTATGGCCTTGGGAGAGCAGTTAGTGAAATTCGGCAGTTTTATAGGTATCCGGATTCGGCGGTAAAGAGGAGCTACCAAATTAAATAAGGCATGGACATTTTTGTTGGTTTTTGCCACATGGTTTGCAGGCATATTTCTATTTTCTTGAATCAAGTTATGGGTACAATTTCTTTCTTCATGGAGTTATTATGGGTAGTGATTCTAATTCGGTTTTACTTTTTTAACATTTACATTTGACATTTAAGTCATTTAGCAGACGCTCTTATCCAGAGCGACTTACAAATTGGTGCATTCACCTTATGACATCCAGTGGAACAGCCACTTTACAATAGTGCATCTAAATATTTTAAGGGGGGTGAGAAGGATTACTTTATCCTATCCTAAGTATTCCTTAAAGAGGTGGGGTTTCAGGTGTCTCCGGAAGGTGGTGATTGACTCCGCTGTCCTGGCATCGTGAGGGAGTTTGTTCCACCATTGGGGAGCCAGAGCAGCGAACAGTTTTGACTGGGCTGAGCGGGAACTGTACTTCCTCAGTGGTAGGGAGGCGAGCAGGCCAGAGGTGGATGAACGCAGTGCCCTTATTTGGGTGTAGGGACTGATCAGAGCCTGGAGGTACTGAGGTGCCGTTCCCCTCACAGCTCCGTAGGCAAGCACCATGGTCTTGTAGCGGATGCGAGCTTCAACTGGAAGCCAGTGGAGAGAGCGGAGGAGCGGGGTGACGTGAGAGAACTTGGGAAGGTTGAACACTAGACGGGCTGCGGCGTTCTGGATGAGTTGTAGGGGTTTAATGGCACAGGCAGGGAGCCCAGCCAACAGCGAGTTGCAGTAATCCAGACGGGAGATGACAAGTGCCTGGATTAGGACCTGCGCCGCTTCCTGTGTGAGGCAGGGTCGTACTCTGCGGATGTTGTAGAGCATGAACCTACAGGAACGGGCCACCGCCTTGATGTTAGTTGAGAACGACAGGGTGTTGTCCAGGATCACGCCAAGGTTCTTAGCGCTCTGGGAGGAGGACAAAATGGAGTTGTCAACCGTGATGGCGAGATCATGGAACGGGCAGTCCTTCCCCGGGAGGAAGAGCAGCTCCGTCTTGCCGAAGTTCAGCTGGAGGTGGTGATCCGTCATCCACACTGATATGTCTGCCAGACATGCAGAGATGCGAATCGCCACCTGGTCATCAGAAGGGGGAAAGGAGAAGATTAATTGTGTGTCGTCTGCATAGCAATGATAGGAGAGACCATGTGAGGTTATGACAGAGCCAAGTGACTTGGTGTATAGCGAGAATAGGAGAGGGCCTAGAACAGAGCCCTGGGGAACACCAGTGGTGAGAGCGCGTGGTGAGGAGACAGATTCTCGCCACGCCACCTGGTAGGAGCGACCTGTCAGGTAGGACGCAATCCAAGCGTGGGCCGCGCCGGAGATGCCCAACTCGGAGAGGGTGGAGAGGAGGATCTGATGGTTCACAGTATCGAAGGCAGCCGATAGGTCTAGAAGGATGAGAGCAGAGGAGAGAGAGTTAGCTTTAGCGGTGCGGAGCGCCTCCGTGATACAGAGAAGAGCAGTCTCAGTTGAATGACTAGTCTTGAAGCCTGACTGATTTGGATCAAGAAGGTCATTCTGAGAGAGATAGCGGGAGAGCTGACCAAGGACGGCACGTTCAAGAGTTTTGGAGAGAAAAGAAAGAAAGGATACTGGTCTGTAGTTGTTAACATCGGAGGGATCGAGTGTAGGTTTTTTCAGAAGGGGTGCAACTCTCGCTCTCTTGAAGACGGAAGGGACGTAGCCAGCGGTCAGGGATAAGTTGATGAGCGAGGTGAGGTAAGGGAGAAGGTCTCCGGAAATGGTCTGGAGAAGAGAGGAGGGGATAGGGTCGAGCGGGCAGGTTGTTGGGCGGCCGGCCGTCACAAGACGCGAGATTTCATCTGGAGAGAGAGGGGAGAAAGAGGTCAGAGCACAGGGTAGGGCAGTGTGAGCAGAACCAGCGGTGTCGTTTGACTTAGCAAACGAGGATCGGATGTCGTCGACCTTCTTTTCAAAATGGTTGACGAAGTCATCTGCAGAGAGGGAGGAGGGGGGGAGGGGGAGGAGGATTCAGGAGGGAGGAGAAGGTGGCAAAGAGCTTCCTAGGGTTAGAGGCAGATGCTTGGAATTTAGAGTGGTAGAAAGTGGCTTTAGCAGCAGAGACAGAGGAGGAAAATGTAGAGAGGAGGGAGCGAAAGGATGCCAGGTCCGCAGGGACCAGTAGTGTTGTTGTTTTTACACAGTCACTATGTGAATTATGTGTCAAAATGGGGGAATTACCAATCTTTTGAGGTTTTTGGATTGAAGTCTACACACCTTGAATGATATGTAGAAGGTATATGATTAGAAGGAGTGTATTGTTGTGTTGTTTGTTTGTTTTGTTTCTATACAAATCTCTCCAGATTGGGTCTGCTGGATGATGGAGATTACTCCTTAAGGATTAATTTCCTGATCCTATGACTCTGCGATGAGGTTGACAGTGTGATAAGGGGAGTATAAACATGATGTCGCCGGAGGGTAGGGTTGCCGTCTTATCGGCTCTTGACCAACCATGCTATTTTGCTTATTTTTTCACATTGTTCGTAATTTGTTTATTTTTTAACATAATGTTGCTGCTACCATCTCTTATGACCGAAAAGAGCTTCTGGACATCCGAACTGGGATTACTCACCTCAAATTGGACGAGGAGTTCTTCTTCAATGAGTGGGACGCGAGGGATATATTAAGGACATCCGACCAGGCCCAGATCCCCGTAATTCGCTAGGAAAGGAAACGTAGGTTTTGCGGAAATAGATCAGGCTGCCTTGTGAGGATCAGGCGACGAGTAGCTAATCTGCCCTTTCCTTCCGTTCTGCTAGCTAACGTTCGCTGGAAAATAAATGGGACGAACTGAAAGCACGTATATCTTACCAACTGAACATAACAAATATCTTATGTTTCACCGAGTCGTGGCAGAACAACGACATTAAGAACATATAGCTGGCGGGTTATACACTATCAGCAGAACAGAACAGTAGCCTCTAGTAAAACATGGGGTGGGCGGGGGCCTATGCATATTTGTAAACAATAGCTGGTGCACAATATCAAAGGAAGTCTCATGGTTTTGCTCGTCTGAGGTTAAGCATCTCATGATAAGCTGTAGATCACACTATCTACCTAGAGAGTTTTCATCTGTATTTTTCATAGCTGTCTACATACCGCCACAGACCGAAGCTGGCACTAAAACCGCACTCAATGAGCTGTATTCTGCCATAAGAAAACAGGAAAACGCTCATCCAGCGGTGGCACTCCTAGTGGCCGGGGACTTTAATGCAGGGAAACTTAAATCAGTTTTACCTCATTTCTATCAGCATGTTAAATGTGCAACCAGAGGGAAAAAACATTCTAGACCCCCTTTACTCCACACACAGAGACGCGTACAAAGCTCTCCCTCGCCCTCCATATGGGAAATCTGACCATAACTCTATCCTCCTGATTCCTGTTTACAAGCAAAAATTAAAGCAGGAAGCACCAATGACTCGGTCTATAAAAAAGTGGTCAGATGAAGCTAAACTACAGGACTGTTTTGTTAGCACAGACTGGAATATGTTCTGGGATTCTTCAACATCAGGAGTACACCACATCAGTCACTGGCTTTATCAATAAGTGCATCGAGGATGGCGTCCCCACAGTGACCGTACGTACTAGAGTTCGACCGATTAATTGGAATGGCCGATTAATTAGGGCCGATTTCAAGTTTTCATACCAATCAGAAATCTGTATTTTTGGGTGCCGATTTGCAGATTTTTTTAAAATTATTGTTATTTTTACACCTTTATTTAATCTTTATGTAATTAGGCAAGTCAGTTAAGAACACATTCTTATTTTCAAAGACGGCCTAGAAACGGTGGGTTAACTGCCTCGTTCAGGGGCAGATCAACATATTTTCACCTTGTCAGCGCGGGGGATCCAATCTTGCAACCTTACAGTTAACTAGTCCAACGCAATAACGACCTGCCTCTCTCTCGTTGCACTCTACAAGGAGACTGCCTGTTACGCAAATGCAGTAAGCCAAGGTAAGTTGCTAGCTAGCATAAAAAACAATCAATCATAATCACTAGTTAACTACACATGGTTGATGATATTACTAGATATTATCTAGCGTGTCCTGCGTTGCATATAATCTGACTGAGCATACAAGTATCTAAGTATCTGACTGAGCGGTGGTAGGCAGAAGCAGGCGTATAAACATTCATTCAAACAGCACTCTCGTGCGTTTTGCCAGCAGCTCTTCGTTGTGCGTTAAGCATTGCGCTGTTTATGACTTAAAGCCTATCAACTCCCGAGATGAGGCTGGTGTAACCGAAGTGGAATGGCTGGCTAGTTAGTGCGCGCTACTCACTCTGAGCCTTGGGGTGGTTGTTTCCCTTGCTCTGCATGGGTAACGCTGCTTCGATGTGGTGGCTGTTGTCGTTGTGTTGCTGGTTCGAGCCCAGGGAGGAGCGAGGAGAGGGATGGAAGCTATACTGTTACACTGTCAATACTATAGTGACTATAAGAACATCCAATAGTCAACGGTTAATTAAATACAAATGGTAAAGAGGGAAATAGTCCTATAATTCCTATAATAACTACAACCTAAAACTTCTTACCTGGGAATATTGAAGACTCATGTTAAAAGGAACCACCAGCTTTCATATGTTCTCATGTTCTGAGCAAGGAACGTTAACGCTAGCCTTCTTTACAAAACACATATTGCACTTTTACTTTCTTCTCCAACACTTTGTTTTTGCATTATTTAAACCAAATTGAACATGTTTCATTATTTACTTGAGGCTAAATTGAATTTGTTAATGTATTATATTAAGTTAAAATAAGTGTTCATTCAGTATTGTTGTAATTGTCATTATTACAAATACATAAACAAAACAAAAAATCATAATCGGCCGACCTCTAGTAAGTTCATACCCCAACCAGAAGCCATGGATTACAGGCAACATTCACACTGAGCAAAACCGGGTAGAGCTGCCGCTTTCAAGGAGCAGGACTCTAACCTGGAAGCTTAAAAGAAATCCCGCAATGCCCTCCGACGAACCATCAAACAGGCAAAGCGTCAATACAGGACTGAGATTGAATCGTACTACACCGGCTTCGGCGCTTGTCGGATGTGGCAGGGCTTGCAAACTATTACAGACTACAAAGGGAAGCACAGCCGAGAGCTGCCCAGTGACACAAGCCTGCCAGAGGAGCTAAATAACTTCTTTGCTCGCTTCGAGGCAAGTAACACTGAAACATGCATGAGGGCATCAGCTGTTCCGGACGACTGCATGGTCACGTTCTCCGCAGCCGACGTGAGTAAGACCTTTAAACAGGTCAACATACACAAGGCCACTGGGGCAGACGGATTACCAGGACGTATACTCCGAGCATGCGCTGACCAACTGGCAAGTGTCTTCACTGACATTTTCAAATTCTCCCTGTCTGAGTATGTAATACCAACATGTTTCAAGCAGACCACCATAGTCCCTGTGCCCAAGAACACTAAGGTAACCTGCCTAAATGACTACCGATCCATAGCACTCACATCTGTAGCCATGAAATGCTTTGAAAGGCTGGTCATGGCTCACATCATCACTATTATCCCAGAAACCCTAGACCCACTCCAATTTGCATACTGCACCAACAGATCCACAGATGATGCAATCGCTATTGCACTCCACACTGCCCTTTCCCACCTGGACAAAAGGAACACCTATGTGAGAATGCTATTCATTGACTACATCTCAGTGTTTAACACCATAGTGCCCTCAAAGCTCATCACTAAGCTAAGGACTCTGGGACTAAACACCTCCCTCTGCAACTGGATCCTGGACTTCTTGACTTCCGCTCCCAGGTGGTAAGGGTAGGTAACAATACATCTGCCACGCTGATCCTCAACATGGGGTCCCCTCAGGGGTGAGGGCTCAGTCCCCTCCTGTACTCCCTGTTCACTCATGACTGCACTGCACGGCCAGCACGCCCCCATTCTCATCGACGGGGCTGTAGTGGAGCAGGTTGAGAGCTTCAAGTTCCTTGGCATCCACATCAACAACAAACTAATATGGTCCAAGCACACCAAGACAGTCATGAAGAGGGCACGACAAAATGTATTCCCCCTCAGGAGACTGAAAAGATTTGACATGGGTCCTCAGATCCTCAAAAGGTTTAACAGCTGCACCATTGAGAGCATCCTAACGGGTTGCATCACTGCTTGGTATGGCAACTGCTCGGCCTCCGACCGCAAGGCACTACAGTACATCACCTTCCTGCCATCCAGGACCTCTATACCAGGCGGTGTCAGAGGAAGGCCCTAAAAATTGTCAAAGACTCCAGCCACCCTAGTCATAGGCTGTTCTCTCTGCTACCGCATGGCAAGCGGTACCAGAGTGCCAAGTCTAGGTCCAAGCGGCTTCTAAACAGCTTCTACCCCCAAGCCATAAGACTCCTGAACAGCTAATCAAATGGCTACCCAGACTATTTGCATTGCCCCCACCCTCTTCTACGCTGATGCTACTCTCTGTTATTATCTATGCATAGTCACTTTTATAACTCTACCTACATGTACTTAATTATCTCAATTACCTCAACACCGGTGCCCCCCGCAAAATGACACATTGACTCTGTACCGGTACCCCTTGTATATATCCCCGCTATTTTTATTTACTGCTGCTCTTGAATGATTTGTTTTTCTTATCTCTTATTATTTTCTTAAAACTCCATTGTTGGTTAAGGGCTTGTAAGTAAGCATTTCACTTCAAGGTCTACACCTGTTGTATTCGGCACATGTGACAAATAAAGTTGGATTCGATTTAAAACAATTTGGAAAAAAAATTCAACAGAATGTGATGTTATTATCTTTGACATTTGTTTTAGAAAGTTGTATTAAGAATACTGGTCCGAAGTAACAATTTGTCATATAGTCAATGCTTTTCTGGATTTCCTGAATCAGAGATGCACTGAACTGAATTGTTATTCTGATCTGCCATTTCTCGATGTTATGGTGGAGATGGTATCCAGATGCATGAAAGGGATAATTTGACCAAATGGTGTGGATCTCAAAATCCCCTCTAACCGGCTGAGGAAATGGTGTTCACTATGGCCCTGTCCTGCACACTTCTATCGAGAGACCTGAGTCTGAGCCAGCAACCGGTGTACAGCATCCAGTTAAAGCTATCGACTGCCTTTTTTCTCATGCCTTTTCTCTCAGGAGTGCAAAAGAAGTCCACGTGGAGTAAGCATGAAGAGATTCATTCCAAAATGTTTCTCATATTGCTGGTATACTGGGTTTGGTCAACTGTGCCTTTAATTGAATCAGACTTGTCTAAAATTGTTCATTGGGGTATCAGGTTGACACACTGCAAAATTTATAGTAATTTAGGCTAAGAATGCATTGAGATACTGATCTGTAATTCTAACCCTGATGAGAGAGTTAATTATAAGTTGAATATATTGTATGTTAATATAAATGTACATTCTGCCAGTGTTGAAGTATGTTAAATTGAGGATTTTAATTTTGAGTGACAGTACCAATGTGAATCACTGAGCAATATCATTCAACATTTTTGTTGGATAATTAATTGGGTTTTAATTATGATTTGGAAGCTGAATGATTTTTTTACCTGACTGATTGATTTGAGTAAGTTGTAGTATGTTAATTGGGGGAATTAATGTATTATGGATTGATTGTTGTTATGCTAATGATGACATGGGTAAAGAAGTTGGGTACTATTTTGAGACTTTTCTCAGCATGCCTTGGTGAATGGAGAGGTGAACTCTGATCCTGAGAGTGAAAGTGATCCTAATCTATTTGATTTATATCCATTGCCAAATTACAATTTTTGATGATAATACTCGGGAACTATAGCAGGTTTATGCTAATGGTACATAGAGTCCATAGGCGACGCCTTATACATATTGGGATCACGATGCTTGTCCCGAAGTCATGTTCATTAGGCACTAAAGAAAGAAATGTGACAAACAGGGAGCCACTACCTGGATTTGTCCAGCAAGATATGCTAATTTAACTTTCTACAGATGGTTCTATTGGGATGGAAATGGTTATTTCTACCATGCTGACCAATGCTCAGTATCGACATGATTAAATGTTTTGTACTGATGGAAAATGTACTCTTGATTTAGATGGCTAAGAATTTTTCAAACAATATTTAATGTTTATATCATTCCCAATGAAGGATATTTTATATTAAGGTAAAAACTCAGTGAACCAACAGATGATCATTTACAATGATATACTAGTGCAAGGAAGTTAAGTTGTTTGAGGCCTCATTTGGTTTCCTCGTCTGTGTAATGTCTTGTAATTTTGCAATTAAGTTGAGAGAATTGTCAAAATGGGGGAAAGTGGTAGCATAATTACAAGATTGTTTTAAAATTTTTATTTAACCTTTATTTAACTAGGCAAGTCAGTTAAGAACAAATTCGCTTGTTAGGCTGCTATGTTATTCAGAGCGTTGGTGACTGCAACTGTGCTGTCAGATTGTCCATTTGTAAATTTCTAGCGTTTAGAGCTCACACTGGACACTCTGGCCGTTCTGACCTCACAACGGCAGTCAAGCACCCAAGCTAACATTGGCTAGCTACATCCAGACAGATAATGAGAGAACACCCCACTCTGACCATTTTATTGGACCTAGCAGAGCTGTTTAGGCTGTTTTCATATTATCCAGAGCGATGGTGACTGTAACTGTGCAGCTGGCAACAATATAATTTAGCTTTTTTCCCAACGTTTACTGACACCGGCCATTTTCAACGGGTGTTGAGCGTTCGTAAATTCATCTAGCCATGATTTGCTGTCTTTTTCTCTGGCTAAACCAACTAGGTTTGTAATTTAACCATTTTATTTGTATTTACAGACAGCATACAAGTTTGTTATTAAGGCACATGAAAGTTCACGTTAGAGAAAGCATTTCTGAACTTATTTGACCACTTTAGTTGTGGTACAAAACCTTATTGAAACATATAGGCCTATGGGCTAGGCTACATGAGGTGTGTGACTACGATTCGAAAAAGTCGCAAAAAAATGCATTGTTTCTTATGCTAGGCATCATTCATAAGTGATAGGCTAATATTGCCACCCATCAGACTATTCTTGATTTAATCTTGCCTTTACATATTATTCAAGTATATGTGTGAAATTTGTTTTGATATAGAATGGACCATTATCATGCACCTGTATCGAAACAGGGTCAGCAGGAGAAAATACATGTCATCTATGCACTTAAATACCGAATGGAGGACACTTCCCCGTGGTTTATTTTCATGCCTAGCCTATAGAACGCCGATGCTCCTATTTTTAAGAGGCCATCACTCTGTTTTCTCACGCAATTGCATGGCCTTTTGAAATGTTGCACAACATGAGCTCATGGGAGCTCAAGAAGTGTTTGATTAGATTTTTGAATACATTTGCATTGATTTCAGTGTGATTAGAGGGACAATAGAGTGCTGAGTACCAGGCAGTTAGCACGTTTAGTTGGCTACTAATGACCATCAGCAGCATCAGAGCTTGGGGAAGCCTAATTACCGCGACTAAACGGTCACGTGGAATTTGACTGCCTTCATGACTCGTGACCGCCGGTGTGGCGGTAATACGGTCACCGCAACAGCCCTAGGTTTACTTATATTTCAACAACCAACTTTACTTGACTGTGATCAGATAAAAATGTTATCCATTGTCACTGATTGTAAATTGTACCAAAAAAAAATAGTCTAGTCTGGAGTAGACCTTGTGGACTGGAAAGTAAAATGTATACTCTGTCTACTGGATGTAGTATTCGCCAGATGTCTACAAGCCCATTGTTAATGATCATATCTAATAGTAATATTCTAGGTTTTGTATTTCTGGGAAACTGTATAGTCGACACTGAATATCAGGAAAAAGCAAAGGCATATCCTCATTATTTAATCATTATTTAACTAGGCAAGTCAGTTAAGATCAAATTCTTATTTACAATGACGGCCTACAAGCCCAAACCCGGACGATGCTGGGACAATTGTGCGCCGCCCTATGGGACTACCAATCACGGCCGGTTGTGATACTGCCCAGGATCGAACCAGGGTCTGTAGTGATGCCTCTAATACAGATGCAATGCCTTAGACTGCTGTTCCACTCAGCAGCCCATAAATATTCACAATAAGCACTTCTGCATTGCCCAATATAACATGTTTGAAAATGAATTGACAGTTGAGCATACTGAGACTTTAACTTGTGCTTAATAGTATTATTGAACAGCACTGCCATTCCCCTTGCTTTGGGTGATTATAATACTATTTTGAAGATAAATACACAACGCAGAGGATGAGAACATGAGAGTACTAAAAACTAAATAGAGTACTAATGGTCAATAGGGAATTGTCAATGGAAATGGTTGGTTTTCAGTTAAACAGCTGTTTAGAATCTTTGGAATGTCAGTCCTGAACTCAGAGCTACGTGTGCCATGTTTTCATTGGTCTGTACATTGAGTCTGGAACAGAATACTTGTTATTTGGCCATTGGCCCAGTTGTACTGCAAGGTCATCTGATTGGTCAACCCCAGGCTAGGGTGAGGGGTTATAAGTGGCATCCTGTTTCTTTGTTCTGTGGAGAAAATCTGAGGACAGGGGGAATGAACATCTACCTCCCAGCATAACATCTATGATTTGTCCTTTTCAAATAAATCTATTTTTCTCCCACTGATTTGTTTTGGAGTTTGTGTTATTGAAGAATAACATCAACTGCTAACAGTGAGTAAGATGTTAAATATATTTCTCATTCAAAATCTTTCTTCATTTGTTCCAAGACTTGTCCCATTAAATTAGTTTCTAGCAACAGTAAACAAATGTCATGGCTGTAGTACCATAGGATGAAGTAACCTCTCAGAGTAGGAGTGATCTAGGATCAGTTTAGCCTTTTAGATCATAATGAGTAAGGTTATTTGGATAGATCAGCACTCTTACTCTGAGACTTTGTGGATACGGGCCCAAATCTAGTCTCAAAGGCCCAGTGCAGTCAAATATGTATAATTAACTGTATTTTATATCCATTTCCACACTATTAGGTTTGAAAAATACTGTAAAATAGTGAAAATTATGAAAATGTTGTTTCGTGTAAGAGCTGTTGAAAAAGTCTGCCTGAAATTTCAGCCTGTTTTGGTGGGATGGAGTTTTGGCCTGCCTGGTGAAATCACCAGTTGGTAAATTGGTTAAATGGATACTTTGGTATATTTGGTGATTTCATAATTACCCAGTCAGACAAACTCATGGATACCATTTTTATGTCTCTGCATGCAGTTTGAAGGAAGTTGAAGGTAGCATATACCTTAGTTTAGTTAGTTTAGTGCAATTGCTAAGTCTATGGGTATCTACTAGCCCGCTCCTCTCAAAGGCAGGGAAATAGACATTGTAACTACTCCAAAGCTAGGTGGTTCACACTTTGTACTCTTATGTTAACGTTAGTTGTTTGAAAAACATGTATTTTTGTAAATATTTTCTCCTAACTATGCATTTCATTAATCCGCTGTGACAGTGGGTGCAAGGACAGGCTGTGCGCAAGTGTCAACACAGCTAAGACAGCGGGACAATGACAGTTTTGAATGAGTTTGCTAGATATCAAGTAAACAAAGTATGAGAAGAGTACATCAACAATAAACCCCACAGTCAAAACGTATTTAGACCAGGATGAGAGAGAACGATGTAATGTGTTGAAATGCGGTGTGTTTTGATGTTGGTTGAGTGTGATGTGTTGTAAAGAAATAATTATTTTGTTTTAAATAAGACGTTTTTCTCAAGAGTAGAAGTGCTGATCGAGGATCAGGGCCCAGATTCACAAAACCTTCCTAAGCAGAAACGTGTTCTTAACTGCCATTTTTTCCTTAACTATAGACATAAGAAAGTTAAGGAAAGCTGCTATTCCTCAAAAAGGTTATTGGAAATGTTCTTACACTATTTCTAATGTTTCTCCTTAAGCAAAAAGTTAAGAAGAAATTAGATTCTTGAAAATAAAGTTATTGGAAATGTTCTTAATTCCATCATAGCTAAACTCTTGTCTTAAACTCAAGGCATTGAGAGAAAAAGCTCATGAAAGCAATTGAACATGTTTAATTCACTCTCAAACGTCATCTGAAAGTTCAGCATTGATTATATTAAACCCAAGAACAGTTCTCAGTACAAAATATGCTAACATGATTGCCATTGCTAGCTAAATATCTAGATAAAACGGTTGCCTAGCAACAAATGTCTTAAGAAGACATTGTTGAGGAATTGCACTAACTATCTTATGAATTAAGAACAAGAAGGGTCCCCCAAAAATTCTTAAGATAGTTTGTAAGTTTTTGCGTAAGATGTGTTTTGTGAATCTGGGCCCAGGTCCCCACCTGTCTATATATTCATTATGATCTAAAAGGCAAAACTGATCTTAGCTCAGCACTCCTACTCTAAAATGCTTTGTGGATACGGGCTCTGACCAAACACCATTCAGACAGTAGTTCACAGTGCACTCACCTCAGTGAGACTGTGTGTGGTCCTGTGCTGCTCAGCTGTTTCCTCTGTGGGTTCAGGAGGAGGTGTAGTCTCGTTGTCCTCCATGACCATGGTCCCCTCAGGGTTCCCCAGACCCTCCTCACACCCCTCCTCCTCCTTCACCAGCAGCACCTCTGGACCCTCCTGGAAGAGACAGGTGATACAGATTACACAGACATACACTCCCTCAGGTACGTACACAGATAAACACAATTTCAACATGGAGTGCTTACCCATCCCCACTACGTTCGAGTCCTATACTGTAGTTACAGAATGACTTAATTGTTTTTAAACCCATCATGGTGGACATAAATATGTTGAGGGTACAAATGATAAGCTATGATAAGTCAAAAGTCAACATCAGACAAACCTGACTAAAATCTTTTGACGTGTACAGTAGGTTTTTGTTAGGTATTGGTTGTCGCTGATTAACACAGCCACACAATAAAAATTGGCTATAACAAACATTAATGAAAACAAAAATGTGCTTTTTGGTTTTAATTTAAGATTAGGCATAAGGTATAGCAGTGTAGTTAAGTTTATAATCTAATTTTAAGAAGATACATTTTAGAAATAGGCAGGGTTTAGCCATAATCATGATTTTGTTAACTAGTGACTAACTTGGCTATGAAGCGCTGTAATGTGTATGCAGAATAGGGTGAGATAAGATGTGATGTATACTCAATGAAAGTCTTAGAATGGAAATGACCATTTTGTGTTTATTAAACATAAACAAGTTTTAAATACACCATATGAAAACCACACACATACACAAACAAAAAAATCTGCATGACCTAGATAAACTACATACATTTTCTCTTAGGAAAATTCTTAGGGAATTTTCTCATACATCTTTGTCTTAGGAAAAAGATGAAGTAGTTGAATGAAAGTAAGGAACTAGGCATTTGTGAACATTATATAGGCACCACAGAACAAACACAATATGTAACTGACTTTCCCGGCTTAAATATACCATATTTAACACACAATGTTTGGATGCAATATTCTACCCAGAAATATTCAACACTGAAATCTATTACTATCGTTATCTTTTGCTGACAACAACGAAAATTAATCTTTGCCTTTAATGCAGGGATTGAGCTAAACATCAGAAGCTATCGAGTGTAATGGTTACTTTCTATGCTATAGAGAGGAATGGTGTTTCTGCTGGTGTATCCTAAGGTAGCTCCTCTCTGAGAACCTCTTCCTGCAGTGCGTACAGGCAAATGGCCTCTCTTCCGTGTGAACCTTCAGGTGCATCTTCAGCTGGTGCTGGCGGGAAAACTTCTTCTCACAGTGGAGGCAACTGAAGGGTTTTTCCCCTGTGTGGACCCTCTGGTGCCTCTTCAGGTCACCAGCCTGAGCAAAGCGCATTTGACACTGGCTACAGCTGAAGGGTTTCACCCCAGTGTGGACCCTCTGGTGCCTCTTCAGGTTGCCAGCCTCAGCAAAGCACATATGACACTGGGTACAGCTGAAGGGTTTCTCTCCTGTGTGGACCCTCTGGTGGATCTCCACCTTCTGGGGGCAGCTGAAGCCTTTGTTACAGAACATGCAGAGGAACCGTTTCTCTTTACTATTGCCAGATGTGGCTCCCCCTCCCTGAGCCTGGGCTCTAGCCATGTCGTTTGAGTTCAGTACTTGATTGAAAAGAACGCTGCCATGTGAATCGGAAAGTGCCTTCGACGTGAATACGGCATCATGATCCCTGAACGCGTGTAAAGGGGAGTGGGTCGTGACATTTAGATTTGTATCTAAGCTTCCCCTGTAATCAAATACATCTCTGTCCTGTGAGTGTCCGTCTCCTAGGTGACTATCTGCATTCCATATGGTAGGAGCATCGCCCTCCACTTTCACAGTTACATCATCTACCACTATAACCTCCCCTTTCTTATCTAGGCACCCTTCAGAGTATACACTACTACTGTACCGGTTCCATTCCCCTCTAGACAGATCAGTCTGTCTCTCTAAACCCAAGAGCATGTTGCCAGGGTTCATCTCTGTAGCGTAAGAACAAGATGGATCATCACCGCTAGTGTCGAACGTGTCACCATCTCCACGGGAATTAACCGTCCCCTGGCTCTGGTGAAATACCGGTAAGTATTCTGAGCCGGGAGCAGGACGACTGCCCATTCTCTCTGGGTCTGATGTGTGGTCAGATCCTGTGTGTAAGAGCCTTTGTGTTACAGTTAAAGTCTCTGTGTCTGTCTCTGACTTGAGGATGACGTTCAGCGTTCCACTGACCTCCGTGATCCTGCGTCGGGTCCTGGCCTGGGGCGCAGCGGTGAGATCCTCGGTGGCTACAGTGGGCGCCACTCCAGCCGGTGCTCCAGTCTGGTGCCGTTGGTCCTTCTCTCGTTCAGTCCTCTCCAGCTTGACCCCAGGACCTGCTGCATTTTCATCTGCAGACTGACACAAGAAAAGGCTATTACCGGTGCATGAGTAGAATTGGATAACAATGTTGTAGGGATGTGAGCAAGTGAATAGCAGAGGGGAGCCTTTCTGAAATAAACTGGCCACATTTGATGAACTGTAATTTTGATGTAATACTATTACACAAACCTCTATCACAATAAAGTGCTGGGTTGAGGTTACACTCCCCTCATCAACAGTGATTGGTTGGTCATCTCTCCACGCATTGTGTCCAGCAGGCTTCACAAAGCTCCTGTGCCCTCCAGTGAGATGTCCTTCACCTGAGTGAGTGATTGGGGGGAAAGAGGTACTGGTTAGGTACTGTCAATGCTGAACGCTATATTGTAGACTATTGACAGTTTTGACACTGTCTACAAAAGGATGTAAGGTAACACTTATAATTTCTTGATTTACTGTTCCATGCATCATATTGTTTTCTATTAGTAAATAATAGGAAATGCCAGTAAATCAATCTGGTCGGAATATGATATTGTTTTTCTGCAAGTTAGCTAAGTAACCTGGGGAATTATTGCATACTATCCCAAAACTGACCAATACCCAATTCTGATTAACCATATGTGTTAAACACATCTAACGTCACACATGCGCAGATGTGATCTGGGCGACAGGCCCCGCAGCATCGGCCTTCTGCAAAATGTAGCCAACCTCTTGTCATTCCTTTGTATCGGTCGAGGATCTTGACACTACTGGGACCACTGGCGAGGACGCGCTCTCGCGTCGTTCTCTCTGCGCGCTCCCGTGCCACCTTCATTTCAAGTAGCTGTAGTTTTCTTCGCAACGCCCTGCTTTCATTCTGGCTTTGAGTTATTTCCAAACGAAACACTGCATAGTCATCGTCTACGAGTTTACAGATATCTGCCACGGCTGCATTCGCTAGCACCTCCATAATGGAGGCTATTTGAGTGTGAAAAACCATAGGCCTACAGTTAGCCATTGTTAGCAGCTAGCTAGCGTTACCTTAATAACATCTATCAACCAAGGCCTGTCTCCAACGCGAATTTAACACTGCCTGGGGTAAGTATGTGTGGCTGTGCAGTTACATAAGTAATATTTTGAGTTTCAAGGTGATAATAAAAGTATATATAACAACAATAAAAACGCTGCCGTGGATATTGTTCTTGGTTACTTTTCACTTCCGTTGACAGTTCTTCTTCAGTGGTTCTTAAATGGTTGGCAACCAACTTTAGTGATGCATTACTGCCACAAATTGAACTTGAGTGTGGACCAGAGACTGCGACAGTCAAAAGCCTAGTTCACATCCCTACCCAATTAAACCATTATACCTAAGGAAATGGAATACATTATTAAATAGAATATCACCTTAAGATTTTCTGAATGTGAAAGAGTAAGCTCTTCGATCCATGTGCGGATCGTTCAATCAATATCTGAACTTCTTGACCAGAACCCTGGCACCTTGGGTAAACCACTAGGAGCAGAGCCCCACGACATAGGACTGTCATTTAAGTCATTTACATTTAAGTCAAACGTTCACTCCGTGAGATTGACAATGAGAGAAAAATGAAAATTGTGTTTGTGAGAAGAGACTTTCATAATCTCTGCATGCACTCGGACTAATTTATTGCATTCGACAATGATTTTCAACTTGTTCAATATCAAGGTTTCAAGCTCTCAAGTTTAATTTCCAACCCTGTCTATGCACGATCAAAGTAGTTTATGCGCTTGCGCGACTGGTTTTCTTCGATACAAATCTGCTCGCGCTGTGATTTATATTCTTGCTTGCGTGCTCCATCTCAATTTGGCACTCATCTGATGAGAAGAGGTGCAATTTACATTGTTGCCTGTAATGGTTAATGGTTCAAATGAAAGAGATTTGTAATTTTTATGTATTTTTATTTAAGAAAGAAAGTTGTTCATTTTTTGTTGTTATATTTCACCCCCTTTTTCGATCTTGTCTCATCATTGCAACTCCCCAACGGGCTCGGGAGGCAAAGGTCGAGTCATGCCTTCTCCGAAACGTGACCCGCCAAACCGCGCTTCTTCACGCCAGCTGCACCAATGTGTCGAGGAAACACCGTTCACCTGACAACCGAAGTCAACCTGCAGGCGCCCGACAAGGAGTCGCTAACATGGATGACGCCCTCCCGACCCTGTAGTGACGCCTCTAGCACTGCAATGCAGTGTCTCACATGCTGACCACACCGCTTGTGGCCACCCACATCAGACAGGATCAGGACACGCAGGTTGAAATATCAAAACTAACTCTGAACCAACTGTATTAATTTGGGGACAGGTCGAAAAGCATTAAACATTTATGGCAATTTAGCTTGCTGTTGCTAGCTAATTTGTCCTGGGGTATAAACATTGGGTTGATAATTTGCCTGAAATGCACAAGGTCCTCTACTCTGACAATGAATCCACTGATAAAAGGGAAAATTGAGTTTGTTTCTAGTAATCTCTCCTCCTTCTTTGCACTTTATATGGCAGTTGGCAACCAACTTTAAGGTGCAGTACCAACAGGACTGGAGTGTGGACCTCAGTTCACCTTTCAATCACCCACGTGGATATAAGCTCCTAAAAACCAATGAGGATATGGGAGAGGCTATGCAGACGTGCGCAAGCAGTGCGGGTGCAATAATTGAATAACATGTATGTGCAAATTTATTTTCCAATGCTTGCGCAATTATACATGCGGACCACACTGCCCGCATCGTGTGCGCGAGCATGCAAAATAAACATTTTATAGATTGTCAATCATCAAATCATTGGAATAAGAAAAATGTTCAAGTCCGGGCTCTGGCTGGGCCACTCAAGGACATCAGAGACTTGTCCTGAATCCACTCCTACGTTGTCTTTGGCTGTGTGCCTAGGGTTGTTGACTCTAGACGTGACGCTTTGCTTTCAGGCCAAATTGTTCAACCTTGGTTTCATCAGATGAGAGAATCTTGTTTCTCGTGGTCTGAGAGTCTTTAGGGGCCTTTTGGAAAATTCCTAGCGGGCTGTCATGTGCCTTTTACTGAGGAGTGGCTTCAGTTTGGCCACTCTACTATAACGGCCTGATTGGTGGAGTGCTGCAGAGATGGTTGTCCATCTGGAAGGTTCTCCTATCTCCACAGAGGAACTCTGGAGCTCTGTCAGAGTGACCATAGGGTTCTTGGTCACCTCCCTGAATGATGGGAACTTTATATAGGTGTGTGCCTTTCCAAATCATGTCCAATCAATTGAATTTACCACAGGTGGACTTCAATCAAGTTGTAGAAATATCTCAAGGATGATCAATGGAAACAGGATGCACCTGAGCTCAATTTCGAGGCTCACAGCAAAGGGTCTGAATACTTATGTAAATAGGGTTAATTATTATTTTAAAAATGTGTACCCCCTTTTTTACTCCTCAATTTTGTGATTACAAACTTGCAACACTCAAAGGGCTCGGGAGAGGGCAAGTTCGAGTCATGCGTCCTCCGAAACATGACTTTGGTTGTCAGTTGAACAGTGTTTCCTCCGACGACACATGGTTCAGCTGGCTTCCGAGTTAAGCGAACAGGTGTTAAGAAGCGCGCTTAGGCGGGTCATGGTTCGGAGGACGCATGACTCGACCTTGCCTTCTCCAGAGTCCGTTGGGTGTTAATCTGATTAGGCTACTTCAAAAGTCCCCTCCACTCCACTCTAATATTTGATTAATGGAAAGAGACGTCTGTTGCAAAACATCAAAAAGTTTAATGATGTTCAAAGATTGACAAACCAAGCGATACTGAGTAGAGATGGATGTATTTTTTGTTTTTTCGAGATTGACATACTCTACTTGATTGTGGCGCTAACCGTGATGAGAAGAGCTAAAAATCGGTAATCGGTATTCAATTGTGCGTTGCTGATTGGTTGTGTATGGTGCATTCTTACAGAAACCTGTTGGTGCAAAATTCCTTACATATATTTGATATCATCATGAATATTAAAGCATCAAAATGTTGAAAATCTGACTTCTCTAGCTGATCATTATCTGCAGCCTGCTCTGATCATAGTGTAATGAGACAGGAAGGGAGAGTGGGTTTGTCGGTTGTGGTCCGCGAGTTAGCCCTGCGTGGCATGGACTGTGCCACAAAACCATTCTGAAGTGGTAAAGTTGATATCCAAGTTTACAAACAGGGTTGCATCACTTATTGTTATTCATGGTGTTCATAATCATTTTAGAGATCATTTTATGAGGGGGATGGTGTTTATTTTAACTGTCCCTAAACAATTCATTGTAATTTATGGCAAATTCATTAAACATGTAATTTAGACCCAATGTTTATTTGAGAACAGGCCTTTATTTGCTGAAATGTGTGCTGTTGTCCTGTTATTAAAAGGGACAGGCGGCGTTTAATTGAAGGTCAATATTCACAAAGCCTCTGAGTAGGAGTGCAGACCTAGGATCAGTTTTGCCTATTAGATCATAATGAATACTTTTACACTGAGAATATTTGTGGAAATGGGTCGCGGTCTTGATTAATTTCGTCTTAAGTGTGGGACCATTACTTTGAATTATAAAACCATTAGAGTGTCAAGTAATCAAATCAACTAGCATTTGCATAATACTCATAGCAATCCCTTATTGTCCAACCAGAAAATGCTCCATAGCAGGGTGCTCATATCAGATTTCTTGTTCCAACATCCTCTCACTCTGTGTCTCTTACAGTCAATAGAGATGGAGAATGGGAAGCATGATCTGTTGCTAGTCAAAGAGGAGATAAGAGGACGGACGAGCAAACATTGATCTGCTGAAGATGGAAGAGCAAGGTAAGGGGGAAATACATATAGCCTACATACAGTATATCTTGTCATGGACATTCATACTAAGTGACTGTCATTTCTTCAAACAATCATCTTTATTCAATATTGATTAATTATTGTAATAATGAAGCTGTCGATCCCACACTCTAAAATGTGTTGCAGAGGCTTAACCTTTACAGACAATGCTGGTTCTTATATAATTGACACTAAGAATGCTTAGTTATGGCTAGAAAGCCTTTGGTGCGGTTTCCCAGATGCAAGAATGATTAGACACTACGGGTTTTGTTCTATTCCTCTAGGTGCTCTCTCTCTCTCTCTCTCTCTCTCGGTTACACCCACCACATCTTATCTATGGAATGCCAGCTGTAGTTTTTTAGGCTCCTCTCAGTTCAAACAGACACAGATGAGAAAGTACTCATCAAAGCTGTTCGATGCATAAAAAGTATTATAACATATAACATCTTGTAATTTTTCTTTCACAATCTTCAATGGTAAAGTGATGCGCCTGGCTATTTTGTCTTTCATCATTCATAAAATTAAATCAATGCGACTTATGTTACAAAAACTCGCATTATAATGAATGAACTTGACTTACCACCTATTTGTGACCTATGTAGCAAAATGTTAAATTGTGTTTTTTACATTTGATAAAAGTAGAGAAACTGGTATATCATACAATGGGAAAGTAATTCTGCTTTGAAAGTTGATCAACTTAACCCCACTGTTGAGAAAATGGCCCTTGAATGTGTTGGTACACCTAATGGAGAGCTCTTCTTTGTCTACACCCATTCAGCATAGTTCACTCCCTCTTAAGCCTTAGCCCCACCCATCTCTTTAAGGATTCACATGTGAGGTCATGTGCTAAACAGAGTAAGGTAGCATAGTAAACAACCAAAGATTTCAAGACTTCAAAGCGGTGAAAGTAGTAGCAAAAAGTCATAGTAAAAATACACTATCTAGCCCTTGGCCTATAACCTAATTTGGCTTTGTGGCAGGTCATGTTGTTCTTCACATTACCGTCTCTGGTAAACACACACTATGTCAAATCAAATCCAAGTTTATTTGTCACATGCACAGGTTATAGAAGTTGTAAATGGTACAGTGAAATGGTTACTTGCATAGTGGAGTGTTTTGTTTAGGCAGGTAGCTAGCTAGGTAGCTAGCTAGCTAGCTAAACAATGAACCATAATCCCAACTCATACTACCCTGCACCATCCATAAATCTGCAGGTAGCTAAAGATAACCACCTTGGTTCAATGTTAGCCAGCTAGCTAAAATTAAGCTACAACTAGCAATGCAAATGGCTTTCTGAGAGACAAATAATATTGCTACACAGATCATACACGTATCGTTAGCTAGCGAGCCAGCCAGCTAATGTTAGCTAGCCAATAGTACACTTTAACTTGCATTGAAAACAACTTTCTGAAAAAATGTTTAACATATATGAAAATGTAGCTAGACTCTTACCCGTATACATGGATGAACGATTCTCCCTCTCTTGTCATGGATGCCATGGTTGGCCTTAGTTTGAAATGTAATCCAGAGACAGTTGTTTTATACAACCTCCTTGGGGGCCTCTTTTCGACTCCCTTCGCAATTGCAATCATATTCTGCTTCCACCAGACATTCCACTGATTTCAAAACTTGGTCAACTTCTTCCATGACAACAACACTGTTGATCGCCGTTTCTTCCACATCACTGTCATCAGAAGACTACAATGTCTGGTTAAATGAAAATGTTTTTACCTAATGTAACAGTATAACTTTAGTCCGTCCCCTCGCCCATACCCGGGCGTCACCCAGGGACCCTCTGCACACATCAACAACAGTCACCCACGAAGCATCGTTACCCATCGCTCCACAAAAGCCGCGGCCCTTGCAGAGCAAGGGGAACCACTACTTCAAGGTCTCAGAGCAAGTGACGTCACAGATTGAAACGCTATTTAGCGCGCAAGTCAGGGATTTCCTCATTGTCTGATTCATTTTAAGAGTCCTAAAGTCAGCATGGCACGATCGTCCTCCAGAAACTCTTTCTCTCTGATCGTTGCCGATAGCGCCTGTTAAATTAAGGGCAGCAATGTTTCGAGCAGTAGCAACACTTGCAGTTCTTCATGACATCTTTCACAAATCTGTGGTAGAAATGATTATCAACACATACTGAGAAGCTCATGTTATAGACGGAAGCATGCTTACATGGCAGACCAATCCGAGCTCATCTCTCTGCATGTCCAGCCCATCCATTATCTTAGCCAATCATGGCTAGCAGGAAGGCTCCTGTCTCTTTCTGTGGCTAAACCAATTAGGGTCGCAATTTAACAATTGTAATTCATATTTACAGATGGCATACAAGTTTGTTATAAAGGCATATGAAAGTTTACATGTTCCAGAAGGCATTTCTGAACAAAAACACATTATGATAAAAAAAAAAAACATTTTGTTACGTTCAAATGCCTCCTGTGAAGTGATGACGTGACATACGCCTAGCTTCCTGAAACAGGTCACATTTTCTAACCTCTTTCTGTAGGTGGTTGGCTGGAGGCTAACAGAGGAGAGTGCGTATCCATCTTGGATTCCAAGACCCAGATGGGTGCAGCCAAGGGCCCAGGGGACGACATCACAGATCAGGCCAGGACCAGAGGCGACATAGTGGAGGTCAATGGATAGGACAGCGTCTTCAAAACTGGTCTGGGGACAACACTTTTCACCACAACCAGAAACTGATAGTTTAACACAAAACAACAACAACCTTCGTCTCCATGACAACATACTGGCTGAGACCAGGGTGAGGTGTAGATTTTGTCTTCTTCATTCTTGAATCAACACATATGGAATCCTTTTTTTTTACTTCAATGGCTCCATATTGTTAGGTACTTGAATCCCAGTTTTAGAGATGGGCTTGACTGTGGTTAACATTTTATAATTATCATGTTTCTGTGTGTACAGAACATTGTTTTTTAATATAAACCTTTATGCATTTCTGTAAAATTTGTGTTTACAGTCTGCAGTCCATGAAGACTGTTGACCTGTATTCGGTGTTGCTGGTGGGAGAGACTGGACCTCTGAGGTGGCTGGTCACAAACCCTGTCCCCGGATCAGGACACTGGATCAGGAGCCATCTCTCTTCCTTCCCGAGTCGGACCTGGCACCGAACCACTAGGGACAGAGACTTCACCACCACACAGATCACCACCAGTGGACAGGTGGACTGAACAACCTCAGTCCTGCTGGTCATCAGAGAGACAGAGGCTCCAGTCATGGATCCAGTCCACAGCCCAGACCCTTCTCTTCACAGTCTCAGAGCAGGGATGAAGCAGGACCTGGGGCTGATAGAGAGAGACCCTCCTGTTCCTATGATACAAACACCACAGTATCCAGGATGACCAGAACAGGTCACCCTGGACTTCAGCCTTCACAGAGAGTGGTGGGAGACTCCCCTGGTGGTAGTCTTATCAGGAAGTCTGTTTTCTCCCTCAGCTTCTCATCTAATGCCTCGTGACTGGGTTCATAGAAGGTCTGGGCCTGAACCTGGGTCTAGCCTTCCTCAATTAGAGTACCTCGTGGTTACCCCACCAATACAGACAGTACCAGGATGGGCATTCACAACAAAAGGTACAGTGCATTGACAAAGTATTCATACCCCTTCCCATTTTCCCCATTTTGTTACGTTACAGCCTTATTCTAAAATGCATACAATTTAAAATTGGGTGTTTATCGAACATATGATTAATTGTACTGCATAAACAAACAAAAAGACAAAGAAACTGGAGCTGAAAGGTTTTTGGGTTTCCAGGACTTCACTGCCGAAACATTGCAAAGAATACTGTCTGAAGATGCTCTTCTTCTCAGGCCCCAGAGCCTAAATAAAGGAGTACATTGAGTTTTGCCTTGTTGATAAGAGCGTCTGCTAAATGACTTAAATGTAAATGTATTTGTATTTTGTTAATTATTTGGGCTCATATACAGCCAAAACAGTAGGTGGCGGCATGCACCTATAGCATTTGTTTTCGGACCACCATAATATCAAAGAAGAAGACCCCGTATAGTAGGTGGCTACAATACACCAATAGGTGTAATCGAAAACTTTAAAGAAGAAGAACGGAAGTGAACAGTGACCAGAAACGAGCGTTGTTATTTAGACATTTAACATAATTACCCCAGGTGGTATTTAATTCGCGTTGGTCCCGGGTCTTTGTTTATAGATGCTATCTGGCTGCTGGTTAGCTAAAAATGGCTAACGTTAACTGTATGGTTTTTCACACTCAGATAGCCTCCGTCATGGAGGTTCTAGCGAATGCAGCCGTTGCAGAGATCTGTAAAGTCGTAGACGACGACTATGCAGTGTTTCGTTTGGAAATAACTCAAAGCCAGAAAGAAAACAGGGGATTGCGGAGGAAACTACAGCTACTGGAAATTAAGGTGGCACGTGAGCGCGCAGAGAGATTGGTGCGAGAGCGCGCACTCGCCAGTCGTCCCAGTAGTGTCAAGATCCTCGACAGATACAGAGGAATGGCAAGAGGTACATTTAGCAGAAGGCCGAGAGAGCGGAGGCTGTCGCCGTTCATATATAGCCTAGCCCATCCGGCCTTTTACATCGTTTGGCATCTTACGTCCAACTTTAATGTATTCGGCCAGCAATACAATTGGCCCCCATGGACCGGCTGGCACATAAAACATCTTCCATTCAGGCTGCAAAGGCTTCAGTTTCCTTCTTAACTTGAGTTAATGGCTCGTCTGTGGGGAAAACACGGACGAAATGTGCGTACTGTACTAATACAAATAATCCCACCACCACTTTCGGATGTTACACACCACGTGAGTCTGTCTACCCCTGGCAACATCCGGAAGTAGCATTAGCCACCCTAGAAGACATACATTTACATTTTACATTTAAGTCATTTAGCAGACGCTCTTATCCAGAGCGACTTACAAGACAGTACGCATTTTTTAAATTTGTGTCCTGTGATCGCGGTGGAGGCACTAGTAATGTTTTCAGTTTGGCTATTTGTTTCAAGTGTATTAGTCTATAAATAAATATTTTTTCCAAAATTCGTCATCTTTCCCATGTCTTATTCGACTAGTAGTTGTTCTGAAATGTTTATTGCTTGCCTACATTTTACTCCCTCCTCTATGTTTAATATAACACACATGCAAACTGAAAACTGTTTGTTTCCCCAATCACTTTCTCAGGTGAAGGACATCTAACTGGAGGCCACACAAGCTTTGTGAAGCCAGCAGGACACAATACATGGAGAGATGACCAACCAATCACAATTGATGAGGGGAGTAGAACCTCAACCCAGCACGTTATGATGATAGAGGTTAGTGTAATAGTATTACATCAAAATTACAGTACATCAAATGTGGCCAGTTCATTTCAGAATGGCACCCCTCAACTATTCACTTGCTTACATGTACATCTTTATCTGCCATAGGGGAGCTTGTGAGACTTCCCTACAACATTGTCATACAATTCAACTCATTTACCAGTAATAACCTCCACTTTTCTTGTGTCAGTCTGCAGATACAGGTCCTGGGGTCAAGCTGGAGAGGTCTGAAGGAGAGGAGGACCTACGGCAAAGCAGAGACATTCAGACTGAAATGGCTGGAGTGCCCCCTGTAGCCATGCAGGACCCCATGACAGCCCCAGTGCAGCCCAGAACCCGACACAGCATCACGGAGGTCAGTGGACCACTGAACACCGTCCTCAAGACAGAGACCGATACCAATACTTTAACTGTAACACACAGGCAGTTACACACAGGATCTGACCACAGATCAGACCCAGAGAGACTGGAGCCACTGGGCTGTCCTCCTGCTTCTGGCTCAGAGTATTTACCGATATTTCGCCATAGGACGGTTCATTCCATTGGGGATGGTGACGCGTTAGACACTGGTGGTAATGATCCGTCTTGTTCTTACGTTACAGAGATGGACCCTGGTAACATGCCCTTTGTTTTAGAGACACAGACTGATCTCTCAAGAGGGGACTGGAACCGGCACAGTAGTAGTGGATACTCTGAAGGGTGCCTAAATAAGAAAGGGGAGGATTTGGTCGTAGATGAAGTGGAGGGTGACGTTCCTCCCACATGGAATGCAGCTAATCACCTAGGAGACAGACACTCACAGGGCAGAGATTTCTTAGATTACAGGAAAAGCTTAGAGACAAATCCAGATGTCATTACCCACTCCCCTTTACATATGCTCGGGGATCGCGACCCAGTGTCCACGTCGATGGGGCCTTCCGATTCACATGGCCATGTCCATTTCGATCAGGCTCAGGGAGGGGGAGCCACATCAGGCAACAGTAAAGAGAAACGGTTCCTCTGCATGTTCTGTAACAAAGGATTCAGCTGCCTCCAGAAGGTGGAGATCCACCAGAGGGTCCACACAGGGGAGAAACCATTTAGTTGTACTCAGTGTCATATGCGCTTCACCCAGGCTGGCCACCTGAAGAGACACCAGATGGTCCACACAGGGGAAAAACCCTACAGCTGTACCCAGTGTCGCATGCGTTTCGCCCAGGCTGGTGACCTGAAGAGGCACCAGAGGGGTCACACAGGGGAGAAACCCTACAGCTGCCCCCTTTGTGAGAATAGGTTCTCAGAGAGGACCTACCTCAGGATACACCAGCAGAAAAAACATTCCACTCAATAGAAAATAACCATTCCACTTGATAGCTTCTGACTTGAGATCAAACCCTTCACTAAAGACAAGGATTCATTTTTATTTTTGTCAGCAGAAAAGACCCACAGATGCATTTGGAATAACGAGATTAACAGATTTCAGTGTTTAATTTTCCTGGGTAGAATATTGCATCCAGACATTGTGTGATATGTAAAGGCATATACAGTTGAAGTCGGAAGTTTACATACACTTAGGTTGGAGTCATTAAAACTCGTTTTTCAACCACTCCACAAATTTCTTGTTAACAAACTATAGTTTTGGCAAGTCGGTTAGGACATCTACTTTGTGCATGACACAAGTAATTTTTCCAACAATTGTTTACACACAGATTATTTCACTTATAATTTACTGTATCATAATAATTCATGTGAGTCAGAAGTTTACATATACTAAGTTGCTGGGCAACACGGAACCCAGTGGGCAACAAGAACCCAGTGGCCTCCATTCTTAAATGGGAGAAGTTTGGAACCACCAAGACTCTTCCTAGAGCTGGGCGCCCGGCCAAACTGAACAATCTGGGGAGAAGGGCGTTGGTCAGGCAGGTGATCAAGAACCCGATGGTCACTCTGACAGATCTCCAGAGTTTCTCTGTGGAGATGGGAGAACCTTCCAAAAGGACAACCATCCCTGCAGCACTCCACCAATCAGGCCTTTATGGTAGTGTGGCCAGACGGAAGCCACTCCTCAGTAAAAGACACATAACAGCCCGCTTGGAGTTTGCCAAAAAGCACCTAAAGGACTCTCAGACCATGAGAAGCATGGTCAGGACCTCAGACTTGGGCAAAGGTTCACCTTCCAACAAACTTAAGCACACAGCCAAGACAACGCAGGAGTGGCTTCGGGACAAGTCTCTGCATGTCCTTGAGTGGCCCAGCCAGAGCCCGGACTTGATCCCGATCAAACATCTCTGGAGAGACCTGAAAATAGCTGTGGAGTGAAGCTCCCCATACAACCTGACAGAGACAGAAACTCCCCAAATACAGATGTGCCAAGCGTGTAGCGTCATACCCAAGATGACTTGAGGCTGTAATTGCTGCCAAAGGTGCTTCAACACAGTACTTGAGTAAAGGGTCTAAATACTTAAAACTGAAATATTACATTTATATATTTTTGTATTTGTTATAAATTTGCTAACCTTCCCAAACCT
Source organism: Oncorhynchus gorbuscha (assembly GCF_021184085.1). NCBI lineage: Eukaryota > Metazoa > Chordata > Actinopteri > Salmoniformes > Salmonidae > Oncorhynchus > Oncorhynchus gorbuscha. The sequence continues at coordinate 11,027,566 of NC_060196.1, read as the reverse complement.
GTTTTTGCTTTGTCATTTTAGGGTATTTTGTGTAGATTGAGGGCTGGTGGGGGGAATATTTGAACCATTTTAGAATACGGCTGTAACGTACCAAAATGTGGGAAAAGTCATGGGGTCTTAATACTTTCCGAATGCACTGTAGTTATGTTTGGTGTCTTGGGCTAAGAGGGTAAATAACCACATACCCCTCATTAATCCTTAGTTAATTTATCATTTGAAACAGGCTTGTGTAAATACCTGCTTTTAGAGAGACGGTAAACATTGGATAGAACGAGAACAATTTAATCTTTATCTTACTGAGGTGATGTAGACGGAATAAATGTATTCATTATCAATTTCTCCTATCGTCTTGAAAGATACGGATCATAAGAGATTTGATGTGTAACGTAATAAACTGTACCGTAATTCACAGAACAGCGCGCACAACCTTTTCATTTAACCACACCCTTTAAGCTATGACGCCAAACAAACGGAAGTGACCAATAACAATTTCCACGTTAAGGTTTTTATTGTTATTTAGACATTTATTAACACAGTGGAACATTTGTTAATTTAACTGCACAGCATCACATACTTAACGTTACCCCAGTTTGTGTTTAATTCGTGTTAGCTAACAATGGCAAACTGTGACGGTGTGGTTTTTCACACTCAGATAGCCTCCATTATGGAGGTCCTAGCGAATGCAGCCGTTACAGAGATATGTAAACTCGTAGACGACGACTATGCAGTGTTTCGTTTGGAAATGTCTCAAAGCCAGAAAGAAAACAGGGCATTGCGGAGGAAACTACAGCTTCTGGAACTGAAGGTGTCACGGGAGCGCGTCCTCGCGAGTCGTCCCAATAGTGTCAAGATCCTCGACGGATACAGAGGAATGGCAAGAGGTACATTTTGCTGAATGCGGAGGCTGCGCGGCCTGTCGCCCGGTTCCCCTCCGCTCGTGTTCAGATATGTTACCCAGGTTTGGAACTTGGTCAGTTTTTGGATAGTATGTAATACTTCTCTGATATCCATCTTGTATAATGTTTGTATTTTACCAGGAAGGTCAATTAAGAAAAGTATTCTTCCACCGACAGAATTGCGTTGTCCTAATACCTATATTTTCGTTCTAAATAATAGGCCTTTTAGGTATGCCTAAAAAAAAAATTATAGTATGTGAATTTTTCGAAAATTGAGTAAGCTTTGAGTGCCAGTATGTTATACTAATGTCGGCTTTTCGTCTTGTATAAATCAATGTTCACTTTCGAGTAAGACTCACGTGTGTTTGACAACAGCTGATATGGATGAGTTACTAAACTAACGATTGGCGGGAAACATCGCAATTAGATGACGCGTTCTCTGTATTATGCCGGGTTCAAAACAACTCAGAACAAGTACATCTCCGACTTCCAACTTCTCTGCATTCAAAACAACTGGGAACTCGGGAAAAAAACTCGCTCTGACTGGAAATTGCATGTCGGAAATTAAGTCGTCTTTCTAGAGCTCCGACTTTCCGACCTGGAGATCACTTTCGTCTATTTGATCTCGGTTATTTCCGAATTCCCAGTTGTCTTGAAAGCACAATGAGCCTCACTGCCTTACGTCAGATGGCGTCACCCATCCGTGATTGCTCGTCCCTCGACCGAGTGCAGGCAGAATCGACACACATCTAATGTAGAAAAATGGATTAGCCTTGTATGTTGGTATTTGTTGCTTACTGTATTTAAAAATAAAAAAGTAGTATGTTATACGATTATGTGTATGTTATACACAGTACGCAGTTTAAGTAAGTAGTAGGCAAGCTGGATTTCAGACAAAGACCATATCATATTCTAACCAGCTTCTAACCAATTTCCTATTGTCATACTCAATAAAAAAAGTGGTGCATGGAAAAGAATCCAGCAATAAATTAGGATATCAAAAAAATGATGAGAACTGTTACCTTGCATCCTTGCCAATTGTAGACAGTGTCAATAGTGTACAATATAGCACTGAGCACACAGTATCTAACTTAACCACCCCTTTCCTCCATTCACTCTCTCAGGTAAAGGACATCTCACTGTAGGCCACAGGAGCTTAGTGAAGCCAGCGGGACTCAATCCGTGGAGAGATGACCAACCCATAACTATAAATGAGGAGACTGGAACCTCAACCCAGCATGTTATCGTGATAGAGGTTCGTGTCATAGTGTAACATAAAACATTACAGTACATCAAATGTGCCCCGTCTATTTCAGAAAGCCTTCACTCCGCTATTAAAGGCCCACCTCAAAATAAGTTATCGCACCTATTTTGAGTAATTCCTGTCCTAGAGAGGAAGTTCTCATTTTTAGGTTCCACCTCAGACTGACACAGGAAAGTTATGTGAGCACCATTTTGGTTAACAGGCATACTATTAGGTGAAAATAATTATTTCAGAAAGACTACTTGTAAACAGTTGAATCACAGCTAAACCGTGCCTATACGAGCTGTTGAGGGTTGCCGTTTGTCTGATTCTTGCCTGTTGATAATTCCAGTGAAATCATATAGGATTCCAGACGTCATTAATATTTGGATATACACACAGACATGATCAAATAGCTATATTCTTTGTTCTCTCTGACGTTTCAGCTAGCTAGCTATACATCAATGCATTATCTAAATCGCAGCTGCAAATCCACCATAGAAATAGAAAGAATAGAAGATCTGGTAATATGGATAGCCTAGTGTATGGTTTGGAGCGTGTATTCGTTTTGGTTGGCCCGGTCCCCAGGGTGGGTAGAGATTTCTATTTAGAATCAGTGGAATGGTTGCAAATCCTGCTCACCCGCAGCACCGGGCCATGCAAAACATATCTTTTTAAACGTTAGTGGTCAAAACCATTCATGGGGCGACGGGGGTAGTGGGCTCTAAAATGCATTAAGAACACCTGCTCTTTCCATGACATAGACTGACCAGGTGAAAGCCACGATACCTTAACTAGTGACCTCAATAAGGGATCAGAAAGGTATTGGGAAGTTCAGAAAATCATCAGGCGATCATTTTGTATGATCTTCTGTGTAGAAAAGAACATCATCATTGATGTCCTTTCTCCACCAGTCTGATTTAGTGACTGGTCTAGTCCACTCTGTTCTAATGAGACTTGTGGGCATTTATTGAGAGAAACACATATGTATTCCTGAGTCTTATCTTTCAGTGATGGGGGTCATAATATTTTGTAGCTTAAACCGTATAAAAGATCGAGCCACATTTTATTTGTAGGAAGGAAACAGAAACCGCTCAGTTTATTACAACCGCGGCTACAGGAGGTTACTAACGTAACACGGGTTCTATGAACCAAGCTTATTTATTTCATAGTTTCTCTTGCGACCCCATTTTTAATTCACGACCTCTAGTTTGAGACAAGTTCGCATAGTCAGTGCAATATAGGGTCACTGTGGATAATTATTTAACTAACTATTTAGCAGTAGCTATTTAATTAATTTCTCTGGACTAAAACCCTAACAAACTGTTGTTGCAGGATCTGAAAAACCATCAGTCAATAGGAAATATCATTATACTGTTGGGTAAGCTATTTATTGTTAGGGAATGATCGGTAGAAATGTTACAAATAGGGAGGTTGAAGACCCTTGTAAGACATCATAGTAAAATAGAGGGATGTATTGCAAAAGGAAATGGGAAAGATGGGTTAATCTGTGGATATCGAAGGGTTGGAGTTAAACTCAGAATGACCGGTGGATTGGCCGCTGTGAGTGATAATCTAGCACTTGAAGAAAGAGGAAATTAGGATTATATGTATAATTATTGAATTACAGGTACTGTAGATGTGAACGAAGTAGCTGTAAGTAGAATGATTGTTGTCCGTTAGTTTACTCTAATAAGGGTAGGGGGGAAAGTGTATATATTAAAAAAATAAACATATTGTTTCCATGTATTTGATGCCATTCCATTCGCTCCGTTCCAGCCATTATTATGAGCCGTCCTTCCCTCAGCAGCCTTCTGTGACAAAAACAATGCTTTTTATGGCTTTATCAAATTAGGATCTTACCAGGAAGCCAATAAATAAACGGAGCATGAGTTGTCGTTTGGGTAAGCCAATGTCTGTCAATCAATCAATTAAATGTATTTATAAAGCCATTCTTACATCAGCTCATGTCACAAAGTGCTGTACAGAAACCCAGCCTAAAACCCCAAACAGCAAGCAATACAGGTGTAGAAGCACAGTGGCTAGGAAAAACTCCCTAGAAAGGCCAGAACCTAGGAAGAAACAGAGAGAGGAACCAGGCTATGAGGGGTGGCCAGTCCTCTTCTGGCTGTGCAGGGTGGAGATTATAACGGAACACTGCAAAGATGTTAAAATGTTCATAGATGACCAGCCGGCTCTAATTATAATAATCACAGTGGTTGTAGAGGGTGCAACAGGTCAGCACCCCAGGAGTAAATGTCAGTTGACTTTTCATAGCCAATCATTCAGAGTATCTCTACCGCCCCTGCTGTCTCTAGAGAGTTGAAAACAGCAAGTCTGTGACAGGTAGCACGTCCGGTGAACAGGTCAGGGCTTCATAGCCACAGGCAGAACAGTTGAAACTGGAGCAGCAGCACGACCAGGTGGACTGGGGACAGCAAAGAGTCATCAGGCCAGGTAGTCCTGTGGCATGCATGGTCTTAGGGTTCAGGTCCTTCGGGAGAGAGAGAACTAGAGAGTGTACTTAATTTCGCACAAGACAACGGATAAGACAGGAGAAATACTCCAGATATAACAGACTGACCTTAGCCCCCTGACACAAACTATTGCAGCATAAAAACTGGAGGCTGAGACAGGAGGGGTCGGGAGAAACTGTGGCCCCGTCCGACGATAGGGCCAAACAGGCAGGATATAACCCCGCCCACTTTGTCAAAGCACAGCCCCCACACCACTGGAAGGATATCTTCAACCACCAACTTACCATCCTGAGACAAGGCCGAGCATAGCCCACAAAGATCTCCCCCCACGGCACAAACCCAAGGGGGTGCGCCAACAATGTCCATGTAGTACAGAGGCACAGCCAACAGCACCTGGACAGACCCACTTATTGTTGTCCGTTCGAACGGCTACAATTTCTGGCTCCTCATGTCTGCATTGATTTGGACATGAGGCTGTAACCAACATGCATATCACCTACATTTTAACATGAGAAATAAATGTGAATATTATTCCAATGTTGGCCTCTGATCGGAGTTATTGTTTGATATTGTGTTTTTGTGTGTTTATTTTTACTTGTCCATTCGGACAACTCATTTACATTTTTCTTGTCTGACTTGTCCTTTTGTCCGGGACAAGTAAAAAAACAAGTGTTAATGTCGAGCCCTGCAGGTTCATGACTTGTCATGCCTGCATCATTACTACAAAGAGAACTGCTTGTTACAGCAAATATTTTTTCATCTTAGGCTCACATGTGCTCCTTGTAAAAAAGGTCAGTGTAGAGCTCTGCTGAGGGGCCCCGGTTTTGAGAGTCAACGTGGCAGAGGTGTTGTTGCCTACCCTCACCACTTGTGGGCTGGCCTGGCAGGAAGTCCAGGATCCAGTTGCAGAGGTAAGGTGTTCAGTCGCAGGGTCACACAGTCATCCGGAACAGTAGGAGCTTTCATGCAAGACTCGGTGTTGTATTCCTCGAAGCTAGCATAAAAGGCATTTCACTCATTTGGGAGTGCTGCATCACACTGGGCATCTCACGGCTGAGATTCCCTTTGTAATCTGTTATTGTCTGCAAGCCCTGCCACATACGACAAGCGTTGGAGCTGGTGTAATAGGATTCCACCTATGGCTGGGCGATATGGCTTAAAAATCATATCAAATATTTTTTTCAAGCTTAAAGGGCCGATTTGCGATATACTGTGCATTCAGAAAATATTCAGACCACTTCACTTTTTCCACATTTTGTTACATTACATCCTTATTCTAAAATGTATTTATTTGTTATTTTCCACCTCATAAAGCTGCACATAATACCCCATAAAGACAAAGCAAAAACGAGTTTTCTGACATTTATGAGTTTAAAAACACTGTAAATGTCTCATTTTACATAGGTATTCAGAGACTTGTTCCAGAGCAACCCCTTTGCGTCTTCACTGTGCTTAGGGTTGTTGTCCTGTTGGAAGATGAAGTGGAAGATGAAGTGGAAGATGAGCCTCTGCCCCAGTCTGAGAACCTGCTCCAGAGCGCTCAGGACTTCATCAAGGATCTCTGTACTTTGCTCCGTTCATCTTTCCCTCAATCCTGACTAGTCTCCCAGTCCCTGCCGCTGAAAAACATCCCCACAGCATGATGCTGCCACAACCATGCTTCACCGTAGGGATGGTGGCAGGTGTCCTCCAGACGTGATGCTTTGCATTCAGGCCAAAGAGTTCAATTTTGGTTTCATCAGAGCAGAGAATCTCATGGTCCAAGAGTCATTAAGTGCGTTCTGGCAAACTCCAAGCGGACTGTTATGTGCCTTTTACTGAAGAGTGGCTTCCGTCTGGCCACTTTACCATAAAGGCCTGATTGGTGGAGCACTGCAGGTTCTCCCTTCTCCACAGAGGAACTCTGGAGCTCTTGTCAGATGCACCATCAGGTTCTTGGTCACCTCCCTGACAAAGGCCCTTTTCCCTCGATTGCTCAGTTTGGCTGGGCAGCCAGCTCTAGGAAGTGTCTTTGTAGTTCCAAACTTCTTCCATTTAAGAATGATGGAGGCCACTGTGTTCTTGGGGACCTTCAATGCTGCAGACAGCAGATCTGTGCCTCGACACAATCCTGTCTCTGAGCTCTACGGACAATTCCTTCAACTTCATGGCTTGGTTTTTGCTCTGACATGCACTGTCAACTGTGGGACCTTATATAGACATGGGTGTGCCTTCCCAAATCATGTCCCATCAATTGCATTTACCACAGGTGGACTCCAGTCAAGTTGTAGAAACATCTCAAGGATGATCAATGGAAACAGGATGCACCTGAGCTCAATTTCGAGTCTCCATAGCGAAGGGTCTGAATACTTCTATTAATAAGGTATTTTAAATGTTTTTTAAATATAAATTACCAAAAATGTATAACCTGTTTTCACTTCATAATTATGGGGTATTGTGTGTAGATTTAATTTGTTTTTCATTTTATTTAATCCATTTTAGAATAAGGATATATTGTAACAAAGTGGAAAAAGTAAAGTGGTCAGAATACTTTCCGACTGCATTGTATCTCATTTTTAAAAAGGTTTTCTCTAAATAATCTTTGTTGTACAATTTAATGGTCAAATACGCTGGATGTTAAGCAGTCAAAAAAACCTAACGAATTCAGAAATTATACCTAAGATAAATATAAGCCTTCTACAACCATAAGACCCACAAATAATATATTGTTTTATCAAAATAGTTTAACCTGCTTTTTTGTTGTTGCAGTAATCACTGATCTGGCTTTCAAGAGTGTCTATAAAATGTCCCTTATGTTACCAATTTAACCAGAATCATGCATAATGCGCATTCAAGAATGACTAACTTCTTGTGGCAGGCATTATAGAAAATTGACAGCCCTCATACACGGATTTGTCAACTCTCTCACAATTTCTCTGTCAACATCAGAGTGTTGCTGCAGTCTGAGTGTTTCTACCAATCAGATTCACTGAAATCAAGGTGTGCTCTCCACATTCCCACGGTATTTATTTATTTAGACACCATCAAAAACTCTTACATAAATGTGGCAGCATATACACCTAAACACTAGCTATCTGACATGCGGTATTGCTTGGAGACGACACAGTTTCTCAGTCTGATCAACTGTAGGCTACTGAAAACCGCAGCTGCATAGTCTAGCCTACTATGCTCCCTGTCGCTCTGGCCAGGGTAAACAAAGTGGTAACGTTGTGTATCTGTAGCCCATTTGTTAGTGAGAAAATGTGAATGGGATCAGATTTGGTTTATATTCAAACTTGGGCTGACTAGGCTACCTAGACTTTTTCAATCAAATTATTAACTGGAATTAATCAAACACAATAGCTGACAGTTGCATAGGGCAGGACTACGCGATTCAAACCTGCATAAAACAAGCGCAGTCTTGTGGGTCTTATTGTCCAACCATGTTTATCCTCTTTTCAAACCATGTATTTTATTAGGATCCCCATTTAGCTGTTGCAAAAGCCCATATTAAACCTTTTTACTACAGATTAATCACCCCAGGCTGTATAAAGTCCTGACTTTTACCTGGTTAGGTTACCAGATCAGGAAATACTAAGGGCCCCGGAATTATTTTCCCCGGCACAACTCGCTGCTCAATACTATCGGATGAATCCTAGAATATATGTATGTGGCATATCCCAATTTGCTTACATGAGACTTCCCTATGACATTGTTATCGAATTGAACTCCTTTACTGATAATAATCATCTTCTCTCTTGTGTCAGCCTGCAGAGGCTGTAGGTCCTGGAGCATCGTCTTTGGTCAAGCAGGAGAAGACTGAAGGAGAGGAGGACCCACAAAATAGCAGAGCCATTCAGACTGGAGCAGCGCCCCCTGTAGCCGTGGTGGACCTTGCCACCATGCCCCAGCCCAGGACCCGACCCAGCCTCACGGAGGTCATCCTCAAGTCAGAGACAGACACCGAGACACACAGGCTCTTACACACAGGATCTGACCACGGATCAGACCCAGAGAGACTGTTGCTGGGGAGACTGGGCTGTTCTCCTGCTCCTGACTCAAAATATTTACTTTATGAAAACTCGAGCCCAAGGACAGTTCATTCCCATCAAGACTCAAGTGATGCAGTAGAGACTGTTAATGATCTGTCTCGTTCTTATACGACAGAGATGGACCCTGGCATTATGCCCTTGGTATTAGAGTCACAGACTGATCTGTCTAGAGGGGACTGGAATCCATACAGTAGTAGAGTATACTCTGAAGGGTGCCTAGATAAGAAAGGGGAGGTTATAGTGACAGATGAAGTGAAAATGGAAGGCGACGCTCCTCTGACATGTAATGCAAACGAGACTCTTATATGGAAAGGATACTCGCAGGGCAACACCAGTGACTTCTTAGACTGCAGGGATGGGTTAGAGACCAGTCTAAATGTCGCAATCCACTCCCCTTCGCACGCTCTCAGGGATCGCGACCCAGTGTCCACGTCGATAGCACCTTCCGATTCAGAAGGCCGCGTCTTTTTCGATCAGGTATTTAACTCCAACGACAGGGCTAGAGCCCAGACTCAGGGAGGGGGAGCCACATCAGGCAATAGTAAAGAGAAACGGTTCCTCTGCATGTTCTGTAACAAAGGCTTCAGCTGCCTCCAGAAGGTGGAGATCCACCAGAGGGTCCACACAGGGGAGAATCCCTTCAATTGTACCCAGTGTGAGAAGAGGTTCTCCCGCCAGGACCACCTGAAGAGGCACCAGAGGGTCCACACAGGGGAGAAACCCTTCAGCTGCCCCCAGTGTGAGAAGAGGTTCTCCCAGGCTGGTGACCTGAAGAGGCACCAGAGGGTCCACACAGGTGAGAAACCTTTCAGCTGTACCCAGTGTCACATGCGCTTTGCCCTGGCTGGCAACCTGAAGATGCACCTGAAGGTCCACGAGGGAGAGAGGCCGTTCACCTGTATGCACTGTGGGAAGAAGTTCTCAGAGAGGGGCTACCTAAGGACACACCAGCAGAAAAAACATTCCTCTGTATAACATAGAAAGTAACCATTCTGCTCGATAGCTTCTAAGGTTTAGATTAAAGTCAAATATTATTTTTTACTGTCAGCTGAAAAAATCCACAAATGCATTCGGAGTAATGAGAGTAACATATTTCATTGTTGGATATTCCTGGGTAGAATATTGCATCCAGACATTGTGTGATATACAATGCTTTCAGAAAGTATTCACATTACTTGGCTTTCTCCAAATGTTGTTGTGATACAGCCTGAATTTAAAATTGATTAAATTGTTTGTCTCTTTACAAATGTAATAATAAATGATAAGCTGAAAAGTATTCAACCCCTTTGTTATGGCAAGCCAAAATAAGTTCAGGAGTAAAAATGTTCTAAACAAGTTGCATGGACTCACTCTGTGTGCAATAATAGTGTTTAACATGAAATTTGATTGACTACCTCATCTCTGTACCCCACACATACAATTATCTGTAAGGTCCCTCAGTCGAGCAGTGAATTTCAAACACTGATTCAACCGCAAACACCAGGGAGGTTTTCCAATGCCTCGCAAAGAAGGGCAACTATTGGTAGATGTGTAAAAATAAAAAGCAGACATTGAATATCCCTTTGAGCATGGTGACGTTATTAATTACACTTTGGATGGTGTATCTAGGTCGAGAGCCGTGCATCCTCAAACACAACCAACCAAGCCGCGCTGCTTCTTGACACAATGCTCAATTAACCCGGAAGCCAGCCGCACCAATGTGCCGGAGGAAACGGGATGCACCTGGTGACCGTGTCAGGGTGCACTGCGCCCGGCCCGCCACAGGAGTCGCTAGTGCGCGATGGGACAAGGATCCCTCCCCCTAACCCGGACGCCGCTGGGCCAATTGTGCACCACCCCATGGGTCTACCAGTCGCGACCGGCTGTGACAGAGCCTGGACTTGGACCCAGAATCTCGGGAGGCCCAATGGTGACTTTAAAACAGAGTTTAATGGCTGTGATAGAACATTGTAATTACTCCACAATAACCTAATTGACAGAGTGAAAAGAAGGAAGCCTGTACAGAATACAAATATTCAAAAACATGCATCCTGTTTGCAATAAGGCACTAAAGTAAAACTGCAAAAAAAATGTAGCAAAGAAATTAAGTTTGCCCCAAACATAAGACTTTGTAATCAAGACGAACACATCACTGAGTACAACTCTTTATATTTACAAACATGGTGGTGACTACATCATGTTAGGTGTATGCTTGTCATCGGCAAAGGCAGGTGAAATCCTACAGGAAAATCTGGTTGTCTGCTTTCCAACAGACATGGAGACATTCACCTTTCAACAGGACAATAACCTAAAACAAAAGGCCAAATATATACTGGAGATGCTTACCAAGATGACATTGGATGTTCCTGAGTGGCCGAGTTACAATTTTGACTTAAATCTACTTGAAAATCTAAGGCAAGACCTGGAAATGGTTGTCTAGCGATGATCAACAACCAATTTGACAGAGCTTGAATAATTGTTTTAAAGAATAATGGGCAAATTTGCACAATCCAGGTGTGGAGAGCTCTTAGAGACTTACCCAGAAAGACACAGCTGTAATCGCATACCAAAGGTGCTTCTACAAAGTATTGACTCGGGTGTGAATACTTATGTCAATTTCTGTATTTAATTTTCAATAAATTAGCTAAAATGTCTAAACATGTTTTCAATTTTATTATGGGGTATTGTCTGTAGATGGGTGAGGGGAATTATTCATTTTTTAATCCGTTTTGAACTCCAACTGTAACACAACAAAATGTGGAATAAGTCGAGGGGTATGAATACTTTCTGAAGGCACTATATAACGCATATATAAGCCTAAAAAGTATGTTAGATATTGTGTTTGTACTGTGTAGGCTATATAGTGCCAGTTTAATTACTTCCATTCAACTATTGACATTTTTCCCAAGACACCTTTATTGACATAATGAATACAGTTTATGAAGTTCATGCAGATTTTTGTTGAGACATTACATTTTTGTAATTTAGCAGGAGCTCCTAGTTGCAAGGGAAAGCTGGTTCCACCATTGGGGTGCCAGGACAGAAGAGCTTTGATTGGGTTAAACAGGAGCTTGAATGGGCTAAAAAAAAAAAACATTAAAAAAAACATTAGCTGACATGGGCTAATTGATCTGGACATTTTTGACAAGTTATACATCTCTCTATGGTATGCAATGACTAACATGACGAGAGGAACTGATGATGCACTACCCAATTTCGAAATTGCACATTAGTGAGTTCTACTATTACAACATTCAAGAGTAAGTTTAAAGCTGGACTGAGATCGTTAAAACATCAACAACAACAAAATATATATATACATGACTGGGAATACAGATATGCATCTGTTGGTCGCAGATACCTTAAAAACAAAATGGATGAGAACCAGTCGGTATCTGCTGTGACCGCCATTTGCCTCATGCAGAGCGACACATCGCCCTTGCATAGAGTTGATCAGGCTGTTGATTGTGGCCTGTGGAATGTTGTCCCACTCTTCTTCAATGGCTGTGCAAAGTTGCTGGATATTGGTGGGAACTGGAACACGCTGTCGTACATGTTGATCCAGAGCATTCCAAACAGGGCTAAGTGGATGACATGTCTGGTGAGTATGCAGGCCATGGAAGAACTGAGACATTTTCAGCTTCCAGGAATTGTGTACAGATATAGTAACATGGGGCTGTGCATTATCATGCTGAAACATGAGGTGATGGCGGCGGATGAATGGCACGACAATGGGCCTCGGGATCTCGTCACGGTGTCTCTGTGTATTCAAATTGCCATCGATAAAATTCAATTGTGTTCGTTGTCCGTAGCTTATGCATGCCCATACCATAACCTCACCGCCACCATGGGGCACTCAGTTCATAGCGTTGACATCAGCAAACTGCTCGCCCACACGACGCCATACATGTAGTCTGTGGTTGTGAGTCCGGTTGGATGTACTGACAAATTCTCTAAAACAATGTTGGAGGTGGCTTATGGTAGAGAAATTAACATTAAATTATCTGGCAATAGCTCTGGTAGATATTCCTGCAGTCAGCATGCCAATTGCACACTCCCTCAACTTGAAACATCTGCGGCATTGTGTTGTGTGACACAACTTCACATTTTAGTGTGGCCTTTTGTCCCCAGCACAAGGTGCACCTGTGTAATGAACATGATGTTTAATCAACTTCTTGAGATGCCATACCTGTCCAATGGATGGATTATCTTGGCATAGGATAAATGCTCACTATCAGGGATCTAAATCAATTTGTGGCCAACATTTTTGAGAAATTACCTTTGTGTGTATGGACAATTTCTGGGATATTTTATTTCAGCTCATGAAACATGGGGCTAACACTTTACAAGTTGCATTTATATATTTTGTTCAGCGTATGCGTATTTGGTGTATTAAAAACGTATTTATGTTTATTAAACTTGACTTGAAATAACTGGTGATGCGAGTTGCTCTTAAAATGCACGACTTGGACTTGACTCAACCTGTTCTACTTTGTGACTTGAGACTTCTTTGTGACTCGAATAGTAGTGACTTAGTCACACCTTTGGTATACTCTGAAGGGTGCCAAAATAAGAAAGGGGGGGGGTCTGGTCCAGGGTTTCTGTTTGACGCCGGACAACGTGACCAGCAAGATTTTAATTTACCGGACATCCATATGCATTGTATTCGTAACGCATTGGGGCGTTGGACCTCAAAATCACATTGACATGATTTTAATGAATCGTACATGCTGACCAATCCGGATGTGCATGTTGATGTTGTACCCCCACACCAGACACGATCAGGACACGCAGGTTGAAATGTCAAACAAACTCTGAACTAATTATATTAATTTGGGGACAGGTTGAAAAGCATTAAACATTTATGGCAATTTAGCTAGCTAGCTAGCTAATTTGTCCTGGGATATAAACATTGGGTTGTTCCTTTACCTGAAATGCACAAGGTCCTCTACTCTGACAATTAATCCACAGATAAAAGGGTAAACAGTTTGTTAATAGTACACTCTTCTCTTTCAGGCTTCTTCTTCTTTGGACTTTATATGGTGGTTGGCAACCAACTTTAAGGTGCATTACCACAACCAACTGGAGTGTGGTCTTCAGTTCATCTTTCAATCACCCACCTGGGTATATGCTCCTAAACACCAATGAGGAGATGGCATGTGGGTATATGTTCTTAAAAACAAACGAGGAGATGGGAGAGGCCAGACTTGCAGGGTCACAAATAGAACCTATTTCTATTTTAGCGCCTGGCCACACAGACACTCACGAGCAGTGTGGGTTCAATGATTGAATAACATGTATGTGTAAATTGATTCTGTAAGGCAAGTGGTGTGGTCGGCATGTTAACCTGTAAAGTTGTAATAAAGTAGAATGATGTTCTTATACCAACATGACAGGTTTATTGAAAAGCAAAACATGGCCGGATGCGTCTTCATCCCTGCTAAAAATCACAAGTGAATATAATTGTTTTTAAATAAATAAAATATTTAGGAGAACAAGTCGCCTACACGGTAATAAAACTTCAAAATATAGTATTTGTATAAAATAAATTTCAAATAATCTTGCTTTATAAGCTATTTGTGTGAATATTTAATTAATAAATATCAAAACACAGCTAATTTAATTTAGCCTTGGCATTAACATTTTCATTAGGCCTTCTGAATAACAAAACAGTTCTACTGGATGATAATGTTTTATTTTCATTTTAACTATTGTCATGACTCGTGTCGTGTGATTGATATTGATAACAACTCTGTTTCCTACTGTAGGTAGTTGTGTGCCTAGTGATTGCAACATTGTAACTCTCCGATGGGTATTGTTGGCGTCGATGTTTCGTTTCCAAGTGCTACTGAATAAGCTCAACTGAAATGCACCAATTGCGCATGATACACATTACTCTACTATAGTCTCAATCCATTACGAATCTTTATATTATACATGACACAGGGAAGGCATATGTTGATCTTGCTTAGGGCGGCAGCAGAACTGCTAGCCTAATTTTACGTGCGTTTGCGGCGGATCTTGCCCTGCTGAAAGTAAGCTTCTGCTGTTGAGAAGTCAAAACTATCCAACTCCTTGGAGCAGCTTGATCGATAACCTCGTCCCCACAGTTGCCCGTACGTACAGTGTACATTTGGAAAGTATTCAGACCCCTTCCCTTTTCCACATTTTTGTTACGTTACAGCCTTATTCTAAAATATACATATATATTTTTAAAGCTCTCAATCTACACACACTTCCCCATAATGACTAAGCGAAAACAGGTTTAGAAAAGTTTGCTAATTTATTACAAATAAAAAACATACCGTATTTACATAAGTACTCAGTTCCCGCCAATATCCAGCAACTTCACACAGCCTTTGAAGAGGAGGGGGGCAACGTTCCACGGGCCACAATCAACAGCCTGATCAACTCTATGCAAAGGAGATGTGTCGCGCTGCATTAGGCAAATGGTGGTCACAGCAGATACCGACTGGTTCTCATCCAAACACCCCTACTTTTTAAAAAGGTATCTGTGACCAACAGATGCAAATCTGTATTCCCAGTCATGTATATGGTGCCTTCGGAAAGTATTCTGACCCCTTCCCTTTTTCCACATTTTGTTACATTACAACTTTATTCTAAAATGGATTAAATATGTAAATAAGGTATCTGGCCAGAGCAATCAGGGGGAGAAGGGCCTTGATCATGAAGGGGACCAAGAACCCAATGGTCACTCTGACAGAGCTCCAGAATTGCTCTGTGGAGATGGGAGAACCTTCCAGAAGGGCAACCATCTTTGCAGCACTTCACCAATTTTTTACCTTTTATTTTACTAGGCAAGTCAGTTAAGAACAAATGAGGCCTTTATGGTAGAGTGGCCAGACAGAAGCCACTCCTCAGTAAAAGGCACATGACAGCCTGCTTGGAGTTTGCCAAAAGGCACCTAAAGGACTCTCTGGCCTGATGAAACCAAGATTGGACTCTTTGGCCTGAATGCCAAGCATCACCTCTGGAGGAAATCTGGCACCATATTTACGATGAAGCATGTTGGTGGCAGCATCATGCTGTGGGCATGTTTTTTAGCGGCAGGGAATGGGAGATTAGTCAGGATCGAGGCAAAGATGAACAGAGTGAAGTGCAGAGCGATCCTTGATGAAAACCTGCTTCAGGGCACTCAGGACCTGAGACTGGGGCGAAGGTTCACCTTCCAACAGGACAACGACCCTAAGCACACAACCAAGACAACGCTGGAGTGGCTTCGGGACATGTCTCTGAATGTCCTTGAGTGTCCCAGCCAGAGCCCGGACTTGAACCCAATCTAACATCTCTGGAGAGATCTGAAAATTGCTGTGCAGCAACGCTTGAGACAGGACAAAGCTTGAGAGGATCTGCAGAGAAGAATGAGAGAAACTCCCCAAATACAGGTGTGCCAAGCTTGTAGTGTCATACCCAATACGAGTCGATGCTGCAATCGCTAACAAAGGTGCTTTAAACAAAGTACTGAGTAAAGGGTTATGAATACTTATGTAAATCTGATATAAAAAAACAGTTTTCTTTCTCATTATGGGGTATTGTGTGGATTGAGGGAAAAATATCTGTAGTCATTTTTAGAATAAGGTTGTAAGGTAAGTTTATTTAGTAAAATATTTTCTTAACTCTTATTTTTCTTAACAGTATTATTGTTTAAGGGCTTGTAAGTAAGCGTTTCACTGTAAGGTCAACACCTTTAGTATTCGACGCATGTGACAAATACAATTTAATTGGATTTGAGGCTGGCACCCTGACGAAGCAC
Organism: Oncorhynchus gorbuscha; assembly: GCF_021184085.1. Classification (NCBI taxonomy): domain Eukaryota; kingdom Metazoa; phylum Chordata; class Actinopteri; order Salmoniformes; family Salmonidae; genus Oncorhynchus; species Oncorhynchus gorbuscha. The sequence goes on along the minus strand of NC_060196.1, from coordinate 11,011,166 downwards.
CAGAGGGTCTACATGGAGCATTCCTACAGCTGCCCCCAGTTTAAGAAGAGGTTCTCCCGCCAGTACCCGTTGAAGATGCACCTGAAGGTCCACACTGGAGAAAGACTACTCGCCTGTACGCATGCAGAAAGAGGTTCTCAGAGAGGAGATACATTTGGCTACATAAGCAGAAAAAGCACACAGCCCATGCACACTGAGTGTACAAAACATTGGGAACACCTGCTCTTTCAATGCAACTGACCAGGTGAAAGCTATGATCCCTTATTGATGTCACATGTTAAATCCACTTCAATCAGTGTAGATGATGGGGAGGAGACGGGCTAAATAAGGATTTTTAAGCCTTGAGACTATAGAGCCCCAAAGTGGAGGTGTCATAATACCCATAAAATCTAGAGATCAAACAGGGAAATGGTTCCAATTGTTTTTCCACCATTTTTCCCATAGGCGATTTTAGAAACACTTAAATTAAGGGCTTCCAGTGTAGGCTTCCCCTGGCATGATAACCATGTACATTTCTCTCAGACAAGGTAACTTTTGTCAATATATTCGGCTCTATTTACTCTGATTCGAAAATGCTAAATAGCATCAAAGTAGACATGCAAAACTACAAATCCCTGCAAGCGCCTGCATGTCATCTCTAGCTGATACCATTGCTAACAGGTATTGTGTCAATTTAAAACTTCCAACAGACATTTCACAGAATTGTCCATTTTAAAGAACATTTAGCTAACATTGGATAGTTAATCCAGAGATTCTTATGTTTGCAAAATGCATCATACAGGGATGATTTCTGTATTTTGAAAGTTACAAAACATGATCATTTTGATTGCTGACAGGCAAAATATTTTAGGACTATGTCAACAATGGACTAATAAAGCAAATACCAAAATATCATTTTTGGGTGGAGTTTTCCTTTAAGGATAAAGGGATACTTCCGGTGTTCAGCTATGGGGCACTTTATCTACTTCCCCAGCATCAGAGGAACTTATGGATACCATTTCTATGTCTCTGTTCAGTATGAAGGAAGTTAGAGGTAGTTTTGCGAACCAATGCAAATTAGCGTTACCCATAGACCTCCAGTCATTGCGCTATCTGTATCCGCTAGTAGATACCCATAGACTTCCAGTCATCGCTAACGCTAATCTTTAGTGAATATTTATCATACTTTGATCAGATCGTCTAACTATGGGTGCTTTGTATATGGTTCAGTGGTTATTACATTGCTGTTGCGCTTTGATGCAAGCGAGGGCACGCAGTATGTATGATGGTGCCTTTTTAAAACTACACCGGTAGAGGCTTTACAAGTAGATTATTGAGAAATACCACTATCCCTTAGACGAGTTAACCTCTACAGGATCGGTGGGTCCTGTAGAGGCTGAGCTAACGTAGGCTAATGTGATTAGCATGAGGTTGTAAGTAACAAGAACATTTCTCTGGACATATCTGATATTGGCAGAAAGCTTAAATTCTTGTTAATCTAACTGCACTGTCCTATTTACAGTAGATTTATTACAGTGAAAGATTACCATGCTATTGTTTGAGGAGAGTGCAGTTATGAACTTAAATGTATTAATAAACCAATTATGTACATTTGGGCATTCTTGATACAAAATGTTGGAACAAATGCAATGGTTCATTGGATCAATCTAAAACTTTGCACATACACTGCTGCCATCTAGTGGCCAAAATCTAAATTGTGCCTGGACTGGAATAATACATGATGGCTTTTCTCTTGCATTTCAAAGATGATGGTACAAACAAAACAAAAAACTTGTTTTACCAGATGTGTTATATTCTCCTACATTAATTGAACATTTCCACAAACTTCAAAGTGTTTCCTTTCAAATGGTATCACGAATATGCATATCCTTGCTTCAGGTCCTGAGCTACAGGCAGTCAGATTTGGGTATCTCATTTTAGGTGAAAATCCTTAAGAGGTTGATAACATGTAGATACTACGTTGGCAGTATTGGCAGTATTGGAAGACTGCTGGGAATATGAACAATATCAAAAGAGGGAGCCCCTGAGATTCGGAAAGGGGTTTGATGAATATTAGACACGGGGACCTTTTTTATAGAGCCATCTGTGACAATAGGACATGTGCCACTGTGGTTTTATACAAGAACATATGTTGATCTTAGCCTGATTGAAGAAAATAAAGTAATTTATTTGTATATTCAACAGAAATGGTTGTGATTGTTGTATTGCAATGGATAGAGGAGGTGCAACCAAGAGTAGTAATTTGTTTGGACTCTGCATCAGTTTTGTGTAGTTTAAGATCTGGAAAATCAGAATGAGAGGATTCATTTGTAGACGTAATGACGCTGTTGTTCAGTTTTGTTGCATTCCTACTCATACAGGAGTTAGTTAAAATTATATAGTAGATATAATAGAAAAGAAAGCAGTGAAAAATAATATTGTGGATATACAGGTGCAGTTAATTAGAGAAATGTACATATTGATTAGGGAAAATGGGTTACATTGCTGGCAGAGGCAATGGGATGAATAGTAAGGGAAGACATTTTTTCAAAGAAATCTGTATGGGAGGGTCTAAGGCACTGCATCGCTAGCTGGAGCACTAGAGATTCTGGTTCGAGTCCAGGCTCTGTCGCAGCCGGCCGCGACCGTGAGACCCATGGGGTGGCGCACAATTAGCCCAGCGTCGGCCGGGTTAGGTAAGGGTTTGGCCGGCGGGGATGTTCTTGTCCTATCGCGCACCAGCGACTCATGTGCCGGCCCAGGCCCGACACTTTGGTGCGGCTGGCTTCCAGGTTAAGCGATCATTGTGTCAAGAAGCAGTGCAGCTTGTCTGGGTTGTGTTTCGGAGGACGCACGGCTCTTGACCTTCGCCTCTCCTGAGTCCGTACGGGAGTTGCAGTGATGAGACGAGACGAGACTGTAACTACCAATTGGATTCCATGAAATTGGGGAGAAAAGGGATTCAAGTTAACACATTATTACAAGAAATAAATCTAGATCTGTATTTGAATATCCATACTAAAATACTGTATACTACATACTTAATGACTATATACTACATACTGTATGCTATTCATTAATTTTAGTATACTGTAAACGAACTGTCATTTCAGTTGAGTTTACTAGAGCTTTGCCTGTCTACCGGAAGTTGATGCTGTTGCTATGCAACCTCTTGCTAGCTTGTTAGCATAACAAATAACTTAGCTAAACATTTAATGATTTTGGGCTGTGTTTGTAAATTCAATCTGGAGTGCCAGAGTGCGGTCAGGGCGTTTGTAAATCCAGAGTGTTGTCAGTTCATAAATTCGGGGCATGATCTGGCCGAGGAGTCGTGTTGATCCGAGCGTTCAACAGTAGTCAAGCACCCAAGTTAACTAGCTAATGTTGGCTAGCTACTTCCAGAAACAAATGAAACAGAGAACACCTCACTCTCACTCATCAGTTATTCTGCTTGAAAACGGAGTAGATAGCCATAATGAACAATGTCGATTGAAACGAATATACCACTTAGCTAAGAACAATGTGAATAATCAAGTCAATAAACGTTGGGTAGTTAGATAGCAGATAGTTAATAATACTGCATGGCAAGTTCAATGTATTAGTAGCCAACTAACGTTAGGTACCTAGCTAACATACCGGTTACTGTAATTCTATGCAGTTTGTAAGAATAGTGTAGCTAACATAACCTTTAACGTAACTTATTTGAAAAGTCATTACATTGAATTGCTCAATTTATATTTTTCGCCATTTTCTTCACATCTGAAAACGATGTGAAGCCACGCCTATTTTGGTCAAATTTAGTATGTCATCCGATAACTTTTTGCATAGAAACTATATCCACACTATTACCAAAAAGCATACTATATACTCAATTCACGTCACAAATGGTACGGTTAGTATGAGTATTCGAACACAGCTCAGGTTTAGTGAAGAGAATAATTGAGGACGGTCTCACACTCCAGTACAGTAGGTGGCGGTGTAAGCACCTTTCAGTTGGTTGCGTCAATACAAACGTAAATAAGTAATAAGCGGAAGTGAGTAGTGATCAAGAACCATTTCCACGTTAGCGTTTTTATTTTTTAGACATTTATTAACACCCTGAAACTCAATGCGATTCATTTAACTGCAAAACAACACGTAATTAACTCGGGTAGTCTTTAATTCGCGTTTGGAGACGGGACTTGGTTGATGTTTTCTAGGTAACGCCAGCTAGCTGCTAACGATACTAGTAAGCAATGGCTAACGATATGGTTTTTCACACTCAAATAGCCTCGATTATGGAGGTGCTAGCGAATGCAGCCGTGGCAGAGATCTGTAAAGTCGTAGACGACGACTATGCAGTGTTTCGTTTGGAAATGTCTCAAAGCCAGAAAGAAAACAGGGGATTGCGCAGGAAACTACAGCTACTGGAACTGAAGGTGTCACGGGAGCGCGCAGAGAGGACAATACGAGAGCGCGTCCTCGCCAGTCGTCCCAGTAGTGTCAAGATCCTCGACCGATACAGAGGAATGGCAAGAGGTACTTTTTTGGAGAAGGCTGAGGTGCCTGTTGTTCGGTTATTTTCTGGGCATGTTGTTCAGATGTGTTACCCAGAATGGGGTCTTAGTCAGTTTTTGGATAGTATACAATACTTGATTATTAAGCTATCTTGTAATATTTTATTTATTTGACCTTAAATTGACCTGCTGGGTAAAAAGAATATTATTGCAGAGTCAATGGCCATTTTTCCGAATACCCATTATTGCGTTCTAGATAGTAGAGTGATAGAGGTCAAAATGAAACTGTTTCTGGTGTTATACTTTATTCCATGTTATCAAGAAGCTTCTCAGGAACACAGAACACTTTATTTCATGAGGATAGGAGTTATCATTGCTAGAATGTCGTATTTTCAAAGTAATTGAAAAAGGTAAATTCCTAGTCCAGGGGTTTCAATTAAGGCCTAGACAACCAGGTGTGGGGAATTCCTTACTAACCCGTAGCACTCACACGCCCGTAGCACTCACACGCCCGTAGCACTCACACGCCCGTAGCACTCACACGCCCGTAGCACTCACACGCCCGTAGCACTCACACGCCCGTAGCACTCACACGCCCGTAGCCATGAAGTGCTTTGAATGGCTGGTAATGGCTCACATCAACACCATTATCCCAGAAACCCAAGACTCACTCCAATTTGCATACCGCCAAAACAGATCCACAGATGATGAAATCTCTATTGCACTCCACACTGCCCTTTCACACCTGGACAAAAGGAACACCTATGTGAGAATGCTGTTCATTGACTACAGCTCAGCGTTCAACACCATAGTGTCCTCAAAGCTCATCACCAAGCTAAGGATCCTGGGACTAAACACCTCCCTCTGGATCCTGGACTTCCTGACAGGCTGCCCCCAGGTGGTGAGGGTAGGTAGCAACCCATCTGCCACGCTGAGCCTCAACACTGGAGCTCCCCAGGGATGTTCACCCACGACTGCATGGCCCTTCCCATTCTCATCGACGGGGCTGTAGTGGAGCAGGTTGAGAGCTTCAAATTCCTTGGTGTCCACATCAACAACAAACTAGATTGGTCCAAACACACACAGACAGTCGTGAAGAGGGCACGTAAAGCCTATTCCCCCTCAGGAAACGAAAAAGATTTAGCATGGGTCCTGAGATCCTCAAAAGGTTCTACAGCTGCAACATCAAGAGCATCCTGAGCGTTTGCAGGGTAGCCTAGTGGTTAGAGTGTTGGACTAGTAACCTGAAGGTTGCGAGTTCAGACCCCCCGAGCTGACAAGGTACAAATCTGTTGTTCTACATTTACATTACATTTAAGTCATTTAGCAGACGACTTACAAATTGGTGCATTCACCTTATGACATCCAGTGGAACAGTCACTTTACAATAGTGCATCTAAATCTTAAGGGGGGGGTGAGAGGGATTACTTATCCTATCCTAGGTATTCCTTAAAGAGGTGGGGTTTCAGGTGTCTCCGGAAGGTGGTGATTAACTCCGCTGTCCTGGCGTCATGAGGGAGTTTGTTCCACCATTGGGGGGGCCAGAGCAGCGAACAGTTTTGACTGGGCTGAGCGGGAGCTGTACTTCCTCAGTGGTAGGGAGGCGAGCAGGCCAGAGGTGGATGAACGCAGTGCCCTTGTTTGGGTGTAGGGCCTGATCAGAGCCTGGAGGTACTGAGGTGCCGTTCCCCTCACAGCTCCGTAGGCAAGCACCATGGTCTTGTAGCGGATGCGAGCTTCAACTGGAAGCCAGTGGAGAGAACGGAGGAGCGGGGTGACGTGAGAGAACTTGGGAAGGTTGAACACCAGACGGGCTGCGGCGTTCTGGATGAGTTGAAGGGGTTTAATGGCACAGGCAGGGAGCCCAGCCAACAGCGAGTTGCAGTAATCCAGACGGGAGATGACAAGTGCCTGGATTAGGACCTGCGCCGCTTCCTGTGTGAGGCAGGGTCGTACTCTGCGGATGTTGTAGAGCATGAACCTACAGGAACGGGCCACCGCCTTGATGTTGGTTGAGAACGACAGGGTGTTGTCCAGGATCACGCCAAGGTTCTTGGCGCTCTGGGAGGAGGACACAATGGAGTTGTCAACCGTGATGGCGAGATCATGGAACGGGCAGTCCTTCCCCGGGAGGAAGAGCAGCTCCGTCTTGCCGAGGTTCAGCTTGAGGTGGTGATCCGTCATCCACACTGATATGTCTGCCAGACATGCAGAGATGCGATTCGCCACCTGGTCATCAGAAGGGGGAAAGGAGAAGATTAATTGTGTGTCGTCTGCATAGCAATGATAGGAGAGACCATGTGAGGTTATGACAGAGCCAAGTGACTTGGTGTATAGCGAGAATAGGAGAGGGCCAAGAACAGAGCCCTGGGGGACACCAGTGGTGAGAGCGCGTGGTGAGGAGACAGATTCTCGCCACGCCACCTGGTAGGAGCGACCTGTCAGGTAGGACGCAATCCAAGCGTGGGCCGCGCCGGAGATGCCCAACTCGGAGAGGGTGGAGAGGAGGATCTGATGGTTCACAGTATCGAAGGCAGCCGATAGATCTAGAAGGATGAGAGCAGAGGAGAGAGAGTTAGCTTTAGCAGTGCGGAGCGCCTCCGTGATACAGAGGAGAGCAGTCTCAGTTGAATGACTAGTCTTGAAACCTGACTGATTTGGATCAAGAAGGTCATTCAGAGAGAGATAGCGGGAGAGCTGACCAAGGACGGCACGTTCAAGAGTTTTGGAGAGAAAAGAAAGAAGGGATACTGGTCTGTAATTGTTGACATCGGAGGGATCGAGTGTAGGTTTTTTCAGAAGGGGTGCAACTCTCGCTCTCTTGAAGACGGAAGGGACGTAGTCAGCGGTCAGGGATGAGTTTATGAGCGAGGTGAGGTAAGGGAGAAGGTCTCCGGAAATGGTCTGGAGACCTGCCCCTGAACAGGCAGTTAACCCACTGTTCCTAGGCCGTCATTTAAAATAAGAATTTGTTCTTAACTGACTTGCCTGGTTAAATAAAGGTAAAATAAAATAAACTGCCTGGTACGGCAATTGCTCCGCCTCCGACCGCAAGGCTCTTCAGAGGGTAGTGCGTATGGCCCAGTACATCACTGGGGCAAAGCTGCCTGCCATCCAGGACCAGAGTGCCCAATAATATGCCCAAAGCTGTGCCGTGCCACCTGCATACACAGCCCACACAGACACAAACTTCCCCACCCACACACACAGCCTAACACAGACACATATTTCTCAATAAGTCTGAATGTAGAAGGTTGCAATACTAGTCTAAAAACACAGTTTACTTCTAAGGTAGGGCTACACCTGAGTTGGGTTACATTGTAATGTTATGTTGGGTCTATATGAGTTCATACAGTGATGGGAGGGTAAACTGCACCATTTCCAGCAAATAATTAGCCTAGGCTGAGACAGTGAGCTTCCTGCTAGCCACCTGCACAGCAAGATAGATGGGACACATTTTAAATTCACAGGTATTTAGCTTTTATCAATTTGTATGTCTGTAGCCACTGAATTCTGGTAGTTTACACTTGAAATAATAAAACCATCAATCACAAAATTCCCGGATTGCACAGTACAGCCTCTGCAGATCAGAGACCGACAGATGCGTATCTTTATTCCCAGTCATGTGAAATCCATAGATTAGAGCCGAATGAATTATTTAAATTTACTGATGTCCTTATATGAACTGTAAAATCTTTGAAATTGTTGCATGTTGTGTTTTTTTATATTTTTATTCAGTATAGAATTCTCGCATAGTGTCCATTGTTTATCGCGTCACATATAAATAGTAGCAGTGGTGGAAAAAGTACCCAATTGTCATACCCGAGTAGAAGTAAAGATACCTTAATAGAAAATGACTCAAGTGAAAGTCACCCAGTAAAAGTATCTAAAAATGGGAAAAATGTATTGAGTAAGAATTACATACTTTTATTTAGTAATGTTGTGAAGTAAAAGAGTAAAGTTGTAAAGTACTTAAAATTAAGTAGTTTTTGGGGGTATATGTACTTTACAATTGATGTTTTTTTTACATCACTGAATAGTAGGCAAAAATAGCTGATATTCAAATATGGGATGTGCTACCAAAATGAACGAATTGCACAGAACAGCGAAATTTCAAATTAGATGAAGCATTGTCAGTATGGATGAGCCTAGTATATTGGTATTTGTTGTTTAGGGCATACGTTATTACTAAACAGCACATTCTAAGTAATATATAGTATGATTAGTACACAGTATGCAGTTTAAGTAAGTAGTAGGCAATCCAGATTTCGGGCACTGCCAGTATCATATTCTAACCAGATTCTGATTTACTGAATGTCTTATTGTCATACTCAATAAAAACAATGTGATGCATGGAACATAATCAATCAATAAATAGTATATCAAGAAGTTATGAGAGGTGTTACTTTGCATACCCTGCATCCTTGTCAATTGTAAACAGTGTCAATAGTGTACAATATAGCGTTGAGCATTGACAGTACCTAACCTAACCACCTCTTTTCCCCCAATCACTCTCAGGTGAAGGTCATCTCACTGTAGGCCACAGGAGCATTGTGAAGCCAGCGGGACCCAATGTGTGGAGAGATGACCAACCCATAGCTATAGATGAGGGGAGTGGAACCTCAACCCAGCATATTATTGTGATAGAGGTTAGTGTCATAGTGTAACATTAGAAATTACAGTGCATCAAATGTGTCCTGTTTTATTTCAGAAATGGTCCACCTCAGCTATTAAAATCAAATACCATTTTTATTTTATAATACAACGGGTGTAGACTTCACCATGAAAATAGTAACACAAGAGGAATACAATATACTAGAATGGAGCTAAACAAAAAAAGAAACTTCCCTTTTTCAGGACCCTTGTCTTTCAAAGATATTTTGTAAATATCCAAATAACTTCACAGATCTTCATTGTAAAGGGTTTAAACAGTTTCCCATGCTTGTTCAATGATCCAGAAACGATTAATGAACATGCACCCGTGGAACGGTCGTTAAGACACTAACAGCTTACAGACGGTAAGCAATTAAGGTCACAATTATGAAAACTTAGGACACTAAAGAAGTCATTCTACTGACTTTGAAAAACACCAAAAGAAAGATGCCCAGAGTCCCTGCTCATCTGCGTGAACGTGCCTTAGGCAAGCTGCGCGGAGGCATGAGGACTGCACATGTGGCCAGGGCAATAAATTGCAATGTCCGTACTGTGAGACGCCTAAGACAGCGCTACAGGGAGACAGGATGGACAGCAGATCATCCTCGCAGTGGCAGACCACGTGTAAGGGCCAGTGCAGATAGTCTGGTAACCAATTAATTAACTATTTCGCACTCTTATGGTTATTTAGCAGTCTTGTGGCTTGGGGGTAGAAGCTACAGTGTCGATGCTCTGGTACCATTTACAGACTATGGCTTGGGTGGCTGGAGGCTTTGGCAATTTTTCGGGCCTTCTTCTGGCACTGCCTGATATAGAGGTCCTGGATGGAAGGGAGCACGGCCCAAGTAATGTACTGGGTTGTCTGCACCAACCTCTGTAGCGCTTTCCGGTTGACCGCAGTGCATTTGGCATACCAAGCGGTGATGCAGCCAGTCAAGATGCTCTCAATGGTGCAGCTGTAGAACTTTTTGAGAATCTAAGGGCCCATGCCAAATCTTTTAAGCCTCCTGACGGGGAAGACGTGCTATGGTGCCCTCTTCACATCTGTGAGGGTGTGTATGGAACATGTTAAGTCGTTAGTGATGTGAACGCCAAGGAATTTTAAGCTCTCGACCCGCTCCACTATGGCCCGTCGATGTGGGTGGGGGTGTGGGGGGGGGGCATGCTCTACCCTCTTTCTCCTGTAGTCCAATATCAGTTCCTTGGTTTTACTAACATTGAGGGAGATGCTGTTGTCCTAGCACCACAAAGGCCTATCACCGCCGTGCCGTCAGCTAACTTGATGATGGTGTTGGAGTCGTGAACAGGGAGTACAGGAGGGGACTAAGCACACACCTATGAGAAGCCCCGTGTTGAGGGTCAGAGTGGCAGATGTGTTGTTGCCTACCTTCACCACATGGTTCCGGCCCGTCAGGAAGGCCAGGATCCAGTTGCAGAGGAAAAGTGTCCAGTTCCAGGTAGAGGTCTTCACGGATCTACCTGTACCTGAATTCCCGAGCGGTTCCGGATCCAGAATTCTAAATAATGTCACTGGTCTGGGTCTGATCTGAAATTGTCTTGGGTATGTGTAATTTTAACTGACTTGTCCGGAAGGATCCGAACGCGACTGCGAGAGCGAAATGTATGCATCTGAACTTTGCTTTTCACAATAGTGGCGCATGTGACTTGTTGTTGGCCAAACATAAGTCATCAAAACGGCAATAGGTTACAGTCATAGTGTCTCTGTGTGGGGCAAAGCTATCTTAACTAGCTTCTCCCGGTTTGATGCAAGACAGGTAGCCACTACAAAATCCCATTGCATGATAAATAACCTGTGGCAGCTATTAGTTCGGAACGGGCCTCTATATTGAAAAATAAATTATGCATATCCGGTCTGGATGGAAAAGCCCCAGGTCCAATTTGGAATGAGTCCAATGAAGGCCTCTAGTCCCAGGGTCCCCAGCTTTGGGATTAGTTTGGAGGGGACTATGGTGTTAGACTACAGCTCGGCGTTCATGAACTGCATTCTCAGATACTTATTTCCCCTCTTGTTCAGGTGGGAGAGGTCAGTGTGAAGTGCCATTGAGATTGCGTCATCTGTGGATCTGTTGGAGCAGTATGCAAATTTAAGTGGGTGCATGTGGTCTGGGATGATGGTGTTTGTGTGTCATGACCAGCCTTTTAAAGCAATTCATAATTACAGGTGTGAGTGCTACTGGGCGATAGTCATTTAAGCAGGTAACCTTGGAGTTCTTGAGAACAGAGACAATGGTGGTCAGCTTGAAACATGTTGGGATTACAGACTGGGATTGAAAATGTCAGAAGGCACTTGCAAGCTGGTCTGCGTATGCTTTGAGAAGATTCCATTTGGCCCGGAGGCCTTGTTTGACCTGTTTAAAAGATTTACTCACATCAGCCACAAAGAGCGAGATTACAGTCATCCGGAACAACTGGGGCTTTCACGCAAGACTCAGTGTTGTATTCCTCGAAGCGAGCATAAAAGGTATTTAGCTCGTTTGGAAGTTCTGCATCACTGGGCGTCTAACAGCTGGGTTTCCCTTTGTAATCTGTTATCATCTGCAAGCCCTGCCACATATGACGAGCATCAGAGCCGGTGGAATAGGATTCCACCTTCCTCCAATGTTGTCCTTTTAATGTCTCCTCCAAGCTCGTAGTGTGCTTTCTTGTGTGTGTCCATGTCTGTGTCCCATTCCATGTAAGAAGTAGTTCTAGCCTTTATCCCAGCGCAGATATTGCATTTAATCAATATTTTTTGGGGGGTTTGGAGACGTTCGTATGATCACTGTGGGGTCTAATTCGTCTATGCACTTATAGATGAAGCCCGTGCCTAATGTGTCAAACTCCTGAATGCTATCAGATGAATCCTGGAACATATCCCACATACACATGTCCCATATCCCAATTTGCTTACATGTACATCCTTATTTATCTACCATAGGGGAGCTTGTGAGACTTCCCTATGACATTGTTATCCTATTCAAATCATGTACCGTTAACAACCTCCTCTTTTGTGTCAGCCTGCAGATACAGAGGATGCAGGTCCTGAAGGATCGTCTCTGGTCAAGCAGGAGAGGACTGAAGGAGAGGACCCACGGCACAGCGTAGACACCCAAACTAGAGCAGTGGCTACAGTGGCACCACCTGAAGCCACGGTGGACCTCACCACCGCCAGCTCACCCCAGCCCAGGACCGGACGTAGCATCACGGAGGTCAGTGGAGCGCCGAACACCGTCCTCAAGTCAGAGAGAGACGCCGAGACTTTAACTGTAACACACAGGCTATTACCAACAGGATCTGATCACAGATCAGACCCAGACAGACTTGGGAAACTGGGCTGTCCTCCTGCTCCTGGCTCAGAGTATTTACCGGTATTTCACCAGAGCCAGAGGATGGTTTACTCCCTTGGTGACACGTTAGACTCTGGCGGTGATGATCCGTCTTGTTCTTACACTACAGAGATGGACCTTGGCAACATGCCCATGGGTTTAGAGAGACCGACTGCTCTGTCTAGAGGTTACTGGAACGGGTACAGTAGTAGTGTATACTCTGAAGGGTGCCAAGATAAGAAAGGAGAGGTTACATTGGTAGATGATGTAACTGTGAAAGTGGAGGGCGACACTCCTCTGACATGGAATGTAGACGAGACTCACTTAGAAGAACACTCACAAGGCAGAGATTTCTTAGATTACAGGGGAATCTTAGAGACAAATCATATTGTTGCCACCAACTCCCCTTTACACTCTTTCAGGGAAAGCGACCCAGTGTCCACATCAATGGCACCTTCCGATTCACACGGCTGTGTCCTTTTCGATCAGGTATTGAACTCAGAGGACCAAAGGGCGTGGGGAGGGGGACCGACATCAGACAATAGTCAAGAGAAGGTGTTCCTCTGTAAGTTCTGCAACAAAGGCTTCAGCTGCCTCCAGAAGGTGGAGATCCATCAGAGGGTCCACACAGGGATGAAACCCTTCAGCTGTAGCCAGTGTGAGAAGAGCTTCTCCCAGTCTGGTGATCTGAAGAGGCACCAGAGGGTCCACACAGGGGAGAAACCATTCAGCTGCCCCCAGTGTGAGAAGAGGTTCTCCCTGGCTGGCAACCTGAAGATGCACCTGAAGGTCCACAAGGGAGAAAGACCGTTCGCCTGTACACACTGTGGGAAGAGGTTCTCAGAAAGGAGCTATCTCAGGATACACCAGCAGAAAAAACATTCTACTCTATAACATAGAAAATAATCATTCCACTCGATAGCTTCTGATGTTTAGATCAAACCCTGCATAAAGAAGATACTTTAAAAAAAAAGATCTACAGACACATTTGGAATAACGAGAGTAACAGATTCCAGTGTCGACTATTCCTGGGTAGAATATTGCATACAGACATTGTGATGCATAAGGCATATACACTAAGTGTACAAAACATTAGGAACACCTTCCTAATATTGAGTTGCACCCCCTTTTGCCCTCAGAACAGCCTCAATTCGTCTTTCCCATTAACCCTCAATGGCACACCTACACAAGCCATGTCTCAATTGTCTCAAGGCTTAAAAATCATTCTTTGACCTGTCTCCTCCCCTTTATCTACACTGCTTGATGTGGATTTAACAAGTGACTTCAATAAGTGGTCATAGCTCTCACCTGGCGTCACCTGGTCAGTCTGTCAAGGAAATAATGACTATTCCTAATGTTTTGTACACAGTGTAGAAGCCTAAACAGACTGTTACATATTATTTTTGTACTCTGCTATATGATGTTCACAAATGCCTGTTTCATTACTTCCGTTCAGCTACTTAATTTTTTATCCCAAGATACTTTTTAATTAAAAAATAAATGGAGTTTATCAAGTTTGTGCAGAGTTTTAGTTGAGACATTACATTTACATTTTAGTCATTTAGCAGATGCTCTTATCCAGAGTGCATTCATCTTAAGATGGCTGGGTGAGAACCAAGTATCAAAGTCGTAGTAAATCAGGGCTCAACATTCAGGGGGAATTGCAGCTGCTGATTTGGCGTCGTTTTTGAACTTGCTCCTCAAGAAATGCTGTCGGCCATGACGGAAGCCATACTTGAGATGGCTTGGGGGGTTTAATGTGGGTGTTTCTTGTGTTTGTCCTTGCCACCACCAAGACACACTCATATGTCAGAACCTTGACTGCAGCACCCCCCCCCCCCAGTCACAACAAACAAACCTCCTGCTTGTTGAGTACAACAACTACAGGCAGATGATGGATGTATGGTGAGATGCCGGAGGAAGCTTTGAATAGGTCAGTAGCCAACAGTGTAAACACGTGATTGCTAAATTTATGTAAATATTCTAAACTAAGTATTTTGATAACTTTCAAATGTAGAATAAACAACACTTTACATAATACCAAAGAAGCAGTGTTCTGCTAATATAACAATGTGAACCTTTGACCTTTCATTGTCGTTCCCAGCCGATACAGGTACTCTGCCTATCTGCATTTTGTCTGGCGGTAAATATGGCTGCCTTAGCAAACATGTCAGTGGTCATACCTTCCTGTGTCGTGTCCCGTATAAAACAGCAGTTCCCTGATCCTGGTGCAGAATACACAGTTTCTCCCTCCCCATATTGACTGATAACTTTTCCTTGCATTGTCTTTTTTTATTATCGAATTAAATGGTATCTAGTAAAAAACAATTATGCCGAGTGCCAGGTCTCTGTCCATTCAGAGACGTCAGTATCAAGCCCGTCTGTCGGTCAGGACTCCATCACATCATATTGCAAGTCTCCAAGTGCTGGCTCCATAGATGCATCCGTCAACATATACACAGTCACTGTTCTATTACCAATGGCCGTTAGGTTTGGTGATATCTGACAAACCTACTGTGTTGGAAGTTTTAACAGGTCAGACTAAACCTGCCTAATTATGGTCTACCTATCGACAATCGTTGTTGAGCAAACGAGGTGAGGTCTTTGCCTTTGTCGATCAGGTTGGTGGCACCTTAATTGGCGGGATGGGCTCATGGTAACAGCTGGACTGGAATAAGTTGAACGGTGTCAAATACATCAAACTTTCCGTTCGCGCGCCGTTATTATGAGTCGCCCTCCACCCCGCAGCCTCCATGGATACAAACACACACAGAGCACTGATTACATTATCAATAGTGGTTATGATTAGCGTGGTGGATCCAGCCTGATCGCTGAGTATGCTTTTCTATTTCACTTCAGATATCATGATATGTGACGTAAAATAGAATGGTAAACGCAGCGATCAGGCTGGTTCCACCAGGCTAGGTTATGATGGTGAATTGGGGGGAAAAAATGGCTAAACAGTTTTGACCAGGTCAAATTTGACCAACCTGATTCAAGTGTCCTCCCTGTTCAATTTATAGGAATGCTCACAGCGAGGGCATGTCTGCGTGATGTTGAGGGTCCCCTTGCTGGTCTTCTGTATGTTGGCTGTTCGGCTGCAAACTGGACATTTCTCAAACAACTGCAGCAGGCAATCCTAATAAACAATTGACTTCCTCATATCATGAGGTGGGGTTGACTGGGAGGGCCTGTGACAGCGTGATACATTAGACAGCCAAGGGGTTAATTGCATTTTGTTATAAAGAGAGGAGAATGCTTTTGATAATGCACTTCACAACCAAAATGATCTACTACTTGTATCTGCTTGGCTGAGTAATTAACCTACTAGCTTACTTTTTTATTTAAAAAACAAACATATTTTCACATAACACACATTTACCATTGTTGATGAAGCAGTCTGTCACCAGGGTATTAACTCGAGGTCAAGCTAATTCTGGGGTGTTACCACAGCCACAAAGTCAGAAACTCAGCCTATTTCTAAAATGTATCTTTATTCAAATGTTATTTTAAACCTAACCTTTGCCACAATGCTATACTTTTGCCTCAACTTAAATTAAGATCAAAAAGCGAAATAATAAAACATTTAAAATAAACATTTATTTTTCAACTCTGTTTTAGATGAAACTAGGCAAGTCAGTTAAGAACAAATTCTTATTTACAATGATGGCCTATCCCAGTAAAACCCAGACGACGCTGGGCAAATTGTCTTAGACCACTGCTCCACTCGGGACCAAAAATATCCTACTTACTCTTAGTAGTCAATTTTGACACTAGAATAAATGTTTCTGACTCATATCGATACCACACAGGCTGTTTTCAAAGAGATTAGCTGCTTTTTAGGGGCAGTTTCTCTTTAACGCTTGTCCTCGTCTGGGAAATAAAGTTAAATAAATAGTTGCACAACAGGAATATAGATATAAGGTGTCCAAATGGACAAGTAAAAGAAATCATACACGCATCACAATATCAAATTACTACTCCGATCAGAATTGGATCAGAGCTGAATGTCTTGAGCCAATAAGTATTTAACCCCTTTGTTCTGGCAAGTCTAAATAAGGTCAGGAGTATAAATGTGCTTAACAAGTCTTATAATAAGTTGCATGGACTCACTCTGTGTGCAATGATAGTGTTTAACTTTATTTTTAAATGACTACCTCATCTCTACCCCACAGATACAATTATATTTAAGGTCCTTCAATCGAGCAATGAATTTCAACCACAAAGACCAGGGAGGTTTTCCAATATCTAGCAAAGAAAGGCACCTATTGGTAGATGGGTAAAAAACAAAAAAAGCAGACATTGAATATCCCTTTGAGCATGGTGACTTTATTAATTACACTTTGGATGGTATATCAATACACCCAGTCACTACAAAGATACAGAAGCCCTTCCTAACTCTGTTGTCGGAAAGGAAGGCAACCACTCAGCGATTTCACCATGGGGCCAATGGTGACTTTTTAAAACCGTTAGTTTAGTGACAGTGATGGAAAACTGAGGATGTATCAACAACATTGTAGATACTCCACAATACTAACCTAATTGACAGAGTGAAAAGAAGGAAAATATTCCAAATCATGCATCCTGTTTGCAACAAGGCACTAAAGTAATCCTGCAAAAAAATGTGGTATAGCAATTCACTTTTTGTCCAGAATACAAAGTGTTATGTTTGGTGCAAATCTAATATATCACATTACAAAGTACCACTCTCCATATTTTCAAGCATAATGGTGGCTGCTTCATGTTATGGGTATGCTTGTAATCCTTAAGGACTGGGGAGTTTTCAGGATTAAGACAAATGGAATGAATCTAAGCACAGGCAAACCCCTAAAGGAAAACCTGGTTCAGTCTGCTTTCCACCAGCCACTGGGAATTCACCTTTCATCAGGGCAAGAACCTAAAACACAAGGCCAAATCTACACTGGAATTGCTTACGAAGAAGACGACAGTGAATGTTCCTCAGTGGCCGAGTTACTGTAGTTTTCACTTAAATCTGATTGAAAATCTAAGGCAAGACCTGAAAATGTTTTTCTAGCAATGATCAAAAACCAATTTGACAGAGCTTGAAGAATTTTTGAAAAGAGAAATCCAGGCGTGGAAATCTCTTAGACTTACCCAGAAAGACTCCCCTGAGTCAATACATGTTAGAATCACCTTTGGCAGCAATTACAGCTATGTAAATTAGATATTTCATTTTCAATAAATTTGCAAAAATGTCTAAGAACATGTTTTCACTCTCATTATGAGAAGATGTGTGAGACAAAATCTATTTAATCCATTTTGAATTTGGGCTGTAACACAACAAAATGTGGAATAAGTCAAGGGGTATGAATACTTTCTGAAGGCACTGTATCTCTTGATCTGCTTGACATGGTTAGTGGGACGGCCAAGAGACCAGAGGTGGCGGAGTACTCGGGTTGAGGTGTAGGGTTTGAGCATAGGCTGAAGGTAGGGAGGGACAGTTCCCTGTGTAAACAGGGAGATGAAAACAGCCTGGATTAGGACCTGCGGCGCTTCCTGCGTGAGGAATGGTCGCACTTGTCAGAGCATGAACCTGCAGGAGTGAGCCATTGCTTTGATATTCTCTGCACTCTGGGAGGGGGACTCCGTGGAGTTTTCAACCGTGATGGAGAGGTCTTGGAGCGGGCAGTCCTTCCCCGGGAAGATAAGCAGCTCCGTCTTGTTGAGGTTGAACTTGTGATCGTGGGCTGACATCCAAGCTGAGATGTCTGCCAGGCACACAGAGAGACGTGTTTGTGTGGTTTTCATATGGTGTATTTAACACTCGTTTATGTTTAATAAACACAAAATGGTAATTTTCATTCTAAGACTTTCATTGATACTCTCTTTAATATACATCACATCTGATCTCACCCTATTCTGCATACACCAAACAGCGCTTTATAACCAGTATACACTTAAATATAAATAAATATACCTGCACACTAACAAACACCTACTGTACACGTCAAAATAGTTTAGTCAGGTTTGCCTGATGATGACTAATTTTTACCCACATATTTATGTCCACCATGATGGGTTTAGCAACAAAGTCATTCTGTAACTACAGTATAGGACTCAAGCGTAGTGTGGATGGGTAAACACTCCATGTTGAAAGTGTGTTTATTATCTGTGTGTATGTACCTGAGGGAGTGTATGGCTGTGCAATCTGTATCACCTGTCTCTTCCAGGAGGAGGAGGGTCCAGAGGTGCTGCTGGTGAAGGAGGAGGGTCTGGGAAACCCTGAGGAGGAAAACCAGACGATACCTCCTCCTGAACCCACAAAGGACCCAGTTGAGCAGAACAGGACCACACACAGTCTCAATGAGGTGAGCCCACTGTAAACTACTGTCTGAATGGTATTCGTTCAGGGCCCGTATCCACAAGGCCTCTCAGAGTAGGAGTGCTGATCTAGGATCAGTTTAACTCCTTTAGATAAAAATGAATAAGACCTATTTACACATATGGGGACCTGATCCTTGATCAGCACTCTTACTATGAGGTGCTTTGTGGATATGGCCCCAGGTCTTGATTCATTTTGTCTTAAGTGTGGGACCATGCCTTTGAATGACCATACCATTAAGTGTCAAGTAATCAAGTTTTTTGCATAGTATCAAATCCACTAACAAGTTCGCATAGTACTCATAGCAATCCCTCATTGCATAATCAGAAAATGCTCCATAGCAGGGTCCTCATATCAGATTTCTTGATCCAACATCCTCACACTCTGTATCTCTTACAGTCAGTAGACATGGAGGATGGGAAGCCTGATCTGCTGATAGTCAAAGAGGAGACAATAGAGGATGGACCAGAGAGCATTGACCTGCTGAGTGAACTAAAGATGGGGGAGCAAGGTAAGGGAGACATACATATACAGAACATAATATATATACTTCAATGGGAATAGTTATGCACCTGGCTATTTTTTTTTCTTTATTCATAAAATTAAATCAATACAACTATGTTTACATACAAAAACACACATTATAATGTATGTTATAAAAACATTTATGCGGAGTTATCTTCCGTGTTTTTAAGATTTATTTTCTGACCTCTTCCAGCAGGTGGTTGGCTGGAGGCTAACAGAGGAGACTGGGGGGCCATCTTGGATTCCCAGAAGGGTGCAGTCAATAGCCCGGGGGACGACATCACTGAGCAGGCCAGGACCAGAGGTGGCATAGTGGAGGTCAGTGGATGGGACTGCATCCTAAACTCTGGGCTGGGGAACAACACTGTTAACCACAACCAGAAACAGACAGTCGAACACAAAACAACAACCGATCATAGTCTCCATGACAACAGACTGGCTGAGACCAGAGCGAGGCATAGATTTGGTCTGCGGGGATGGGGAGGTGTCTGTATTCGGCTGGAGAGAACAGACACAGACTCCGCTAGCGATGCTCCGTCCTGCTCCTATAGTTGTGATTCAGAGAGACTGATGGCGCCTCAGATTAACCCCCTAACAGGTGCTGCCTTCAGCCTGCCTTCTACAGGATCTATCAACTGGAACATGGACCCCACGACAACACAGACACTTCCTGGTTAGGCTGCCAACTGTGCAAGGACAGTTTTTCACACTCGTTCAACCTGAAGAGGCAAATGGGAGTCCAGACAGGAGAAACCCTTAGGCTTCCCTAGTGTGAGGAAAGGTTTTCTCATCGGCGCAACTGCTGAAAATGCACCTGAAGGTCCACACGAGAGAGAGGCTGTTCGCTTTTAGGCACTGCAGGTTTTCAGAGGAGCTACACTATACATACAAAAGTATGTGGACACACCTTCAAATTAGTGGATTAGGCTATTTTAGCCACACCCATTATGACAGGTGTATAAAATTGAGCACGCAGCCATGCAATCTCCATAGACAAACATTGGCAGTAGAATGGCCTTACGGAAGAGCTCAGTGACTTTCAATATGGCACCGTCATAAGATGCCACCTTTCCAACAAGTCAAATCGTCAAATTTCTGCCCAGCTAGAGCTGCCCCTTTCAACTGTAAGTGCTCTTATTGTGATGTGGAAACGTCTAGTAGCAACAACGGATCAGCCGTGAAGGAGTGGGCTACACAAGCTCACAGAACGGGGCCGCAGAGTGCTGAAAGCACGTAGCACGTAAAAAATAATCTGTCCTCAGTTGCAACACTCCCTACCGAGTTTCAAACATCCTCTGGAAGCAACGTCAGCACATGAACTGTTCCATTGGGAGATTCATGAAATGGGTTTCCATGGCCGAGCAGCCGCACACAAGCCTAAGATCACCATGCGCAATGTCAAGTGTCTGCTGAAGTTGTGTAAAGCTCGCAGCCATTGGACTCTGGTGCACTGGAAACACATTCTCTGGAGTGATGAATCACACTATACCATCTGGCAGTCCGACGGCAAATCTGGGTTTGGTGGATGCCAGGAGAACGCTACCTGCCCGAATGCATAGTGCCAACTGTAAAGTTAGGTGGAGGAGGAATAATGGTCTGGGGCTGTTTTTCATGGTTCGGGCTAGGCCCCTTACTTTCAGTGAAGGGGAATTTTAACGATGTAGCATACAATGACATTCTAGACTTTGTGGCAACAGTTTGGGGCCCTTTCCTGTTTCAGCAGGACAATGCACAAAGTGAGGTCCATACAGAAATGGTTTGTCAAGATCGGTATGGAAGAACTTGACTAGCCTGCACAAAGCCCTGACCTCAACCCCATCTAACACGTTTGGGATGAATTGGAGCACCTACTGCAAGCCAGGCCTAATCGCCCAACATCAGGGCCCGACCTCACTAATGCACTTGTGGCTGAATGGAAGCCAGTCCCCGCAGTAATGTTGCAACATCTAGTGGAAAGCCTTTCCAGAAGAATGGAGGCTGTTATAGCAGCAAGGAGGGGATCAACTCCATATTAATGCCCATGATTTCGGAATGAGATGTTTGACGAGCAGGTGTCCACATACTTTTGGTCATGTAGTGTCCCGCAGGATAAACCAGCAGAAAATACACACGGCCCATGTATAGATTATAGTGACATGTAATGTAGGTGAATTGAGGAAATAATGAGTATGATGTGGCAGAGTAGATGATTGATGGTTGGTTTAATGGTGTCTGTAAAAATGCTTTACTATTAAAAAGTGGCAACCCTGACCTGTTGTTTGATGCTGGTGTTTTATGAGTAAATGTGTTTACTTCACATGAAATAGTGAAGATGTGTGCAATATAATGTTGAACCTTTTCAAAAGTATTCTAAAATGTATTTTATCAAAGCGAGGATACCAGATTTACAGAAAAAGTCAAGTGTTACCTTAGTGAGAAAAGTTATTATATTTGTCACGTATCGTTTTGTGCAATAAAAATACTGTACTTCAAAGTTGAATGTATGACCATTTTGTTGAAATTAAATACAAAATTGACTCTGTGCTGACAGACTTGGTTATTTTTGTATTGTTGCAGGGACTGAGTTTCTCTTACCAGTTGAACCAAAACATTATACTTAATTCTTGAATCAACTCATATAGACAGTTTTTGGCTCCATACTGTTAGGTACCTGAATCAGTGTTCGAGACGGACTTGACTGTGGTTAAAATTTGATAATTATCATGTCATGTTTTTGTGTGTACAGCAAAGAGTTTCTTTCATAAACTTTTGATATGCTCTTCTGTACCATTTGTGTTTACAGTCTGCAGTCCATGAAGACCTGCTGATATCTGGTGTTGCTGACGGGAGAGACTGGACCTCTGAAGCAGCTGGTCACAAGCCCTGGCTCCTGATCAGGACCCTGAATCAGGAGCCATTGATCTTCCTTCCCGAGTCGGAACGGAGACGGAATTGCGAGGGACCGAGACTCCACCAACACACAGAACACAACCAGTGGACAGGTGGACTGAACAACCTCAGTCCTGGTGGTCATCAGAGAGACAGAGGCTCCAGTCAGGGATCCAGTCTGCAGCCCAGACCCTTCTCTTCACAGTCTCAGTCCAGGGATGAAGCAGGGCCTGGGGCTGATAAAGATAGACCCTCCTGTTCCTATGATACAAACACCACAATATCCATAATGAACAGAGCAGGTCACCCTGAGCTTCAGCCTTTACAGAGAGTGATGGGAGACCCCCCGGGTGATAGTCTAGCAGCAAGTCTGTCTTCACCTTCAGGGTCTTGTCTAATGCCTGGTGACTGGGTTCACAGAAGTCCTGGTTCTGGGTCTAGCCTTCCTCAGTTACCTCATGGTTACCCCACCAATGCAGACAGGGTCAGGATGGATGTTCACCACAAGAGGTACCTAGCCTATAACGCAGCACACAATCCCAACAACACCCAAACAATGGCTAGAGGTCAAGGAGGGAGCTCAAAGACTAACCACCTGAGGGTGGTGGCTCCTGCTTCTGCCTCTTCTGGTGTCATTGGGTCACAACATGGGAGGCCGAGCATTAGCACAGAAGAAGACAAGCCATACTCCTGCCCCACGTGTGGGAAGCGCTTTGCCAAGGCGACCTATGTGAAGAAGCACCAAACCATTCACATCAAGGAGCGGCCCTTCAAGTGTAAGCTGTGTTACAAGAGCTTCTCATTCCTCAGTTATCTTATCAGACATAGGAGTGTCCACAACAGGGAGCAATCATAGCATTGGGTCTTGAGATTTACACAGGAGATATCTGGAAACTATTATTTTATATTATATTATAGTTATCATGTGAAATGTCCTGGAGTTTTGGGGGGATTACCAAGTCCCTCAGTTGAGCATCTGGGTAAACTCTCATGATACAGACTTGTTGTTTGGTGTGCTGGCATAGCCAAAACACTGTCATGTTACTGAAGAGCAACACTATACTCCCCCTCTGAATTTGGTTTTGCCTATGTTCTATTCATAATAAATATGTCCCTCTTTTTTCATAACACCCCCCCCCACACACACACACATACATACACACACACACACACAATCCGGTAGTACCTGTTCCTTTATTTACTAAAAATAGGTGATCAAAATACACCCTCTTTTTATAACAAGTCAGGTGAGATGAGATGACCCAGAGGTCGCTTTCATTGGGGAAGAGGTCCAAAAACAACTCCTTACTGTGCCCCTTTCCCCTATAACCCTCCCATGGCACTGGGTAGTAGGTAGGAGTTCTCCTTAATCAGATATTTTTCATCCTCCCGTCTATCATCTTCCATATCGTTTATGTGTATTATTGTTATGCATCTCCAATGGTTGTAGCAAACATTGCCACTCAATAATTGATTTCCCCAGCCACACAAGTCATTGCCTGACAAATCAAACTGAATTAGTCCGCTGCTCTATCGTTCGCTACGTACTTCAGTCTGAGACGGCCATCATTGAAGTCGTTTGTTTGTGACGTCTGTGACAGTCAAAATGAGGGGTGTTTTACGAAACAAAGTTGAATATTTACCTTACTGAGGTGATGTAGATGGAATAAAGTCATACTCTTTTCTACTCTGTTCTTACTGACACACTGTTCTTTCTAAACAAGTCTGCTCTCCGCTTGAAAGATACTGTAGTTATCATGAAGAGGATTTTATTTGATTAGGATCCCCATTAGCCGACACCAACGGTGAACGTTAGTCTTACTGTGGTCCGACACATAACGAAAAAGATATTAACATATATTTAAAAACATTAACGTGTGCGTGCATCTATCAGTTACACACACGTTAGTACATCCACACAACAAGTAGGTCATATGGGGGAGAGGCGTTGTGTCGTGAGGTGTTGCTTTATTTGTTTTTTGATAGCCAGGTTTGCTGTTCACTTGCGCTATATGAAATTGAATGGAGTTCCATGCAATCATGGCTCTGTATAATACAGTACATTTCCTTGAATTTGTTCTGGACCTGGGAACTGTGAAAAGAACCGTGGTGGTATGTCTGGTGGGGTAAGTGTGTGTGTCAGTGCTGTGTGTAATTTTACTATGCAAGCAATTTGGAATTTCCTTACACATTGTTATAAAAACAAGTGACGCAGTCAGTCTTTCCTCAACTCTTAGACAAGAGAGACTGGCATGCATAGTATAGATATTAGCCCTCTGAGTACAATGAAGAGCAAAACGGTCCGCTCTGGGCCAGCCGCAGCTTAACTAGGTCCTTTGCAGCACTTGACCATATAACTGGACAATAATCAAGATAAGATCAAACTAGAGCCTGCAGGACTTGCTTTGTGGAGTGTGGTGTCAAATAAGGAAAGCATCTCTTTATCACAGACCGAACTCTCTCCTTACAACCATTGAATCTATATGTTTTGACCATGACAGTTTAAAATCTAAGGTAACACCAAGTGTACTGAACAACAATATAAACGCAACATGCAACAATTTCAAAGGTTTTACTGAGTTAAAGTTCATATAAGGATATCAGTCAATAAAAAAAATAGTGTATTTAACATGACTGAGAATACAGATGCTGTATGCATCTGTTGGTCACAGATACCTTTAAAAAAGTAAGGGCGTGGATCAGAAAACCAGTCAGTATCTGGTGTGACCACCATTTTCCTCATACAGCACGACATCTCCTTCACATAGAGTTGATCAGGCTGTTGATTGTGGCCTGTGGAATGTTGTCCCATTCCTCTTTAATGGCTGTGCGAAATTGCTGGATATTGGCGTGAACTGGAACACACTGTCATACACGTAGATCCAGAGCATCCCAAACATGCTCAATGGGTGATATGTCTGCTGAGTATGCAGGCCATGAAAGAACTTGGACATTTTCAGCTTCCAGAAATTGTGTACAGATCCTTGCGACATGGGGCCGTGCATTATCATGCTGAAACATGAGGTGATGGCGGCGGATGAATGGCACGACAATGGGCCTCAGAATCTCGTTACAGTATCTCTGTGCATTCAAATTGCAATCAATAAAATGCAGTTGTGTTTTTTGTCCGTAGCTTATGCCTGCCCATAGCATAACCCCACTGCCACCGCGGGGCACTCAGTTCACAACGTTGACATCAGCAAACCGCTTTCCCACGCAGTGCCATGCACGCTGTCTGAAATCTGCTTGGTACAGTTGAAACCGGGATTAATCCGTGAAGAGCACACTTTTCCAGCATGCCAGTGGCCATCAAAGGTGAGCATTTGCCCACTGAAGTCGGTTACGACTCCAAACTGCAGTCAGGTCAAGACCCTGGTGAGGACGATGAGCACGCAGATGAGATTCCCTGAGACAGTTTATGCAGAATTTCTTTGGGTGTGCAAACCCACGGTTTCAGATAATCCCTCAGGTGAAGAAGCCAGATGGGGAGGTGCTGGGCTGTCGTGGCTACACGTGGTCTGCCTTTGTAAGGCCGGTTAGACATACTGCCACATTTTCAAAAATTACATTGGAGGTGTCTTATGGTAGAGAAATTAACATTCAATTCTCTAGCAACAGCTCTGGTGGACATTCCTGCAGTCAGTCAGCCAATTGCACGCTCCTTCAAAACTTGAGACATCTGTGGCATTGTGTTCTGTGACAAAACTGCACATTGACAAGTGTGGCTGTTTAATCATCTTCTTGATATGCCACACTTGTCAGGTGGGCGGATTATCTTGGCAAAGGAGAAATGCTCACTGACAGGGATGTAAAAAAAAATTGGCACAACATTTGAGAAATACGCTTTTTGTGCATATGAAACATTTCTAGAATCTTTTATTTCAGCTCATGAAACATGGGACGAACACTTTATATTCTGTGTTCATATTTTTGTTCAGTATATATGACTTTGCTCAACTGAAACTGGATATTTACATTCTGTTTTGGATACATGTTTAAAAAATACACTTGTTTAATTTCATGTATTTTTTGGTTGTTTGTATGAATATCCCCCCAACATCGGTTCCGTTTTTTTGGAATCCTGTTTCTATCCCACACAGTAGGTGGCTCACTAAATCTGAATGCACTACCAGCGCTTTGAAAAGTTTATGTAATTATACTTTTTTTGTGGATATATTGTTTCCAGTGGAGATTTTAGCATGTAAATCTTGGTGGGGCAAACAAAAAAATGCCGTTTTTAGATGCATGCCAGCAAAGCCACAACACAGCACTAAACAATACATTAAATGCACTATAACGGTGACAAACGGTGCCCACAAACTGTTATGGCCTACACAGAGCTGTCCCAACAGCAGAGTCCCAACAGCAGTCCCAACACCTTTCTCACTGCTACACCTGGCTATCAGCGGAGCCTTGTCTGGCAGCAAAACTGGCAGCGAGTTCACTCAGCCTCATTTACTGCCTTTAAAAAAAACATGGCTGATATGGCTGACTTGCTTAAACAAATGTGGTTTCTACAGACAATTGAGATGTACAAACTATGGCATAAGGGGACGACGAGCGGATAAGAGTAATTATTTCTCTTCATTATGAGCCTTCTTGGATGGGCACATCTAATGTAACTCTATGGCAGCACCCAAGGGGCTTGCATTTTCGAGCTCTACCCTTAGATTTTGCGGTGACATAGTGTCCCCATGAGTGACAGAACACTGAGCCAATCACGGCGCAACTAGAGAACATTACCAACCCCTCCGTATTATCCGCTGGCTGACCCACCATCACAGAAAGCACTGAGCTAGGCTGAAACACCTGCATTTTGGAGCTGCCTTACTCTAGAAAGCAAAAAAGAGAACGTTTGTATGCGGCTTTATTTATTTATTTTACATTGTTTGCAAACTGAAATGTGACATGTATTAATGCCAAAATAACATGCAAAACAGGCACAAAAAAAAGCCCCAACTGTTTTCGCTAAACAGGTGGGGCTATGCCCTGTTTTATTTCCGGCTTTGAGAAATTTCCAAACGAAACACTGGAGGCTATTTGAGAGAAAAATCATACAGTTAGCTTGTTGGCTAACGTTAGCAGACCTCTGAGAAGCCAGCAAGAATAAGCAAAACCTAGCAAGAATAATGCAGCGTTCAGGTGCTAATCGGCACTAGGAAACTTTGACTTGCTAACTCATTGTAGAAAGATTATCCACACCCAACTATCTTATCCCTTGCAGGTATCTAACATCATGTTACAATACAATGCAAAATGGCAACAAATTCTATATTCAGATAGTTAAATTTGCTAAATGTACTGCATTTCAGCAGAGCAGGTGGTCATGAAAGATAGTTTAGTTCACATTCCTCTTTATTGTAGAGAACAGATCCCACGGGATTTCCCCCAATTAAAAAAAATAGATAAATAGACAGTCAATGTACTGAACTGGGCTGTAAGTGCGTGTGTGAAGAGTGAACTGACAGGGCTGGAACTACGTGGTATACCAACGATAGCCTACGCTGCTATTATGACAAACAAAGCAGAGGACAGCCTCACGCTTATGCAGGTGAGGGATTTTTTAAACCAACAAAAATAATTCTACGAGGCTCTGTTACAACTGCAGGAAAATAGTTTTGTCCGAATACTGGTAGATTCAAGAATGGACAATCTGACCAGAGAGGTTCACGGCCTGAAAAACAGTGCATTTCTCAGAGGGAGAGCTTGATGAGTTGGGAAAAAAAGATGGCTGCAACATAACTAACTCTGATTCCAAGAGAAAAGACGACAACAGTGTCTGTGAATCGATATTGATAATTACAGGGAAATGGGAGTACCCAGAATGACAATCAAGGAAATATGACATTGTTGTGGGTGGAATCCCATAGTCGCCACATGAGAACTGGACGGAGTCTGAGGAGAAAGTGAGGAAAATGATTGATGAAGAGTTGCATTTGGATCAAGAAAGATTGAGGTTAAGCACGCCCACAGGACTGGAAAATATATCACCAGTAGTGATTAAGTTCCTGAGGAACAAGGACAAGGTGGCTGCCCTGGAAAGAGCCAAGAACTTGAGAGGAACCAACATCTTCCTATCTTCCTAAACGAGGACTACTCTGAAGCTGTGCGCCAGAGCAGAAAATAACTGATCCCAGCAATGAAGGCAGTTAGGGAGCATGGGGACATTGTCTACATCTGATACAAAAGGTCAAATAGGGAGTGTTATATTTGTCCTGTTTCACTGCATGTAGAAGTGGGTAACCTGTACGAGTGTGAGGTGTGAATTGGAAACATGTTTTTTTTGCATATCCCAACTCGCCCTGAGACCATCAGCATACCACCTTGCATCCCATTGCTGGATTGCCTCTGAAGCTAAACAGGGTTGGTTCTGGATGGGAGACCAGATGCTGCTGGAAGTGGTGATGAAGGGCCAATAGGAGGCACTATTTCCTCTGGTCAATTTATTTTTATCCCAATGCCCCAGGGCCGTGACTGGGGACATTGCCCTGTGTAGGATGCTGTCTTTCGGATGGGATGTTAAGTGGGTGTCCTGACTCTCTGTGGTCACTAAAGATCCCAAGGCACTTATCGTAAGAGTAGGGGGTGTTAACCCCGGTGTCCTGGCTAAATTCCCAATCTGGCCCTCATACCATCATGGCTCATAATCATCCCCAGCTTCCAATTGGCTCATTCATCCCCACTCCTCTCCCCTGTAATTATTCCATAGGTCGTTGCTTTAAATGAGAATGTGTTCTCAGTCAACCTGGTAAAATAAGGGATAAATAAAAAATAAACATCCATTGGAGAGTGGAGTCGCAATCAGGGGTTCAGACATTATATTATTATATTGACGGCGATCTTGCAGCAATTAGGGTGAAATGACTTGCTCAAGGGCAGATCAAATGTATTTTTGCCTTGCAACCTTTTGGTTACTGGCCCAACACTCTAACTGCTAGGCTACCTGCTGCCCAGGTGCATTCACTCTCCCACTCAAATAGCCAATATTAATACATAACCTCAGAAATAAGGTTAATGAAATCAATATATTGCTAACTTTATATTGGCCATCACTGAGGCTTACTTAGATAAGTGCCATGACAGTACAGTAGTGGAAATACAGGAATACTTACACTGACTATATCAAACATTAGGAACACCATTCCTATTACTAATACCCCCCCCCTACTTTAAAAAATATAAAATATATTTTGATTTGTTTAACACTTTTTTGTTTACTACATGATTCCATATGTGTTATTTCATAGTTTGGATGTCTTCACTATTATTCTACAATGTAGAAAATAGTCAACAAAGAAAACACTCTGGAATGAGTAGGTGTGTCCACACTTTTGACAGGTGCTGTATCTCATGGTTTACAAGACACCTGATTGATCCATTGTGGAGGCCGTGTGGATGGCACAGTCCATCAGTGTTACTGAAATTGTGGTTATATGACAAACAGTGGTGCAACACTAACAAAAATAATAACAAATGCGCTTTCTCCCTTGTTGGATAGCGGTTGCTGTCCATGGTTTTGAAACATGAATTGGATTTAATTGGTGCCTTTTCCTAGACCATGTTGCTATGTGCATAATAGCAAAGTTAACCAGCATATTGGTGTTGAGAACAATGCCGGAGGCAGCAGCAGAACAAGGAGATGAGAAAACAGCCCTTGCCTTATTGTCTAAGAAAAGTGAGGAGAGGAAACACAAACTTAATTAGGTTTATAATCAATAGCCTAACTGTGAAATGTGCCTGGCTTTATAAATCATCAATATACCTACAGAAATAAGACAGATCCTGCTTCTGTCACCTGTTTTGACTGTTTAATAGCCTACTGATTCCATGAGGCTACGCAACGATATGCCAAGCAAACCATTTCACAAATCCGTCTGTTTTTAATCTTTGCTTTGCTGTAATAAAGGCTTTCCACTTTTTTTTGTTAGAACAGCATCTAGTATTATTTATCATTTATTTAGTGTTGACACTGTACCAAATTGTCAAATTTTTCTTGATCTCCTTATTATTACTATTATAATAATAATAAGTCATTATCATTAGTAGGTTTAGTATAGCAACCTTGTATAACCACCATCGAGCTGAAGACCTAAAAACACATCCTGTTTAGTCTTAATACTGTAACTTACTTAGGACTATATTTCAATACTTCTAAATCAAATCAAATTTTATTTGTCACATACACATGGTTAGCAGATGTTAATGCGAGTGTAGCGAAATGCTTGTGCTTCTAGTTCCGACAATGCAGTAATAACCAACAAGTAATCTAACTAACAATTCCAAAACTACTGTCTTATACACAGTGTAAGGGGATAAAGAATATGTACATAAAGATATATGAATGAGTGATGGTACAGAGCAGCATAGGCAAGATACAGTAGATGGTATTGAGTACAGTATATACATATGAGATGAGTATGTAAACAAAGTGGCATAGTTAAAGTGGCTAGTGATACATGTATTACATAAGGATGCAGTGGATGATAGAGTACAGTATATACGTATGCATATGAGATTAATAATGTAGGGTATGTAACATTATATAAGGTAGCATTGTTTAAAGTGGCTAGTGAAATATTTACATCATTTCCCATCAATTCCCATTATTAAAGTGGCTGGAGTTGAGTCAGTGTCAGTGTCAGTGTGTTGGCAGCAGCCACTCAATGTTAGTGGTGGCTGTTTGATAGTCTGATGGCCTTGAGATAGAAGCTGTTTTTCAGTCTGTCGGTCCCAGCTTTGATGCACCTGTACTGACCTCGCCTTCTGGATGATAGCGGGGTGAACAGGCAGTGGCTCGGGTGGTTGTTGTCCTTGATGATCTTTATGGCCTTCCTGTAACATCGGGTGGTGTAGGTGTCCTGGAGGGCAGGTAGTTTGCCCCCGGTGATGCGTTGTGCAGACCTCACTACCCTCTGGAGAGCCTTACGGTTGTGGGCGGAGCAGTTGCCGTACCAGGCGGTGATACAGCCCGCCAGGATGCTCTCAATTGTGCATCTGTAGAAGTTTGTGAGTGCTTTTGGTGACAAGCCGAATTTCTTCAGCCTCCTGAGGTTGAAGAGGCGATGCTGCGCCTTCTTCACGATGCTGTCTGTGTGAGTGGACCAATTCAGTTTGTCTGTGATGTGTATGCCGAGGAACTTAAAACTTGCTACCCTCTCCACTACTGTTCCATCAATGTGGATAGGGAGGTGTTCCCTCTGCTGTTTCCTGAAGTCCACAATCATCTCCTTAGTTTTGTTGACGTTGAGTGTGAGGTTATTTTCCTGACACCACACTCCGAGGGCCTTCACCTCCTCCCTGTAGGCCGTCTCGTCGTTGTTGGTAATCAAGCCTACCACTGTTGTGTCGTCCGCAAACTTGATGATTGAGTTGGAGGTGTGCGTGGCCACGCAGACGTGGGTGAACAGGGAGTACAGGAGAGGGCTCAGAACGCACCCTTGTGGGGCCCCAGTGTTGAGGATCAGCGGGGTGGAGATGTTGTTGCCTACCCTCACCACCTGGGGGCGGCCCGTCAGGAAGTCCAGTACCCAGTTGCACAGGGCGGGGTCGAGACCCAGGGTCTCGAGCTTGATGACGAGCTTGGAGGGTACTATGGTGTTGAATGCCGAGCTGTAGTCGATGAACAGCATTCTCACATAGGTATTCCTCTTGTCCAGATGGGTTAGGGCAGTGTGCAGTGTGGTTGAGATTGCATCGTCTGTGGACCTATTTGGGCGGTAAGCAAATTGGAGTGGGTCTAGGGTGTCAGGTAGAGTGGAGGTGATATGGTCCTTGACTTGTCTCTCAAAGCACTTCATGATGACAAAAGTGAGTGCTTCGGGGCGGTAGTCGTTTAGCTCAGTTACCTTAGCTTTCTTGGGAACAGGAACAATGGTGGCCCTCTTAAAGCATGTGGGAACAGCAGACTGGTATAGGGATTGATTGAATATGTCCGTAAACACACCGGCCAGCTGGTCTGCGCATGCCCTGAGGGCGCGGCTGGGGATGCCGTCTGGGCCTGCAGCCTTGCGAGGGTTAACACGTTTAAATGTCTTACTCACCTCGGCTGCAGTGAAGGAGAGTCCGCATGTTTCCGTTGCAGGCCGTGTCAGTGGCACTGTATTGTCCTCAAAGCGGGCAAAAAAGTTATTTCGTCTGCCTGGGAGCAAGACATCCTGGTCCGTGACTGGGCTGGTTTTCTTCTTGTAGTCAGTGATTCACTGTAGACCCTGCCACATGCCTCTTGTGTCTGAGCCGTTGAATTGAGATTCTACTTTGTCTCCGTACTGACGCTTAGCTTGTTTGATAGCCTTGCGGAGGGAATAGCTGCACTGTTTGTATTCGGTCATGTTACCAGTCACCTTGCCCTGATTAAAAGCAGTGGTTCGCGCTTTTAGTTTCACGCGAATGCTGCCATCAATCCACGGTTTCTGGTTAGGGAATGTTTTAATCGTTGCTATGGGAACGTCATCTTCAACGCACGTTCTAATGAACTCGCACACCAAATCAGCGTATTAGTCAATGTTGTTATCTGACGCAATACGAAACATATCCCAGTCCACGTGATGGAAGCAGTCTTGGAGTGTGGAGTTAGCTTGGTCGGACCAGCGTTGGACAGACCTCAGCGTGGGAGCTCCTTTTTTAGTTTCTGTCTGTAGGCAGGGATCAACAAAATGGAGTCGTGGTCAGCTTTTCCGAAAGGAGGGCGGGGCAGGGCCTTTTAAGTGTCGCGGAAGTTAGTGTCTGCTTGGGGGGGGATATATACAGCTGTGATTATAATCGAAGAGAATTCTCTTGGTAGATAATGTGGTCGACATTTGATTGTGAGGAATTCTAAATCAGGTGAACAGAAGGATTTGAGTTCCTGTATGTTTCTTTCATCACACCATGTCTCGTTAGCCATAAAGCATACGCCCCCGCCCCTCTTCTTACCAGAAAGATGTTTGTTTCTGTCGGCGCGATGCGTGGAGAAACCCGCTGGCTGCACCGCCTCCGATAGCGTCTCTCCAGTGAGCCATGTTTCCGTGAAGCAAAGAACGTTACAGTCTCTGATGTCCCTCTGGAATGCTACCCTTGCTCGGATTTCATCAACCTTGTTGTCAAGAGACTAGAAATTGGCGAGAAGAATGCTAGGGAGGTGCACGATGTGCCCGTCTCCGGAGTCTGACCAGAAGACCGCCTCGTTTCCCTCTTTTTCGGAGTCGTTTTGGGTCGCCGCATGGGATCTATTCCGTTGTCCTGTTTGAAAGGTAGAACACAGGATCCGCGTCGCGAAAATCATATTCTTGGTCGTACTGATGGTGAGTTGACGCTGATCTTATATTCAGTAGTTCTTCACGACTGTATGTAATGAAACCTAAGATGACCTGGGGTACTAATGTAAGAAATAACATAGGATACTGTACCAATCAATCATTCATGTCATCACACAAGTCATTCATGATGTGAAATGCAATCTAGTATTTTACATTTTAAAATAAAATATAGCAAGTCTTGAATAATTAGCATAAACAATAACTAAACCGTTCCATTTCGGAAATTGCATTCACAAATTTATTTGACCGTTTTTAGACTTTGCTGTAATTAAAGGCATGGGGGAAAAAAACATTACAATATACTCTCTAGTATGCTTATACTTTATTACACATAATATACAAGCAGTGCTGGCTCCTTACCTCCTTTTTGATCTCCAGTATTTTCCATAACTAGGTCACATTTATTCCACTTTCCCTTTACCTCCTGAGCAACCTGTAAATATTCCCAACTTTTGAGTTTATTTGTCATATCCTCTACATCCATTTTGATGTAATGTTGTTCAGAGTTTGTTATGACCATTGATATATAAATCATTGATGCAATTATGATATGCTATAGGCAAGGCCTGCCCACTCATTAGGCAGGATTAGGGGGCCGCCCATCCTGTTGATAACCCCTGATCTTCTCTGTCTCATCATACTCATTATTTCTTCAGTTCTCATCCAGTTCCCTACTACATCCAAAACCAACAGAATTAACTACAAACGGACTAATACTACATTAAATATACTACATTACACTATACATGGGCCGTGTGCATTTTCTGCTGGTGTATCCTGAGATAGCTCCTCTCTGAGAACCTCTTCCCACAGTGTGTACAGGCGAAAGGTCTCTCTCCCGTGTGGACTTTCAGGTGCATCTTCATATGGTGCTGGCGGGAGAACCTCTTCTCACACTGGGGGCAGCTGTAGGGTTTCTCCCCTGTGTGGACCCTCTGGTGCCTCTTCAAGTTGGACGAGTCTGAAAAACTGGCCCGGCACAGGTGGCAGCCGAATGGTTTCTCCCCTGTGTGCATCCTCTGGTGGATCTCCACCTGTTTGGGCAAACGGAAGGCTTTCCCACAGAACGAACACGGGAAGCGCTTCTCTTTGGCGCCGACACCTTTACTGATTCCATCTCTACTACTGTCATTTGTCAATGGGCTTGTGTAACCCTTTAGTGTTGAGGTACGGGCATTGTCTGGGGTCTGATTTAACATAAGGAGAGTGTGAGGAGGATGAAGGCCAGGGAGTGTCTGTGTTGTCGCAGGGTCCATGTTCCAGTTGATAGATCCTATAGAAGGCAGGCTGAAGGCAGCACCTGTTAGGGGGTTAACCTGAGGTGCCATCAATCTCTCTGACTCACAACTATAGGAGCAGGACGGAGCATCGCTAGTCGAGTCAGTCTCTTCTCTCTCCAGCCGAATACCGAAACCTCCCCGTCCACGCAGACCAAATCTACGCCTCATCCTGGTCTCAGCCAGTCTGTTGTCATGGAGACTAAGTTCAGCTGTTGTTTTGTGTTCGACAGTCTGTTTCTTGTTAACATTGTTCTTCCGCAGCCCAGAGTTGAAGACGCTGTCCCATCCACTGACCTCCACTATGTCGCCTCTGGTCCTGGCCTGCTCAGTGATGTCGTCCCCCGGGCCATTGACTGCACCCATCTGGGTCTGGGAATCCAAGATGGCCACCCAGTCTCCCCTGTTAGCCTCCAGCCAAGCACCTGCAGGAAGAGGTTAGAAAATAGATCTTAAAAACATGGCAGAGAAAACTACATAGGGAATTTGACTCAATAACTTGGTCAAGTTCATACATTATGTGTGTTTTGTATTTAAACATAAGTTGTACTTATTTAATTTTATGAATGAAGAAAACAAATAAATAATAATAGCCAGGTGCATCACTATTCCCACTGAAGATATATTACTATTAGTATGTAGGCTATATGTACACTGCTCAAAAAAATAAAGGGAACATTTAAACAACACAATGTAACTCCAAGTCAATCACACTTCTGTGAAATCAAACTGTCCACTTAGGAAGCAACACTGATTGACAATAAATTTCACATGCTGTTGTGCAAATGGAATATACCACAGGTGGCAATTATAGGCAATTAGCAAGACACCCCCAATAAAGGTTCTGCAGGTGGTGACCACAGACCACTTCTCAGTTCCTATGCTTCCTGGCTGATGTTTTGGTCACTTTTGAATGCTGGCGGTGCTTTCACTCTAGTGGTAGCATGAGACGGAGCATGAGACAGAGTCTACAACCCACACAAGTGGCTCAGGTAGTGCAGCTCATCCAGGATGGCACAGCAAGAAGGTTTGCTCTGTCTGTCAGTGTAGTGTCCAGAGAATGGAGGCGCTACCAGGAGACAGGCCAGTACATCAGGAGACGTGGAGGAGGCCGTAGGAGGAGGCCAACAACCCAGCAGCAGGACCGCTACCTCCGCCTTTGTGCAAGGAGGAGCACTGCCAGAGCCCTGCAAAATGACCTCCAGCAGGCCACAAATGTGCATGTGTCTGCTCAAACGGTCAGAAACAGATTCCATGAGGGTGGTATGAGGACCCGACGTCCACAGGTGGGGGTTGTGCTTTACAGCCCAACACTGTGCAGGACGTTTGGCATTTGCCAGAGAACACCAAGATTGGCAAATTCGCCACTGGCGCCATGTGCTCTTCACAGATGAAAGCAGGTTCACACTGAGCACATGTGACAGAGTCTGGAGAACGTTCTGCTGCCTGCAACATCCGCCAGCATGACCGGTTTAGCAGTGGGTCAGTCATGGTGTGGGGTGGCATTTCTTTGGGGGGCCGCACAGCCCTCCATGTGCTCGCCAGAGGTAGCCTGACAGCCATTAGGTAATGAGATGAGATCCTCAGACCCCTTGTGAGACCATATGCTGGTGCGGTTGGCCCTGGGTTCCTCCTAATGCAAGATAATGCTGGACCACATGTGGCTGGAGTGTGTCAGCAGTTCCTGCAAGAGGAAGGCATTGATGCTATGGACTGCCCCCCCCCCCCCCCCCCCCCGTTCCTCAGACCTGAATCCAATTGAGCACATCTGGGACATCATGTCTTGCTCCATACACCAACGCCACATTGCACCACAGACTGTCCAGGAGTTGGCGGATGCTTTAGTCCAGGTCTGGGAGGAGATCCCTCAGGAGACCATCCGCCACTTCATCAGGAGCATGCCCAGGCGTTGTAGGGAGGTCATACAGGCACGTGGAAGCCACACACACTACTGAGCCTCATTTTGACTTGTTTTAAGGACATTACATCAAAGTTGGATCAGCCTATAGTGTGGTTTTCCTCTTTAATTTTGATTGTGACTCCAAACCCAGACCTCCATGGGTTGATAAATTTGATTTCCATTGATCATTTTTGTGTGATTTTGTTGACAGCACATTCAACTATGTAAAGAAAAAAGTATTTAATAAGAATATTTCATTCATTCAGATCTAGGATGTGTTATTTTAGTGTTCCCTTTATTTTTTTGAGCAGTGTATTTATCTCTTACTTTGCTCCCCCATCTTTAGTCCACTCAACAGATCAATGCTCTCTGGTCCGTCCTCTATTGTCTCCTCTTTGACCAGCAGCAGATCAGGCTTTCCATCCTCCATGTCTACTGACTGTAAGAGATACAGAGTGAGAGGATGTTGGATCAAGAAATCTGATATGAGCACCCTGCTATGGAGCATCTTCTGATCAGACGAGTGATTGCTATGAGTACTATGCAAATGTTAGTTGATTTGATCACTTGACATTCTTTATTGGTTTGCTAATTCAAAGGCATGGTCCCACACTTAAGACCAAATTAATCAAGATCAGGGCTTGTATTCACAAAGTGTCTTAGACTAGAAATGTGGCCGTAAGTACTGAGAATAGAGACATTTTACTCCTACTCTTATAGGTAAAAATAAAAGCTATGCGTGAAGCCTCTTCTAGTCGACAGATATTTAGGACCCCTCATGAGTTGTCCTAACCGATTAAGAGTTACCAGCAAATGTCTTGATAATAAGAAAAGGCAGAGGCTCCTGTACCCCATGCAATTGTTTTGGAGTTCAAATAATGTTTTGATATTTCTATATGATCAACCAATAAATAATCTACGCTGAACAAAAACATACGCAATATGCAACATTTAAAAAAACAATACACATCAGAGTTGATCAGGCTGTTGAGTGTAGCCTGTGGAATGTTGTCCCACTCTTCAATGGCTTTGTGAAGTTGCTGGATTTTGTCGGGAACTGAAACACCTTGTTGGATGCGTCGATCCAGAGCATTCCAAACATGCTCAATGAGAGTATGCAAGCCATGGAAAAACAGGGACATTTTCAGCTTCCAAGAATTGTGTACAGATACTTGCGACATGGGGCTGTGCATTATCATGCTGAAACATGAGGTGATGGTGGAGGATAAATGGCACGACAATAAGCCTCAGGATCTCGTCACTATCTCTGTGCATTCATTTTGTCCATAGCTTATGCCTTCCCATACCATAACCCCACCACGGGGCACTCTGTTCACAACATTGAAATCAGCAAACAGCTCGCCCACATGACACCATACACATCATCTGTGGGTGTGACGCAGGTTGGACGTACTGCCAAATTCTCTAAAAAGACGTTTGAGGCGAGTTATGGTAGAGAAATTCACATTCAGTTCTCTGGCAAAAGCTCTGGTGGACATTCTTGCAGTCAGCATGCCAATTGCACGCTCTCTCAAAACTTTAGACATCTGTTCCATTGTGTTGTTTGACAATGCTGCACATTTTAGAGATAGGACCGTTTTATTGTCCCCAGCACAAGGTGCACCTGTGTAATGAACATGCTGTTTAATAAGCTTCTTGATATGCCACACCTTTCAGGTGGATGGATTATCTTGGCAAAGGAGAAATGCTCACTAACAGGGATGTAAACTAATTTGTGCACAACATTTGAGAGAAAAAATGTTTTTTGTGCATATGGAAAATATCTGGGATCTTTAATTTTAGCTCATGAAACATGGGACAAACAATTTACATGCTGTGTTTATATTTGTGTTCAGAACAGATCTACATGCTATCTTTTGCGCTTCTGACAATGATTTTACATGAGGCCTAAGTCACATGATATGCCTAAATACTTATAACCACTAGGTTAATAAATAATACACATTTTATTTTGATTATTCAATTAACATACATCGTGTTATTTCAAGTTATGAGTTGGGCAATTGATTAATAAGCAATTGACAGCATCTAGGTCCTACGGTTTGATGATTATTGATAGACATTTCAAACATTTTATGCAACATTATCGAGTTGATGCCTAGCCTACCGTGCCAGAAGTAATTTAGAGAATTGTTGAACGGGAGTACGCGTGTGTTGATATAACAGCTATCCAACTTCTACTTTTAACAACCATACTGTATGATTCAGTGCAATATGCCTATCGCATTATAAAAAATATCAGAATTTCTTAAAAGATTATGCATGCAAACATTAGGAAAAAA
The DNA here is from genome assembly GCF_021184085.1 of Oncorhynchus gorbuscha. Classification (NCBI taxonomy): domain Eukaryota; kingdom Metazoa; phylum Chordata; class Actinopteri; order Salmoniformes; family Salmonidae; genus Oncorhynchus; species Oncorhynchus gorbuscha. The sequence goes on along the minus strand of NC_060196.1, from coordinate 10,972,202 downwards.
TTAAGAGAAGGCAAAGTGTCAAGTGAAAGTTATAAAACATTTTACCATTGCAACGTTTGACGTAAAGTTACATTCATATCAATAAACATTTTTTCAACAACTCCAAAGCAATTGCATGTGGCGCAGGAACCACTGACTCTGCATTTTTCTATTATCAAGGCACCGGCTGGTACCTCTTAACTGGTTAGGACAGCTCAAGAGGTGTTCTTAATACACTACAGTGCCTTCGGAAAGTATTCAGACCCCCTGACTTTTCCCACATTTTGTTACGGCCTTATTTTAAAATGGAAAAAGTAAAACAGGTTTTTAGAAATGTTTTCAAATTTAAAAAAAAAACAAAACAGAAATACCTTATTTACATAAGTATTCAGATCCTTTGCTATGAGACTCGAAATGGAGCTCAGCTGCATCCTGTTTACATTGTTCATCCTTGAGATGTTTCCACAACTTGGAATCCACCTGTTGTAAATTCAATTGATTGGACATGATTTTGAAAAGGCACACACCTGTCTATATAACGTCCCACCAGTTGACAGTGCATATCAGAGCAAAAAAATCAAGCCATGAGGTCGAAGGAATTGTCCGTAGAGCTTCGAGACAGGATTGTGTCGAGGCACAGATCTAGGGAAGGAGCTCCAGAGTTCCTCTGTGGAGATGGGAGAACCTTCCAGAAGGACAAACATCTCTGCAGCACTCCACCAAGCAGGCCTTTATGGTAGAGTGGCCAGACTGAAGCCACTTCTCAGTAAAAAAAAGGCACATGACAGCCCGCTTGGAGTTTGCCAAAAGGCATCTAAAGACTCTCAGAACATGAGAAACAATATTCTCTGGTCTGAGGAAAGAAAGATTGAACTCTTTGGCCTGAATGCCAAGCGTCACATCTGGAGGAAACCTTGCACCATCCCTACAGTGAAGCATGGTGGTGGCAGCATCATGCTGTGGGGATGTTTTTCAGCGGCAGGAGACTCGTCAGGATCTAGGGAAAGATGAACAGAGCAAAGTACAGAAAGTTCCTTGAGGACCTCAAACTGGGGCAAAGGTTCACCTTCCAATAGGACAACGACCCTAAGCAAAAAGCCAAGAAAATGCAGGAGTGGCTTGGGGACAAGTCTCTGAATGTCATTGAGTGACCCAACCAGAGCCCAGACTTGAACCCGAATGAACATCTCTGGAGAGACCTGAAAATAGTTGTGCAGTAACGCTCCCCATCCAACCTGACAGAGCTTGAGAGGATCTGGAGAGACGAATGGGAGATACAGATGTGCCAAGCTTGTTGAGTCAGACCCAAGAAGACTAAAGGCTGTAATCGCTGCCGAAGGTGCTTCAACAAAGTACTGAGTAAAGGGTCTGAGTAAAGAATTGTGTGTAGATTGATGAGCATTTATTTATTTTTAAGGCTGTAACTTAACAAAATTTGGAAAAAGTCAAGGGATCTTAATACTTTCTGAATGCACTGTATATATACAGAAAATAATGTGGTACCCCTTCAAATGAATGGATTTGGCTATATCAGCCACACCCATTGCTGACAGGTGTATAAAATTGAGCACACAGCCATGCAATCTCCATAGGAAAATTTGGCAGTAGTATGGCATTACTGAAGAGCTCAGTGACTTTCAACTTGGCACCGTCATAGGATGCCAACTTTCTAACAAGTCAGTTCATCAAATTTCTGCCCTGGTCAACTGTAAGTGCTGTAGGCGGTAGGCCACACAAGCTCAGAGAACGGGACGCCGAGTGCTTGAAGCGTGTAGCGCGTAAAAGTAGTCTGTCCTCAGTTGCAACACTCACTAGAGTTCCAAACATCCTCTGGAAGCAACGTCAGCACAACAACTGTTCGTCTGGAGCTTCATGAAATGGGTTTCCATGGCCGAGCAGCCACACACAAGTCTAAGATCACCATGCGCAATGCCAAGTGTCTGCTGGAGTGATGTATATCTCGCCGCCATTGGGCTCTGGAGCAGTGGAAACGCGTTCTCTGGAGTGATGAAGTGATGCCAGGAGAAGGCTACCTGCCCAAATGCATAGTGCCAATTGTAAAGTTTGGTGGAGGAGGAATTATGGTGTGGGGCTGATTTTCATGGTTTGGACAAAGCCTCTCAGTTCCAGTGAAGGGAAATCTTAACGCTATAGCATAGAAAGAATCTAGACGATTCTGTGCTTCCAACTTTGTGACAAAAGTTTAGGGAAGGCCCTTTCCTGTTTCAGCCCGACAATTCCCCGGTGCACAAAACGAGGTCCATACAGAAATGGTTTGCCAAGATCGGTGTGGAAGAACTGGACTGGCCTGCACAGAGCCCTGACTTCAACCCCAGCGAACACCTTTGGGATGAATTCTTCTGAACCGGAAGTCGTCTAAACCGGAAGTATCAGAAGTCTTCTGAACCAGAAACCCAACAGAAGCAAGCCAGCTAACTAGCTAGTAGTCAGCTAGCCACTGCTAGCGGTCATCAGCTACCTCTAGCACGAACAACTTTCGCCAGTCTGCACAGCACGACTCAAATCAGAGCAAATCAGACTTATTTTTCTCCATATCTCCGGATTCCTACCGCAAGCATTCAGAGACTTGTCCCCCCGGATTCCTTTTTTTTCCCACATGGATCATCACAGCTAGCTAGCTGCTATGCGAGTGGACACTCCTGGCTAACGTCCCTGTCCCGAAGCAAGAACCAATTGGCCTGGAGCTAGCCCTGCCAGGCCCATCTCTCAGCTAGCCAAAGAGGCCAATCGGGCCACTCCCTGGGCTACAATACCTATTTTACCCCGCCGACCCACCACGACTGCACCACCGACGTGATTTGCCCGAGGGGGGTTTCTCAATTGGCTCCGCCATTAGCCTGCTAGCAGCGGCCTGTTAGCTGTCCAGAGAACATCGGACTGTTAGCTTAACACCCCGGCCATCCGACAATCTAAGCTTGATGCCCTCAATCTCACACAAATGATCAATGGACCAACCAGGTACAACACCAAATCCATAAACACAGGCACCCTCATAGATATCATCCTGACCAACTTGCCGTCCAAATACACCTCTGCTGTTTTCAACCAAGATCTCAGCGATCACTGCCTGCATCTGTAATGGGTCCACGGTCAAACGACCACCCCTCATCACTGTTAAACGCTCCCTAAAACACTTCAGCGAGCAGGCCTTTCTAATCGACCTGGCCCGGGTATCCTGGAAGGATATTGACCTCATCCCGTCAGTAGAGGGTGCTTGGTCAGTCTTTAAAAATGCCTTCCTCACCATCTTAAATAAGCATGCCCCTTTCAAAAAAATTAGCACCAGGAACAGATATGGCCCATGGTTCTCTCCAAACCTGACTGCCCTTGACCAGCACAAAAACACCCTGTGGCATTCTGCATTAGCATCGAAAAGCCCCCGTGACATGCAACTTTTCAGGCAAGTTAGGAACCTAAATACACAGGCAGTTAGGAAAGCTAAGCCAAGCATTTTCAAGCAGAAATTTGCATCCTGTAGCACAAACTCAAAGAAGTTCTGGGACAGTGTAAAGTCCATGGAGAATTAGAGCACCTCCTCTCAGCTGCCCACTAGGAAACACGGTCACCACCAATAAATCCAACTGGCCATGCTTTCCATCTGTCTACCTCTACCCCAGTCAACAGCCCTGTACCCCCCACAGCAACTCACCCATGCCTCCCCCATTTCTCCTTCACCCAAATCCAGAAAGCTGATGTTCTGAAAGAGCTGCAAAATCTGGACCCCTGCAAATCAGCCTGGCTAAACAATCTAGAACCTCTCTTTCTAAAATGATCTGCCGAAACTGTTGCAACCCCTATCAACCCCTCTTTTGTATCATCTGAGATTCCCAAAGATTGTAAAGCTGCCACAGTCATCCCACTCTTCAAAGGGGGAGACACCCTAGACACAAACTGCTACAGACCTATATCTATCCTACCCTGCCTTTCTAAGGTCTTCAAAAGCCAAGTTAACAAACAGATTACCGACCATTTCGAATCCCAACGTACCTTCTCCGCTATGCAATCTGGTTTCAGAGCTGGTCATGGGTGCACCTCAGCCACACTCAAGGTCCTAAATCATATCATAACCGCAATCGATAAGAGACATTACTGTGCAGCCATATTCATCGACCTGGCCAAGGCTTTATACTCTGTCAATCACCACATTCTTATTAACAGACTCAACAGCCTTGGTTTCACAAATGATTGCCTCGCCTGGTTCACCAACTACTTTTCAGTGTGTCAAATCGGAGGGCCTGTTGTCCGGACCTCTGGCAGTCTCTATGGGGGTGCCACAGGGTTCAATTCTCAGACCGACTCTCTTTTTTGTATACATCAATAATGTCGCTCTTGCTGCTGGTGATTCTCTGATCCACCTCTATGCAGACGACACCATTTTGTATACTTCTGGCCCTTCTTTGGACACTGTGTTAACTAACCTCCAGACGAGATTCAATGCCATACAACTCTCCTTCCGTGGCCTCCAACTGCTCTTGAATGCAAGTAAAACTAAATGCATGCTCTTCACCCGATCACTGCCCGCACCTGCCCGCCTGTCCAGCATCACTACTCTGGACGGCTCCGACTTAGAATATGTGGATAACTACGAATAACTAGGTGACTGGTTAGACTGTAAACTCTCCTTCCAGACTCACATAAAGCATCTCCAATCCAAAATTAAATCTAGAATCGGCTTCCTATTTCGCAACAAAGTATCCTTCACTCATGCTGCCAAACATACCCTCGTGACCATCCTACCAATCCTCGACTATGGCGATTTCATTTACAAAATAGTCTCCAACACTCTACTCAACAAATTGGATAGTCTATCACAGTGCCATCCGTTTTGTCACCAAAGCCCCATATACTTCCCACCACTGCAACCTGTATGCTCTCGTTGGCTGGCCCTCGCTTCATACTCGTCGCCAAACCCACTGGCTCCAGGTCATCTACAAGTCTCTGTTAGGTAAAGCCCCGCCTTATCTCAGCTCACTGGTCACCATAGCAGCACCCACCCGTAGCACGCACTCCAGCAGGTATATGTCACTGGTCACCCCCAAAGCCAATTCCTCCTTTGGCCGCCTCTCCTTCCAGTTCTCTGCTGCCAATGACTGGAACAAACTGCAAAAAGCACTAAAGCTGGAGACTCATATCTCCCTCACTAGCTTTAAGCACTAGCTGTCAGAGCAGCTCACAGACCATGGCATCTGTACATAGCCCATCTGTAAACAGCCCATCCAACTATCTCATCCCCATAATGTATTTATTTATTTATCTTGCTCCTTTGCACCCCAGTAATTCTACTTGCACATCTATCACTCCAGTGTTTAATTGCTATATTGTAATTACTTCGCCACCATGGCCTATTTATTGCCTTAACTCCCTTATCTTACCTCATTTGCACTCACAGTATATAGACTTTTTGTTTTCTTTTTTTCCCACTGTATTATTGACTGTATGTTTTGTTTATTCAATGTGTAACTCTGTGTTGTTGTGTGTCAAACTGCTATGCTTTATCTTGGCCAGGTCGCAGTTGCAAATGAGAACTTGTTCTCAACTCGAGATGTTTGACGATCAGGTGGCCACTTACTTTTGGTCATGTAGTGTATCTGTCAAGTAGGTGGGACTCATGACTAAAGAGGCTTCCTGCATAGCTTTTTTGTTTTAAACCATAAGAGTAGGAGTAAAATGTCTCTAGTCCCAGCACTTACGACCAATTTTCTACTCACAAGACTTCTAAGAGTAAGAGTACTGATCTAGGATCAGCCCCCCACCTGGTCAGCACTCCTACTCTGAGAGTCATTGTGGATATGGGCCCTGACCTAATGCCAAACAGACAGTAGTTCACAGTGGACTCACCTCAGTGAGACGGTGTGTGGTCCTGTGCTGCTCAGCTTGTTCCTCTGCGGGTTCAGGAAGAGGTGTAGTCTGGTTGTCATCTATGACCATGATCCCCTCAGTGTTCCCCAGACCCTCCTCACACCCCTCCTCCTTCACTAGCAGCCCCTCTGGGCCCTCCTCCTCCTGGAAGAGACAGCTGATACAGATTACACTCCCTCAGGTACGTACACACACTATGTTTGAGTCCTATACTGTAGTTACAGAATTATGTAATCGTTGTTAAATTCATCATGGTGGACATAAATATGATGGTGTGGGTAAATATGAGTCAAAAGTCTAACAAACCCAACTAAACTATTCTGACATAGGTGTTTGTTCATGTGTGGGTTTTTGTAGGTATATTTAGTCTATAATGGTTATAAAGCGCTGTTGGGTGCATGCAGAATAGGGTGAGATCAGATGTGATGTGTACTAAAGAAAGTCTCAATGAAAATCTTAGAATAAAAAGTCCCATTTTGTGTTTTTTTAAACATAAACAAGCTTTAAATGACATAATAATAAAAATACACCATAAAAATCAGCATGAACTTGATGAACTGCATTAATTTTCTCATTAAAAGTGTCTTGAAGAAAAATGTAAGTACTTGAATTAAAGTAATTAAATATGCATTTGTGAACATCATATATCCTACATAGTACAAACAATATATAACATACTTTAGGGTTATATATTCCTTATATATCAGACAGTGCCTGGATGCAATATTATACCCAGGAATATTGAACACTGAAATCCGTTACTCTTGTTATTCCAAGTGTATCTGTGGATGTTTTCTGCTGACAACAATAAAAATTGATATTTGTCTTCTTCTAAACATCAGAAACTAATCGAGCGGAATGGTTTTTCTGCTGGTGTATCCTGAGGTAGCTCCTCTCTGAGAATCTCTTCCCACAGTGTGTACAGGCGAACAGCCTCTCTCCCTCGTGGACCTTCAGGTGGATCTTCAGATGGTGCTGGTGGGAGAACCTCTTCTCACAATGGGGGCCGCTGTAGGATTTCACCCGTGTGGACCCTATGGTGCCTCTTCAGGTTGCCAGCCTGGGCGAAGTGCCTGTACTGGGTACTACTGAAGGATTTATCCCGTGTGGAACCACTGGTGGAACCACCTTCTGGAGGCAGCTAAAGCCTTTGTTACAGAACATGCAGAAGAACGATGTGGCTCCCCCTCCCTGAACCTGGCTCTAGCCCTGTCATTTGAGTTCAATACCTGATCGAAAAGGCCGTGTGATTTGGAAGGCCCCATTGACGTGGACACTGGGTTGCGATCCCTGAACGCCTGTAAAGGGAAGCGGGACACGACATTTGGATTTGTCTCTAAGCTTTTCATGTATTCTCGGGACTCGACATTTGGATTTGTCTCTAAGCTTTTCATGTAATCTAAGAAGTCTGTCCTAAGAAGTATCTAAGAAGTACAGTTCCCGCTCAGCCCAGTCAAAACGGTTCGCTGCTCTGGCCCCCCAATGGTGGAACAAACTCCCTCACGATGCCAGGACAGCGGAGTCAATCACCACCTTCCGGAGACACCTGAAACCCCACCTCTTTAAGGAATACCTAGGATAGGATAAGTAATCCTTCTCACCCCCCCCCCCTTTAAGATTTAGATGCACTATTGTAAAGTGACTGTTCTACTGGATGTCATAAGGTGAATGCACCAATTTGTAAGTCGCTCTGGATAAGAGCGTCTGCTAAATGACTTAAATGTAATGTAAATGTCCTGTGAGTGTCTGTCTCCTAGGTGAATATCTGCATTCCACGTGAAAGGAATGTCACCCTCCACTTTCTCAGTCACTTTATCTACCACTATAACTTCACCTTTCTTATCTAGGCACCCTTCAGAGTATACACTACCACTGTACTGGTTCCAGTCTTCTCTAGACAGATCAATCTGTGTCTCTAAACCCAAGGATATGTTGCCAGGGTCCATCTCTGTAGCGTAAGAACAAGACAGATCATCACCTCCAGTGTGTAACGCATCACCATCTACACAAGAATTAACAGCCCTTTGGCTCTGGTGAAATACTGGTAAATACTCTGAGCCGGGAGCAGGAAGACAGCCCAGTCTCCCCAGCCCCGCTGAGTCTGATCTGTGGTCAGATCCTGTCCATTACAGTTAAATGTCTCTGACATTAGGATGGCGTTCGGCGTGCCACTGACCTCCGCGATGCTGTGTCGTGGATCCTCTTCTTCAGTCCTCTCCTGCTTGACCAGGGACGATCCTCCAGGACTTGCAGCCTCTACGTCTGCATCCTGACACAAGAAGAGGGGAGGTTATTACCGATACGAGTAGAATTGGATAACAATGTAGTAGGGAAGTCTCACAAGCTCCCCTATGGCAGATACATGAGGATGTCTATCTAAGCAAGTGAATAGCTGAGGGGAGCCTTTCTGAAATAAACTGGCCACATTTGATGTACTGTTACACTAACCTCTATCACAATAACATTTTGGGTTGAGGTTCCACTCCCCTCATCAACAGTGATTGGTTGGTCATCTCTCCATGTATTGTGTCTCACGGGCTTCACAAAGCTCCTGTGGCCTCCAGTGAGATGTCCTTCACATGAGAGTTATTGGGGGAAAATAGGTGGTTAGGTTAGGTACTGTCAATGCTGAACGCTATATTGTACAATATTGACAGTCTAGAATTGGCCAGGATGTAAAATTGTGTCTTTGTGCAATTTAGCTAAGTAATCTGGGGAATTACTGCATACGATCCAAAAACTGTCCAAGACCCAATTCTGGTTAACACATCTAGTTACACATGTACAGAGGGGTGCATCGCTGCCTCGGCCTTCTGCTAAATGTACCTCTTTCCATTCCTCTGTATCGGTCGAGGATCTTGACACTACTGGGACGACTGGAGTGTGCGCGCTCTCGCGTTGTCTTCTCGGCGCGCTCCCGTGACACCTTCAGCTCCAGTAGCTGTAGTTTCCTGCGCAATCCCCTGTTTTCTTTCTGGCTTTGATACATTTCCAAACGAAACACTGCATAGTCGTCATCCACGAGTTTACAGACCTCTGCCACGGCTGCATTCGCTAGAACCTCCATAATGGAGGCTATTTGAGTGTGAAAAACCATGGCCATTGTTTGCTAACGACTAGCAAGCTAGCGTTACAGAGATAACATATATCAACCAAGTCCTGTCTCCAACGCGATTTAAAGAGGCATAAGTATGTGATGCTGAGCAGTTAAATTAATAATAGTTTGAGTTCCATTGTGTTAATGTCTAAATAAAAACCCTAAAGAGAAAATTGTTCTTGGTCATGTTTATGTCAATACTTATCTGTTTTTTAAATGGCGGTTGGCAACCAAAAAGGTGCATTACCGCCACCAATTGGACTGGAGTTTGAGTCGATTACACGTGGTTTCCGTTAGGGAAGGCCTAGTCTGAAGTGCGCTCGGGCAATAACTCATTCTAAACAACGCAATTGTTTTTACAAACTTTGGCAAAGAGAAAAGTCTACAAAACGCAATCCACTCTGTTTGTTACAAATTCTAGTTTTGGAAACAGAAAACTATGGAGATCAAATGTATAATAATCCATCCATCTTCTCCCACTTCTGGCCACCGGGCTTCCTCTCATCACCATATTTGGTCGTGAGCGGATGCTTCAAATTAATACATCTGGTGAAATATCTGGCTCATTGTTCTATCTGTGGTGGCGGTGTCATAATATCCCTAAAACCTAGCGGTCAAACACGGAAATGGTTCCAATAGTTTTTCCACCATTCATTTTTACAATAAGGGATTTTAGAAACACTTAAATTAAGGGCTGTGTTTTGTGTAGCTTTACCCTGGTGTTACGTTTTGATAAGTATGTAATTCTCTCAGACAAGGTGAATTTGATCAATATTCAGCTCTATTTACTCTCAGATTTGAAATGCTAATTAGCATCAAAGTAGACATCATGCAAGACTACAAATCCCTGCAAGGTCCCGAACGTCATATCTAGCTGGCACCGTTGCTTACAGGTCAATTAAGAAATGTAGCCAATTTATTCATTACTACATTTAGCTAACATTGGATAGTTAATGCAGAGTTTGCCCTGATTCTAAAGTCTCGTCCAGATCATCATGACATTTGTAGTTTTTTACGATCGCCACATTAGCAGCCGATTAGCATTTAATTTGTTGGGGTTAAATACAGGCAAATATATTGATAGAAGTTACTTTTCCCACATTTTGTTAGGTTACAGCCTTATTCTAAAATGTATAATTATTTTTCCCTCATCAATCTACAGACAATACCCCATAATGACAAAGCAACAACAAAAACGCGAAAATATTGCTATTTATAAATCCAAATAAACTGATGTCATATTTACATAAGTATTCAGACCCTTTATTCAGTACTTTGTTGAAGCACCTTTGGCAGTGATTACAGCCTCGAGTCTTCTTGGGTATGATGCTACAACCTTGGCACACCTGTATTTGGGCAGTTTCTCCCATTCTTCTCTGCAGATCCTCTTCAAAGCTATTTTCAGGTCTCTTCAGAGATGTTTGATAGTGTTCAAGTCCAGGCTCTGTCAGGGCCACTCAATGACATTCAGAGACTTGTACCGAAGCCACTCCTGCATTGTCTTCGCTGTGTGCTTCGGGTCGTCGTCCTGTTGGAGGGTGAACCTTTGAACCAGTTTGAGGTCCTGAGCGCTCTGGAGCAGGTTTTCATCAAGTATCTCTCTGTACGTTGCTCCGTTCATCTTTGCCTCGATCCTGACTAGTCTCCCAGTCCCTGCTACTGAAAAACATCCCCACAGCATGATGCTGCCACCACCACAATGCTTCACCGTAGGGATGGTGCAAGGTTTCCTCCGGATGTGACGCTTGGCATTCAGGCCAAAGAGTTCAATCTTGGTTTCATCAGACCAGAGAATATTGTTTCTCATGGTCTGAGAGTCTTTAGGTGCCTTTTGGCAAACTCCAAGTGGGCTGTCATGTGCCTTTTATTGAGGAGTGGCTTCCGTCTGGTCACTCTACCATAAAGGCCTGCTTGGTGGAGTAGTGCAGAGAAGGTTGTCCATCTGGAAGGTTCGACCATCTCCACAGAGGAACTCTAGAGCTCTGTCAGAGTGACCATCAGGTTCTTGGTCGTCTCCCTCCACCTCCCCCGATTGCTCAGTTTGAATTGGCGGCCAGCTCTAGGAAGAGTCTTGGTGGCTCCAAACGTCTTCCATTTAAGAATGATGGAGGACACTGTATTTGGGGACCTTCAATGCTGCAGATATTTTTTGGTACCCTTCCCCAGATTTGTGCATCGACACAATCCTGTCTCAGAGCTCTACGGACAACTCCTTCAACCTCATGGCTTGGTTTTTGCTCTAGAATGCGCTGTCAACTGTGGGACCTTATATAGACAGGAGTGTGCCGTTCCAAGTCATGTCCAATCAATTGAATTTACCACATGTGAACTCAAATCAAGTTTAAGAAACATCTCAAGGATGATCAATGGAAACAGGATGCACCTGAGCTCAATTTTGTGCGTCATTGCAAAGGGTCTGAACACTTTATAAAGTATTTCTGATTTTTTTTAAATACATTTGCGGGGGGAAAAAAACTTTTTGCTTTGTCATTATAGGGTCTTGTGTGTTGATTGCTGGGGATAATAAAAAAAAACATTTTTAGAATAAGGCTGTAACGTAACAAAATGTGAAAAAAGTCAATGGGTCTGAATACTTTCCGAAAGCACTGTACACAGTTATCAATGCGTAATGCCATGTTAAACCTACACTAAACACAGCCCTTAATTATTGTGCATTTTCTTACCCCCTTTTTCTCCTCAATTACGATCTTGTCTCATTGCTGCAACTCACCAACAGTCTCGGGAGAGGCAAAGGTTGAGTCATGCGTCCTCCAAACATAACTTGCCAAGCCACGCTTCTTAACACCCGCTTGCTTAACCCGGAAGCCAGCTATACCAATGGGTCCGAGGAAACACTGTTCAAGTGATGACCGTAAATCAGCCTGCAGGCGCCCGGCCCGCCACAAGGAGTCACTAGAGCGCCTGGCCAAACCCTTCTCTAAACCAGACGACGCTGGGCCAATTGTCTGCCGCCCTATGGGACTCCAGGTCACAGCCTGGGATCGAACCCAGGTTTTTTGTACATATGACAGGAGTTTACACGTTTTGTTCCAGCCTTTCACTAACACTTCGTTCAACTAATTGTGGTCTAAATTGTAGACCATGAATAGTTGAACGTGGTGTTTGGGCTGGACAGAAAATAAAAACTGTAAATACCAACCATATACAGTGCATTCAGAAAGTATTCAGACTCCTTTTTCCACATGTTGTTATGTTACAGCCTTATTCTAAATTTGATGAAATAGTATTTTTCAACTCATCAATCTACACATAATACCCCATAATGACAAGCAAAACAGGTTTTTACTAATCTATCGCAAGACCTGAAAATGATCAGCAACCAATTTGACAGAGCTTAAAGAATTTTGAAAAGAATAATGGGTTAAATGTTGCATAATCCAGTTGTGGCATTGAATTCAGGCTGTAACAACAAAATGTGGAATAAGTAAAGGGGTATCAACCTGCTGAAGAAGTACAATGGGAGAGAGAAGGGTGTGGCTTTGATGGCTGTGGAGAACCAGGAAAAAGAGAAGGCCCTGCTACAGATGCACTGTGGCCAAACTCTCCTGCCGGAGCAGTCGAGACAGCTAGACAAGCTGATTATGCAATTCGGTAGGGTATTCTCGCCCTTCCCAGGACAAACAGATGTCCTGTTTCATCATATTCACACTGAACCCGGCAAGTATGGTGCATATCCGGCCTTACAGGATTCCTGAGGCCCATCTCTACGTTCAACGCGTATCCCATGCCCCGTGTGAATGAACTCCTGGAGTGCTTAGGAAAGGCCAAGTTCATCACCACCGTGGATTTGATGAAGGATATTGGCAAGTGCTGGTGGCTCCAGAGGACCACCCAAAGACTGCCTTCGCCACACCAGAGGGTCTTTTTCAGTATCTGATGATGCCCGTCGGACTGCATGGGGCTGCGGCAACTTTCCAACGCCTCATGGATGCCATTCTACGGGCCCATCAAGAGTACGTAGCGGCGTACATCGACTATGTGGTCATCCACTGCGAGGACTGGGATAGCCACCTCCTGCGACTACGGTCAGTGCTCGTGAGCCTAGAGGCTACATGGCTGACGGCCAATCCAAACAAATGCTGCCTGGGTCTGTCCGAGGCGGGATACCTGGGTTACACCGTGGGCAGAAAAGACCAGGGCCATTCGGGACTGGCCCCGGCCTCAGACGAAGTGGGACGTCCAAGCCTTCTTGGGGAAAACGGGATATTATCGCCGTTTCATCCCTGGATATGCAACCATTGCCAACCCCCTCACAAACCTCACCATGAAAAACCTGCCAAACTGTGTAGCGTGGAAGGACGAGACAGAAGACGCCTTCCAGTTGCTAAAAGATAGCCTGTGCTCTGATCCCGTCCTGCAGGCTCCTGACTTCTTCCAAGAGTTCATTGTGCAGGTAGATGCCTCAGATACGGGGCTCGGAGCCATCCTAGCTTAGAGTGAAGGCGAATTCTCTTAAGTAGGAAGCTCAGTGATCGGGAACAGAGAGATGCTACTGTAGAGAAAGAGGCCCTAGCCATTACGTGGGCCCTCGATATCTCCGGTACTACCTACTCGGGCATAGGTTTGCCCTCGTTACTGACCATGCTCCCCTCACATGGATGGCCGGTAAGGGAAACAATAACAACAGAATAGCCAGATGGTTTCTTGCTTCTCAACCATTCTCTTTCCATGTCACCCACAGGTCTGGATCGAGGAACGGGAATGCAGATGCTCTGTCCCGACTCAACCAAGACGGCGCGTTTGGTGCCCGGCCGTCCGGTCCTGAGGGGAGGTAGGTGGAAGGACCACCAGAGGGCAAGCTGCACCCACGGACAGTAGCCCAGCCTGGCATGTGAGTCAAGGTGATCAGAGGCAATTAAGCACAGCTGACGGTACTAATGAGCTATTCTCTTTTCCCTACAAGAGAGAGGAGGGAACCGGCAGAGAGAGGAGAAAGAAGTCTTTGCCTCTACAAAGGAGAGGCCATACCTTTCGGAAGGGAGAAGAAGGGGACACCCCACCTCTTGGGGATGGTCACCATGGATCCGGACGACCACCCGTAGAGAGCTCTCCATGGACGGATCATGAAGGCGGTGACACACTTGTGATTTATGTTATAGTTTAAAGCTACTCACCTTGTGTTCCTTGGTCTTGTGAAGAAGAAGATTTGTGTTTTCCGTGGAATATTATCCTTGATTGCGTTGGAGTGTTTGAGAAGGAAAATAATATCTCAATAGAGAACTTTGTTCAATTAAGAAAACCTGCTCCTGACTCGTTTTTTCCACCTTTCCGCTTTAGAGCAACCGCCAAGTACTTGGTCCGCTCACACTGTAAACACAAATTGTGCAGAAGACCATATTAATTACAGTATATAATCAACTTTTTGCTGTACACATAGAAACATGATATTATAAAATGTAAACTCCAGTCAAATAAAATTTTATTAGTCACGTGCCGAATCTAACATGTGTAGTAGACCTTACAGTGAAATGCTTACTTACGAGCCCCTAACCGACAGTGCAGTTTAACTAAAATACAGATAAGAATAAGAGATAAAAGTAACAAGTAATTAAAGAGGAGCAGTAAATAATATCAATATATATAGGGGGGTGCCAGTTAGTTGAGGTAGTATGTACATGTAGGAAGAGTTCATTCAAGTGACTATGCATAGATTGAGAGGGGAGGGGGGGGAATGTGAATAGTCTGGGTAGCCATTTGACTAGATGTTCAGGAGTCTTATGGCTTGGGGTAGAAGCTGTTTAGAAGCCTCTTGGACCTAGACTTGGCTCTCAGGTACCACTTGCTGTGTGGTAGAAGAGAGAGTCTTTGACTAGGGTGGCTGGAGTCTTTGACAATTTTTAGGGCCTTCCTCTGACACCGCCTGTATGGAGGTCCAGTATGGCAGGAAGCTTGGCCCCAGTGATGTACTGGGCCATTCACACTACCCTCTGTAGTGCCTTGCGGTCGGAGGCCGAGTAGTTGCCATACCAGGCAGTGATGCTCTCGATGGTGCAGCTGTTAAACCTTTTGACGATCTGAGGACCCATGTACATTTACATTTACATTTAAGTCATTTAGCAGACGCTCTTATCCAGAGCGACTTACAAATTGGTGCATTCACCTTATGACATCCAGTGGAACAGCCACTTTACAATAGTGCATCTAAATATTTTAAGGGGGGTGAGAAGGATTACTTTATCCTATCCTAGGTATTCCTTAAAGAGGTGGGGTTTCAGGTGTCTCCGGAAGGTGGTGATTGACTCCGCTGTCCTGGCGTCGTGAGGGAGTTTGTTCCACCATTGGGGAGCCAGAGCAGCGAACAGTTTTGACTGGGCTGAGCGGGAACTGTACTTCCTCAGTGGTAGGGAGGCGAGCAGGCCAGAGGTGGATGAACGCAGTGCCCTTATTTGGGTGTAGGGCCTGATCAGAGCCTGGAGGTACTGAGGTGCCGTTCCCCTCACAGCTCCGTAGGCAAGCACCATGGTCTTGTAGCGGATGCGAGCTTCAACTGGAAGCCAGTGGAGAGAGCGGAGGAGCGGGGTGACGTGAGAGAACTTGGGAAGGTTGAACACTAGACGGGCTGCGGCGTTCTGGATGAGTTGTAGGGGTTTAATGGCACAGGCAGGGAGCCCAGCCAACAGCGAGTTGCAGTAATCCAGACGGGAGATGACAAGTGCCTGGATTAGGACCTGCGCCGCTTCCTGTGTGAGGCAGGGTCGTACTCTGCGGATGTTGTAGAGCATGAACCTACAGGAACGGGCCACCGCCTTGATGTTAGTTGAGAACGACAGGGTGTTGTCCAGGATCACGCCAAGGTTCTTAGCGCTCTGGGAGGAGGACACAATGGAGTTGTCAACCATGATGGCGAGATCATGGAACGGGCAGTCCTTCCCCGGGAGGAAGAGCAGCTCCGTCTTGCCGAAGTTCAGCTTGAGGTGGTGATCCGTCATCCACACTGATATGTCTGCCAGACATGCAGAGATGCGATTCGCCACCTGGTCATCAGAAGGGGGAAAGGAGAAGATTAATTGTGTGTCGTCTGCATAGCAATGATAGGAGAGACCATGTGAGGTTATGACAGAGCCAAGTGACTTGGTGTATAGCGAGAATAGGAGAGGGCCTAGAACAGAGCCCTGGGGGACACCAGTGGTGAGAGCGCGTGGGGAGGAGACAGATTCTCGCCACGCCACCTGGTAGGAGCGACCTGTCAGGTAGGACGCAATCCAAGCGTGGGCCGCGCCGGAGATGCCCAACTCGGAGAGGGTGGAGAGGAGGATCTGATGGTTCACAGTATCGAAGGCAGCCGATAGGTCTAGAAGGATGAGAGCAGAGGAGAGAGAGTTAGCTTTAGCGGTGCAGAGCGCCTCCGTGATACAGAGAAGAGCAGTCTCAGTTGAATGACTAGTCTTGAAACCTGACTGATTTGGATCAAGAAGGTCATTCTGAGAGAGATAGCGGGAGAGCTGACCAAGGACGGCACGTTCAAGAGTTTTGGAGAGAAAAGAAAGAAGGGATACTGGTCTGTAGTTGTTGACATCGGAGGGATCGAGTGTAGGTTTTTTCAGAAGGGGTGAAACTCTCGCTCTCTTGAAGACGGAAGGGACGTAGCCAGCGGTCAGGGATAAGTTGATGAGCGAGGTGAGGTAAGGGAGAAGGTCTCCGGAAATGGTCTGGAGAAGAGAGGAGGGGATAGGGTCGAGCGGGCAGGTTGTTGGGCGGCCGGCCGTCACAAGACGCGAGATTTCATCTGGAGAGAGAGGGGAGAAAGAGGTCAGAGCACAGGGTAGGGCAGTGTGAGCAGAACCAGCGGTGTCGTTTGACTTAGCAAACGAGGATCGGATGTCGTCGACCTTCTTTTCAAAATGGTTGACGAAGTCATCTGCAGAGAGGGAGGAGGGGGGGGAGGGGGAGGAGGATTCAGGAGGGAGGAAAAGGTGGCAAAGAGCTTCCTAGGGTTAGAGGCAGATGCTTGTCAAATCCTTTCAGTCTCTTGAGGGGGAACAGGTTTTGTCGTCCCCGCTTCACAACTGTCATGGTATGCTTGGACCATGTTAGTTTGTTGGTGATGTGGACACCAAGGAACTTGAAGTTCTCAGCCTGCTCCACTGCAGCCCTGTCGATGAGAATGGGGGCGTGCTCGGTCATCTTTTTCCTGTAGTCCACAATCATCTCCTTTGTGAACCCCATCTCTAACACTAATTCAAGTACAGTATGGAACCATTAGAGTTTTATCTGAAAAAATGGCCATAGTCGTGGGCAAAATATTGGCACCCTTGCACGTTTTCAAATAACAAACATTTTCTTCCAGAAAACTATGGAGCGCCAAGGAGGAAATGGTAATTGTGCTTGAATCTGAAAGTGCGGCAAGTGAAGTGTGTGATAATGAATGGAAAATAGTCAAATCAAAGAATGAAATAAAACGAGCACAAGTTGTAGTAGAAGACAAGGACCTGTCCAATAATTAATTTCTTATTGGACTGCAATTTTTGGAAAAGGAGATTAATTTGGGAAATCCATCTGTAATATCAAAGACTGTGAAGAAAGCAGTGGAAAAGGTGGATTCAATCAATGTGACTAGAATTAGCCTTGTTTTGGTTAATTGTGTTGATGAAGAACAGAAGAAGTGTGCACTGGATCTGACAAAATTGTCCACGTCAGAAGTAACATTTATTGATCCTGATTGGCACAGCGGTGTAAGGCACTGCGTCGCAGTGTTAGAGGCGTCACTACAGACCCGGGTTCAATCCAGGGCTGTATCACAACCGGCTGTGATCGGGAGTCCCATAGGGCGGTGCACAATTGGCCCAGTGTTCTTCTGGTTACGGGAGGGTTTGGCCCGGGTAGGCCGTCGTTGTAAATAAGAATTTGTTCTCAACTGACTTGCCTTAAAAAATTATATTTGGAGCAGGGTGCTTGCCAAAGGAGTTATAGCTGGAATCTCGTTGGACATACAGTAGATGATAAATACCTTAATCAGAAAATCCCTAAGAGTGGTCAGCACACGTCGCATGACCCGTTTGGTAAATGGAAGGAGGGAGAAAAGCCTGTCAATGTTGTTGTTGTTTGAGGAGACTACCTGAATATGTGAAGCTTGGATATGTGAGGTATGCTTTGAGAGGATTTGTGTCCAAACCATTACAGTCAAATCAAATGTTATTTGTCATGTGCGCCGACTACAACAGGTGTAGACCTTACAGTGAAATGCTTACTTACAAACCCTTAACCAACAATCCAGTTAAGTAAATAAGTGTTAAGAAAGTATTTACGAAAATAAACTGAAGTTTAAAAAAAATGTAATAAAAAACAACAACTAATAATTAAAGAGCAACAATAAAATAACAGTAGGGAGGCTATATTCAGGGGGTATCGGTACAGAGTCGATGTGCTGGGGCATAGGTTAGTCGAGGTAATATGTACATGTAGGTAGAGATAATAAACGACGACAATGCAAATAGTCCGTGTAGCCATATGATTAGTTGTTCACGAGTCTTATGGCTTGGGGGTAGAAGCTGTTAAGCCTTTTTCGACCTCGACTTAGCACTCCAGTACTGCTTGCCATGTGGTAGCAGAGAGAACAGTCTGAGGCGGCTGGAGTCTTTGGCAATTTTTAGGTCCTTTCTCTGACACCGCCTGGTATAGAGGTCCTGCATGGCAGGAAGCTTGGCCCCAGTGATGTACTGGGTGTCGTGTCTTTGGTACTGCCGGATTAAGTGATATGACATGCTATTCCATAAAATAATTTCTCTGTAATTAATATTACCTAATTAAGCTAATCAGGAAACTCAGTCCCTGCAATGATACAAAAACAACCAAGTCAGTCAGCACAGTCAAATTCGTATTTCATTTCAACAAAATGGTCATTTACTCGCATAACCTTTACGTACGGTACTTTTATTGCACAAAACGATACAAGTAGATGAACTTTTCTCACTATGGTACCATTGGACCTTTTCTGTAAATCTGGAACCCTTACTTTGATAAAATGAATTTCAGAATACGTTGGAAAAGGTTCAACATTACAAAGCACCATCCTGATCTCACTATAACACCACCAGTATCAACCTAAAGGGACTAAGTTTGTCATTCTTCAGTAGAGAAGCATCTTTACGAGACACCATGACACCATCCAGCACCATATAATCTACTCTGCCTCATCATACACATTCTTTCCTCAGTTCAATCAAATGCATTCATAAAGCCCTTTATACATCAGCAGAAACCCAGACTAAAACCCCAAACAGCAAGCAATGCAGATGTAGAAGCACAGTGGCTAGGAAAAACTCAGTCCTCTTCTGGCAGTGCTGGGTGGAGTTTACCTCATCCAGTTCCCTACTAAATCCAAAAGCAACAAAATTAACTACAAACACACTAACTAGTACTATATGTTACTATACTCTATACATGGACCATGTTTTCTGCAGGTGTATCCTGAGGTATCTCCTCTCTGAGAACCCGCAGTGTGTACAGGCGAACGGTCTCTCTACCATGTGGACCTTCAGGTTCATCTTCAGCTGGTGCTGGTGGGAAAACCTCTTCTCACACTGGGGCAGCTTCAGGATTTATCCCCTGTGTGGACACTCTGGTGCCTCTTCAGGTTGAACAAGTGTGAAAAACTGGCCCGGCAAATGTGGCAGTTGAATGGTTTCTCCCCTGTGTGGACCCTCTGGTGCCTCTTCAGGCTGAACGAGTGTGAAAAACTGGCCCAGCACAGGTGGCAGCCGAATGGTTTCTCCCCCGTGTGCATCCTCTGGTGGATCTCCACCTGTTTGGGGAAACTGAAGGCTTTCCCACAGAACGAACACGGGAAACACTTATCTTTGGCGATGCCACCTTTACTGATTCCATCTCTACTACTGTCATTTGTCAATGGGCTTGTGTAGGTATTTAGTGTTGAGGCATTGGCATTGTCTGAGGTCTGGTTTAACATTAGGGGAGTGTGAGGAGGACAAAGGCCAGGGAGTGTCTGTGTTGTCGCAGGGTCCATGTTCCAGTTGATAGATCCTATAGAAGGCAGGCTGAAGGCAGCACCTGTTAGGGGGTTAACCTGAGGCGCCATCAGTCTCTCTGAATCACAACTATAGGAGCAGGACGGAGCATCGCTAGCCGAGTCTGTGGCTGTTCTCATACAGACACCTCCCCGTCCCCGCAGACCAAATCTACGCCTCACCCTGGTCTCAGCCAGTCTGTTGTCATGAAGACTAAGTTCAGCTGTTGTTTTGCATTCGACCGACTGTTTCTGTTTCTGGTTAACAGTGTTGTTCCCCAGCCCAGAATTAAGGACGCTGTTCCATCCATTGACCTCCACTATGTCACATCTGGTCCTGGCATGCTCAATGATGTTGTCCCCTGGGCTCTTGGCTGCACTGGCTTGGGTATCCAAGATGGCCACCCAGTCTCCTTTGTTAGCCTCCAGCCAACCACCTGCAGGAAGAGGTTAGAAAATAGACTTTACAAACATGGCAGAGAAAACTCTACATATGGAGTATTTTTTAGTCAATTACATGGTCAAGTTCATACATTGTGTTTTTGTTGTATGTAAACATAAGCTGTATTGATTTCATTGTATGAATGAAGAAAATTAAGACAAAATAGTCAGGTGCATCGCTACTCCCATTGAAGATGTAGTACTGTATGTAGGCTATATGTATTTCCCCCTTACCTTGCTCCCCCATCTTTAGTCCACTCAGCAGATTAATGCTCTCTTGTCCATCCTCTATTGTCTCCTCTTTGACTAGTAGCAGATCAGGCTTCCCTTCCTCCATGTCTACTGACTGTAAGAAATACAGAGAGAAGATGTTGGATCAAAACATCTGATATGAGCACCCTGCTAAGGAGCATCTTCTGATTGGGCTATGAGTACAATGCATACATGTTAGTTGATTTGCTACTATACTATTGGTTGAATAATTCAATGGCAGGGTCCCACACTTAAGACAAAATGAATTAAGACTTGACCTAATACCATTCAGACAGTAGTTCACAGTGGGCTCACCTCAGTGAGACTGTATGTGGTCCTGTGCTGCTCAGCTGGTTCCTCTGTAGGTTCAGGAGGAGGTGTAGTCTGGTTTTCGTCCATGGCCATGTTCCCCTCAGGGTTCCCCAGACCCTCCTCACACCCCTCCTCCTTCATGAGCGGCACCTCTGGACTCTCCTCCTCCTGGAAGAGACAGGTGATACAGATCACAGACATACACTCCCTCAGGTACATACACACAGATAATAAACACACTTTCAACATGGAGTGTTTACCCATCCACACTACGCTTGAGTCCTATACTGTAGTTACAGAATGACTTAATTGTTGTTAAGCTCATCCTGGTGGACATAAATATGATGTGGGTAAATATGAGTCATCATCAGTCAAACCAGGACTCAACTATATTGAAGTGCACAGTAGGTGTTTGTTAGTGTGTGGGTACAGTGCAGTGAAGGCTTATGAGGGGAGAACAGCTCGTAATAATGTCTGAAATGGAGTAAATGGAATGGTTCCAAAGACATGGTTTTCATACCACTCCATTCACTCTATTCCATCCATTAAACTCCATTCAAGCCATTATTGTGAGCCGTTCTTCCCTCAGCAGCCTCCACTGTTGCGGTTCCTTCTGAAAGTATTCATACACCTTGACCTTTTCCACATTTTGTTATTTTACAGACTAAATTTAAAATGGATTAAAATATACATTTTGGGGTCACTGGCCTACATACAATACCCCATAATGTCAATGTGGAATTATGTTTTTAAAATTTTTAATTTTGACAAATTAATAAAAAATGAAAAGTTGAAATTTCTTGAGTCAATAAGTTTTCAACCTCTGACTTTAAGACAGTCACATAGTTTAATGGGTGTGATAGGAGAAGAGAGGATGGATCAACAACATTGTAGTTACTCCACAATACTAACCTCTTTGACAGAGTGAAAAGAAGGAAGCCTGTACAGAATAAAAATATTACAAAACGTGCATCGTTTGCAACAAGGCACTAAAATAGTACTGCAAAATAAAGTGACAAAGCAATTAACTTTTTGTCCTGAATACAAAGGGTTATGTTTGGAGCAAATCCAATACAACACATTACTGAGTACCACTCCCCATATTTTCAAGCATAGTGGTGGCTGCATCGTATTATGGGTATGCTTGTAATCATTAAGGACTGGGGAGTTTTTCAGGATAAAAAATAAACATAATGGAGCTAAGCACAGGCAAAATCCTAGAGGAAAACCTGGATCAGTTTGCTTTCCACCAGATACTGGGAGAATTCATCTTTCTGCAGGACAATAACCTAAAACACAAGGACAAATCTACACTGGAGTTGCTTACCAAGAAGACCGCAAATTTTGAGTGGCCAAGTTACAATTTTGACTTAAATCTGCTTAAATCTATGGCAAGACCTGAAAATGGTTGTCTAGCAATGATCAACAACCAATTTGACAGGGATTTAAGATTATTGTTTAAAATAAATTGGCCAAATGTTGCACAATCCAGGTGTGGAAAGCTCTTTGAGACTTACTCAAAGATTCACAGATGTAATTGCTACTAAAGGTGATTCTAACCTGTACAGACACAGATAATGTTTTATTTTTCATGATTTAAAAAAATATATATTGTATAGTTTTTCTTCCACTTTTTTTGTAGATCATTGACGAAAAATTACAATTAAATCCATTTTAGTCCCACTTCGTAACAAAACGGAAAAATGGCCTTATGAAATCCACACATATGTCTTAAAAAATGTCCATGAACTTGATTAACTCCATTCATTTTCTCATTAAAAGTGTCTTTGGGGAAAAAAGGAAGTTAGTTGAATAGAAGTAGTGAAATAGGCATTTGTGAACATAATATAGCCCACACAATACAAACACAAATATGTAACAGATGTTTTATGTCTGAATGCAATATTCTACCTAGGAATATTCAACACTGAAATCTGTTAATTCAACGTTTGATCCAAACATCAGAAGATATCGTGTGGAATGGCTTCTATGTTATAGAGTGGAATGTTTTTTTCTGCTGGTATATCCTGAGGTAGGTCCTCTCAGAACCTCTTCCTGCAGTGTGTACAGGTAGGGCTGTGGCGGTCATGAAAATGTGTCAGCCGTTAACTGTCACGCAGAGTGACCACCGGTCTCAAGGTTATTGACCATGCGTTAATATAAATACGGTTGGCATCTCCAGGTTTCTACGCATACAAGCCGCTGATGCGCGCCATTGGAACATCTACAATTAATATATGGATTACAAATCTATTTAATATACACCATCACCATAGCTGGTGTTAAGAAACATGATATGAAGAAAATGTATTTCAGAAGAACATATACATGTTCTTATGTGTGAAATTAGCTTAGAATAGGCCATTATCAGTTGCATGGGCATGCCATCCGTATGCACTCGACAGTGGGGATGAAATACGAACGCTATAATAGGTGTGTTGTAAAAAGGACCAGCTCCTGACACGCATAATTTATTCATCATGAATAAGATTTATTTGATTTCATTCTTCATTAATGTAACCACAATGTTCAGTTGAAATGGCTCACATTTGCATGCACCAATAGTAGGGACATCTTTATACACACACACACGAAAGTATTCAACCCCCTTGGGATTTTTCTTAGTTGGTTACCTTACACCCTGGAATTAAAATTGGGGGTTTGTATAATTTGATTTACACAACATGCCTACCACTTTGAAGATGCAACATATTTTTGGTCAAATAAACAAGAAGTAACACAAAACTGAACTTGAGCGTGCCATTTACCCCCCCCAAAAGTCAATACTTTGTCGATTACATCTTCAAGTCTCTTGGGGTATGTCTCTATAAGCTTGGCACATCTAGCCACTGGGATTTTTGCCCATTGTTCAAAGCAAAACTGCTCCAGCTCATTCAAGTTGGATGGGTTCCAGTGGTGTACAGCTATCTTTAAGTCATACCACAGATTCTCAATTGGATTGAGGTCTGGACTTTGACTAGGCCATTCTAATACATTTAAATGTTTCCCCTTAAACCACTCGAGTGTTGCTTTAGCAGTATGCTTATGGTCATTGTCCTGCTGGAAGGTGAACCTCTGTCCCAGTCACAAATCTCTGGAAGACTGAAACAGGTTTCCCTCAAGAATTTCCCTGTGTTTAGCACCACCCATAATTTCTTCAATTTATATTTGACCAGTTTCCCAGTCTCTGCCGATGGAAAAACATCCCCACAGCATGATGCGGCTACCACCATGCTTCACTGTAGGGATGGTGCACTCGGGGTGATGAGAGGTGTTGGGTTTGCGCCAGACAGTGTTTTCCTTGATGGCCAAAAATCTCAATTTTAGTCTCATCTGACCAGTGTACCTTCTTCCATATGTTTGGGGTGTCTCCCACATGCTTTTTGGCCATTTAAGCAATGGCTTTTTTCTGGCTACTCTTCAATAAAGCCCAGCTCTGTGGAGTTTCCGGGTTAAAGTGGTCCTATGGACAGATACTCCAATCTCTGCTGTGGAGCTTTGCAGCTATTCAGGGTTATCTTTGTTGCCTCTCTGATTAATGCCCTCCTTGCCTGGTCCGTGAGTTTCAGTGGGCGGCCTTCTCTTGGCAGGTTTGTTGTGGTGCCATATTCTTTCAATTTTTAAAATAATGAATTTAATGGTGCTCCTTGGGATGTTCAAAGTTTGGGACTTTTTTTTGCTGATGCTCCAGATACTCAACTAGTCTAAAGGCCAGTTTTATTGCTTATTTATTCAGAACAACAGTTTTCAGCTGTGATAGCATAATTGTAAAAGGGTTTTCTAATGATCAATTAGCCTTTTAAAATGATAAATGTGGATTAGCTAACACAATGTGCAATTGGAACACAGGAGTGATGGTTGCTGATAATGGGCCTCTGTACACTATGTAGATATTGCATAAAAAACACGCAGATTCCAGCAACAATAGTCATTTACAACTTCTACACTGTATTTCTGATCAATTTGATGTTATTTTAATGGACAAAAAAAATATGATTTTCTTTCAAAAACAAGGACATTTCTAAGTGACCCCAAACTTTGGAACGGTAGTGTGTGTGATATATATATATATATATAGATATAGACTGAGGCCCAGTCTCCGAAGGGAGGGGATTATGCTCTGCTTCAGTATGTCACAGTATATGTTGGCATTCATGGTTCCCTCAATGAACTGTAGCTCCCCAGTGCCGGCAGCACTCATGCAGACCCAGTCCATGACACTCCCATCACCATGCTTGACTGTAGGCAAGACACATTTGTCTTAGTACTCCTCACTTGGTTGCCGCCACACACGCTTGACACCATCTGAACCAAATAAGTTCATCTTTGTCTCATCAGACCACAGGACATAATTCTTCTGGGACGACAGCCATGCAGACCAATTTGATGCAGTATACAGCGTATGGTCTGAGCACTGACAGGCTGACCCCCCACCCCTTCAACCTCTGCAGCAATGCTGGCAGCACTCATACGTCTATTTCCCAAAGACAACCTCTGGATACGATGCTGAGCACGTGCACTCAACTTCTTTGGTCGACCATGGCGAGGCCTGTTCTGAGTGGAACCTGTCCAGTTAAACCGCTGTATGGTCTTGGCCATCGTGCTGCAGCTCAGTTTCAGAGTCTTGGCAATCTTCTTATAGCCCAGGCCATCTTTATGTAGAGCAACATTTTTTTTCCAGATCCTCAGAGAGTTCTTTGCCATGAGGTGCCATGTTGAACTTCCAGTGACCAGTCAGTATGAGGGAGTGTGAGAGCATAACACCAAATTTAACACACCTGCTCCCCATTCACACCTGAGACCTTGTAACACTAACGAGTCACATGACACCGGGGAGGGAAATGGCTAATTGGGCTCAATTTGGACATTTTCACTTAGGGGTGTACTCACTTTTGTTGCCAGCGGTTTAGACATTAATGGCTGTGTGTTGAGTTATTTTGAGGGGACAGCAAATTTACACTGTTATACAAGCTGTACATTCACTACTTTACATTGTAGAAAAGTGTTCTTCAGTGTTGTCACATGAAAAGATATACTGATATTTACAAAAAAGTGAGGGGTGTACTCACTTTAGTGACATACTGTATATGTGGATTTGGGCTAATTCACCGTCTGAGGAAGTGGAAACTCAAAATGCATTAGCTAGAAAACTAAATATAATATGCTGATAGATTAATCAATTACACAGCTAACTAACAGTTCAAGTAGTTAGTTAACAGTTAATGTAATGTCCTGAACACTTTTCAGCATGCCCAATGATGTCTATAGGCCTATGCAATTACTCCGCCCTGTATAAGATATATCCCTGTATAAGATATATCTCAAAGCTATAGCCTTTGAGACACTTCATTTAAAAAAGGTGCTCCAGCTGTCCAAATTGAGAAATAAATATAAAACCTACAGAAAGCTGAGACTCTCCTGCCTCCCGAGTGGCGCAGCGGTCTAAGGCACTGCATCGCAGACTCTGGTTCGATCCCAGACTGTGTCACCGCTGGCCGTGACCGGGAGACCCATGAAGCGGCGCACGATTGGCCCAGCGTCGTCCAGGTTAGGGGAGGGTTTGGCCAGTTGGGATGTCCTTGTCCCATCTCGCTCTAGCGACTCCTTGTGGCGAGCCAGACGCCTGCAAGCCAACTTCGGTTGCCAGCTGTACGGTGTTTCCTCCGACACATTGGTGCGGCTGGCTTCCGGGTTAAGCGAACAGTGTGTCAAGAAGCAGTACGGCTTGGCAGGTTGTGTTTCGGAGGACGCATGGCTCTCGACCTTCACCTCATCCGAGTCCGTACGGGAGTTGCAGCGATGGGACAAAACTACTAATTAGGCATCACAAAATTGGGGAGAAAAAGTGGTAAAAAGCACAAAAACATCTGAGACCCTCTTCTTTCCAACAGTCATAACAATAGGCCTATTTGCATGATTTTCCCACAACTGCAATTTGAAATGTTGCAATCACAATGCATTTCTCTCCCTCCCCTTTCACCCACTTGGGGTGCAGAGAGAGAGAGTGCAGTTTGGAGGATGGATCAGACATTTCAGATTATAACAGCAAGTCTATGTCAATATAAAAATGTGGAACTTGAAACCGAATGACTCCAGTCAAATTCCACGTGAACGTAGAGTCATGGTAACTGGGCTACTCAAACTGCGCTCTTTAAACGGATGGTGCTGATGGGCGTGAGTAGCCTACCAAACTTGCTAACGGCCATCAAGACGCTAATTGCATGGTACTCAACACTCTATTGTCCCTCAAATCACTCTGACATCAATGCTAATGCCTTTTAAAATCGCATCAAAAACATTATATGATTGAATTTGAATTATCTGCAGGGGTCGCAATAGCAGGAATACATGTGTGTTGTATTCTGAAAATACAGGTGTATTGACCATGACTTTCAAGTTCCACATTTTTATATTGAAATAGACTTGCTGCTATTATCTGAAACGTCTCATCCATCCTCCAAACCATGCTCTCTATCTCTGCGCAGAGTGATTTGAGGGACAATAGAGCGTTGAGTACCAGGTCATTAGCATCTTGATGGCTGTTAGCAAGTTTGGTAGGCTACTCACGCCCATCAGCAACACTCATTTACAGAGTGCAGTTTGAGTAGCTCAGTTACCATGACTCAATGGTCACGTGGAATTTGAATACAGTGATGACTTGTGACCACCAGCGTGGCGGTATTACGGTCACCGTAACAGCCCTCCCTACACACAGGGGAACGGCCTCTCTCCTGTGTGGACCTTCAGGTGCATCTTCAGCTGGT
Organism: Oncorhynchus gorbuscha; assembly: GCF_021184085.1. Taxonomy (NCBI): domain Eukaryota; kingdom Metazoa; phylum Chordata; class Actinopteri; order Salmoniformes; family Salmonidae; genus Oncorhynchus; species Oncorhynchus gorbuscha. Next base: position 10,944,493 of record NC_060196.1, on the reverse strand, counting down.
GCTGGTGGGAGAACCTCTTTTCACACTGTGGGCAGCTATAGGATTTCTCCCCTGTGTGGACCCTCTGATGCCTCTTCAGGTTGCAAGCCTGGGCAAAGCGCATGTGACACTGGGTACAGCTGAAGGGTTTCTCCCCTGTGTGGACCCTCTGGTGGATCTCCACCTTCTGGGGGCGGCTGAAGCCTTTGTTACAGAACATGCAGAGGAACCGTTTCTCTTTACCTGATGTTGCTCCCCGTCCCTGAGTCTGGGCTCTAGACCTGTCGTTGGAGTTCAATACCTGATCGAAAAGGACTCGGCCGTGTGAATCGGAAGGTACCATCGACGTGGACACTGGGTTGCGATCCCTGAGTGGGTGTAAAGGGGAGTGGGTTGCGACATTTGGATTTGTCTGTAAGCTTTCCCTGTAGTCTATGAAGTCACTGGTGTTGCCCTGCGAGTGTCCTTCTCCTAAGTGAGTCTCATCTGCATTCCATGTCAGAGGAGTGTCGCCTTCCACTTTCATTTCATCTGCAACTATACCCTCCCCTTTCTTATCAAGGCACCCATCAGAGTATACACTACTATTGTACCGGTTCCAGTCCCCTCTCAATGGATTAGTCTGTGTATCTATGCCGATAGGCATGTCACCAGGTATCATCTCTGCAGTGTATGAACAGGAGGGATCATTGCCAGTCTGTAACGTGTCACCTGAGTCCTGATGGGACAGAACCGTCCTTGGGCTTGTGTTACCGTAAAGTAAATACTCTGAGTTTGGAGCAGGAGGACAGCCCAGTCGGTCCAGCCCCGTTAAAGTCTCTGTATCTGTCTCTGACTTGAGGACGGCGTTCAGCGTTCCACTGACCTCCGTGATGTTTTGTCGGGTAATGGGTGGCGCTGGGGCGGTGGTGGGGTCCTCTGTGGCTACAGGGGGTGCTCCAGCCGTTCCAGTATAGTGGCATCTGCTGTGCCGTGGGTCCTCCTCTTCTTGAGTCCTCTCCAGCTTGACCTCAGGACCTGCAGCCTCTGCATCCTGACACAAGAAGAGGGGAGATTAGAATTTGGATAACACTCATGTACCGGTAATAATGTCATTGGGAAGTCTCAGAAGCTCCCCTATGGTAGATAAATTAGGATGTACATGTAAGCAAGTGAATAGCTGAGGGGAGCCTTTCTGAAATAAATTGGCCACATTTGATGTACTCTCATTTTGATGTAATACTATTACACTAACCTCTATCACGATAACATGCTGGGTTGAGGTTCCACCACCCTCATCAACAGTGATTGGTTGGTCATCTCTACATGTATTGTGTCCCGCTGGCTTCACAAAGCTCCTGTGGCCTCCAGTAAGAAGTCCTTCAACTGAGACAGTGATTGGGGGAAAAGAGGTGGTTAGGTTAGGTACCATCAATGCTCAACACCATGTTGTACACTATTGACAGTTTTGACACTGTCTAGAATTGGCAAGGATGTAAGGAAACACTTAAAATAACTTATTGATACAATATTTGTAATCAGTAGATAATGTTCCATGCATCACATTGTTTTCAAAAGGTAAATAATAGTAAATGCAGTAAATCAAGAAAATAATTAGTGTCTTTGTGCAAGATGTCTAAATAAATCAGGGGAATTATTGCATACAATCCAAAAACTGACCAAGATGCAATTCTGGTTAACCAAATGTGGTTAACACATTTAAAGTCACATATGCGCAGAGGGGAAAGGACGACCTTCTGTAAAATAAACCTCTTGCCTTTCTTTCTTTAAAACAATAATCTTCATTGAAGTTAACATTTTACAATCATAAATATTTCATATAAATACAATTCAAGTTTCACATCAATACATTTTAGTTCATAATTACATAACGTGATTTACAGTTTTTATAGTGTCTGTGGTAGTTTTTGGAATCCATATTATTTCTTATTTTTAGTTCTGTTTTGATTATTATAATTTTTTTAATTGAACAAAATATTATTTCATAGTGATAATGCATCTTGTCTTCCAAAATGTACTGTTCATAACGTATATATTATTGTCCACCATAATTCTTTAGTAGAGTCATCCATGTGAGTTCCAAAGACACCATGAAAGACAGACTTGGGATTTATACATACAGTACAAGTCAAAAGCTTGGACACACCAACTTATTCAAGGGTTTTTCTTTATTTTTACTATTTTCTACATTGTAGAATAATAGTGAAGACATCAAAACTATGAAATAACACATGGAATCATGTAGTAACCAAAACAAGTGTTAAACAAAACTCTTTAAACAAAAAGATTCCTCAAAGTAGCCACCATTTGCCTTGATGACAGCTTTGCATACTCTTGGCATTCTCTCAACCAGCTTCATGAGGAATGCTTTTCCAACAGTCTTGAAGGAGTTCCCACATATGCTGAACATTTGTTGGCTGCTTTTCCTTCACTCCGCGGTCCAACTCATTCCAAACTAACTAAATTGGGTTGAGGTTGGATGATAGTGGAGTTCAGGTCATCTGATGCAGCACTACATCACTCTCCTTCTTGATCAAATAGCCATTGCACAGCCTGGAGGTGTGTTGGGTCATTGTCCTGTTGAAAAACAAATGATAGTCCCACTAAGCACAAACCAGATGGGATGGTGTATCACTGCAGAATGCTGTGGTAGCCATGCTGGTTAAGTGTGCCTTGAATTCTAAATAAATCACTGACAGTGTCACCAGCAAAGCACCAGCATATCATCACACCACCTCCCCCTCCATGCTTCATGGTGGGAACCACACATGCGGAGATAATCCGTTCACCTACTCTGCGTCTCAAAGACATGGTGGTTGGAACCAATCATCTCAAATTTAGACATCAGACCAAAGGACTGATTTTCACGGGTCTAATGTCCATTGCTTGTGTTTCTTGGCCCAAGAAAGTATCTTATTATTATTGGTGTCCTTTAGTAGTGGTTTCTTTGTAGAAATTCAACAAAGGCCTGATTCACACAGTTCTCCTCTGAACAGCTGATGTTGAGATGTGTCTGTTACTTGAACTCTGTTAAGCATTTATTTGGGCTGCAATCTGAGGTGCAGTTAACTCTAATGAACATATCCTCTGCAGCAGAGGTAACTGGGTCTTCCCTTCCTGTTGCGGTCCTCATGAGAGGCAGTTTCATCATAGCACTTGATGGATTTTACGACTGCACTTGAAGAAATGTTCAAAGTTCTTGAAAGTTCTTACTTATTTGAGTTTTTCTTGCCATAATATGGACTTGGTATTTTACCAAATAGGGCTATCTTCTGTATAACACCCCTACCTTGTCACAACACAACTGGTTGGCTCAAACGAAAGAAATTCCACAAATTAACCAGGCACATCTGTTTATTGAAATGTATTCCAGGTGACTACCTCATGAGGCTGGTTGAGAGAATGCCAAGAGTGTGCAAAGCTGTCAATCAAGGCAAAAGGGGGCTACTTTGAAGAATATCAAATATATTTTGATTTGATGTCTTCACCATTATTCTACAATGTAGAAAATATTGCAAATAAATAAAAACCCTTGAATGAGTAGGTGTCCAAACTTGACAGGTACTATACATTTTCTGACAACTGTGCAACGTAAGTTTCAAAATGTGTATTTAAATGTATGAAATTAACTGAGATACCAGATCCTTGGGTTCCGTAATCGTATTAAAATCCCCACATATAATTACGGAATTTACCACACATAAATAGCCCCTTATGTACCTCTTGCGGTTCCTCTGTATCTGTCGAGGATCTTGACACTTCTGGGACGACTGGCGAGGACGCGCTCTCGCATTGTCTTGTCAGCGCGGTCCCGTGGCACCTTCAGTTCCAGTAGCTGTAGTTTCCTCTGCAATGCCCTGTTTTCTTTTTGTCTTTGAGTTATTTCCAAACGAAACACTGCATAGTCATCATCTACGAGTTTACAGATCTCTGCCACGGCTGCATTCGCTAGCACCTCCATAATGGATGCTATTTGAGTGTGAAAAACCATACAGTCAGCCATTGTTAGAGGCTAGCTACCTAGCGTTACCAAGATAACATCAACCTAACCTTTCTCCAACGCGAATAAAATAGTACCTGGGGTAAGTATGTGATGCTATGCAGGGTTTTAATAAACGTCTAAATAACAACAATAAAAAGGATAACGTAAAAAGTGTTCTTGGTTACTGTTCACTTCCGTTTAAATGGTCTTCTTCATGTGATTTTCCGGCCGACTAGACGCTTTGTTGCGTTTTGCTGCCTTTCACAGGTCAGAGATTGAATTGCACATTTTGTTCACGAAAAAAAGAGCACCACCATCTAACCCTACATATTTCCCACCATAGGCCGTCGGCTTGGGAGGCTGGAACCCCTTCTCTCAAAACCCTGTATAGTTCTTTTGCACCCAAATCTGACACCCAAAAACGTTTCTGCTGCTGCTACTACTACCAAACCTATCTTCTTGGATTTCTTCTACATCTTTGTGGTACAATTAATGACCTTAGTAATAAATGATAATAAACCAAACTTACTAAAGTACAAACTGTCCTGGTCACTGTTCCTGCCTACGAGTCACAGGGATCCTCTCAGGCTCCCTCACCCGGCCTCACTCTTTCCCCATCAACATCTCCTTTCCTCAATGCCTCAGCATGAGACACATTCTGCACTGTAACCCTGGCAACCTCACATTTTTCACTTGCACATTTCTGACCCAGTTGCTCTTTCATCTAACAGCATCCAAACAGCAGACGTTTGTGGCACTACTGCTGGTGCTTCTGCTCCATCTGATCCCTCTTCTTCCTGTTTCCCTGGTGCCTGAGCCAGCTGACTGCTGGGCCTGTCCCTCCCTGCTGCTGAGGTTATTCTTCGAAGAGCCTAATCAATCGCTCTGGCATCACTGAAGGCTAACTTCTTAAACCTGGGGTCAAGTGCAACAGTTTCTGATAGCACATGATTCCATTCTGTGGAACTTTCAGTCCATTGATGAACATAGGGTGTCCATCCACTCTGTCACATATCCCGTGGTTACATTTGCTTCTCTCTGGTGGCTGGATGTGATTCGCTGCAGACCCTTACACAGGAGTATCATTTTTGAGGCTGTCACATAGTTGAAAAGAGAGAACAGTAACTTATTAGTTCAGGTTCATGTTTTGTCTGCTGATACTACATTCTCATCTACTGCTCATATACATATATAATGTATAATATTAAATAATGATGTAGTAATAACTGCTTACTGTACCTCACACCACTGATCTCCACAGTGCCCTGCTCAAAGGTTTCCAGGACTCTGCACACCTCCTCCACCACCTCCCATTATTCCTCTAGGGTCAGAGCATCAACAGGTTCATTGACAATGGCCAGGGTAGAGATGATGGCATCCTTTGACTCAAGAAACCGCTTCTGTAACGGATGTGAAACGGCTAGCTTAGTTAGCGGTGTGCGCTAAATATAGTTTCAATCGGTTACGTCACTTGCTCTGAGACCTTGAAGTAGTAGTTCCCCTTGCTCTGCAAGGGCCGTGGCTTTTGTGGAGCGATGGGTAACGATGCTTCGAGGGTGAATGTTGTTGTGTGCAGAAGGTCCCTGGTTCGCGCCCGGGTATGGGCGAGGGGACGGTTCAAAATTATACTGTTACACTTCAACGTATAAAATGTTGAATTCCACCTTGTAGTGCAGTCTTGTTTAGGCCTCAGATCAGGCATCCCCATCTGGTGTTGTGTAGACTTTAGTTTTTCAGCACTTACTGTGCTCCTGCGGAAGAATTCCACAGCTGCTTTCACTTTGTCCACAGTGGGCTTCATCACCTTCAGAGCTTCTCTTACAATCAGGTTGATTGTGTGGGCAAGACATGGATGATGGGTCCATTTAAAAATGTTCATGGCTTCGGGTTATGTTAGCTGCATTGTCGCTAACACAATAGACCACTTTTCCATCTACTTGCCACTCTCAACAAGTTCTCTGAGGTGTGTCTGTCAATGAACTCAAAGCAGTCCAGAAGACAGCTAGACATCGAAAAATCTTCAATGAAGTGACATGTAACCGACATGTAAGAAGTGGTTACCCAGTCAGTGGTAAGGCAAACTGCAGTAGATTTTTGGACTCCTTCCCGCACTGAAGCCTGTGTGCTCTCGTACAGCTGTGGAATAAGTGATCTTGAAAGGATTTTCCTGCTTGGAATTGTGTACATTTGATTTAGACTATTGCTATAATTTCTAAAACCTCTGTCCTCCACGATCGAAAATGGCTGGAAATCAGTGGTAATCATTTTAGCCAATGCAATATCAATTTCACCTCGTGTTGCTACAAACATAGACTTTGGCATAAACTGGTCCATTGAAGACTGCGTTGCTGTGGGTTGCGGAGTAGGCCTACTTGAATAAACCTCCATGTGCTGGCTCCGCCACTATCACTAGCAGGCCAGCTAGTTTCTCAAAGATACAGCTAGCTTCACCGTTGGGTGCATAGTTCGCATATGCCGGTGTAGGTTGTGCGTAGAACCGGCTTTATATGAGATTTTGTTTTGGCAAATTCTACACTGCGCTCTAACATTATATACATTATTAAAATGCATCCAAATGCTACTGTGCTTCCGACTCATTTTCCAGCTGTTGTTTTCCCAGCTGTCCTTCCTCTCTCCTCTGCTGCTAAGTGTGTGACTGTGAGTGAGTTGGTTCAGCCCTCCCTCATGCATCTTTGGTTCATTGGTTGACACTGCGTGTCTGATTGACAGGTTAAACAGGTGAGGCTGTTAGTCTGAGCAGACAGTCAGAACGAATGTGTGTACGCGCTTGAACATTTAGGCCTATATAATTATATTTATTTTTTCGCTCTTTGAATGATTTCATTCTATTAATTTACATATTTTGATTATTCATATCTTAATTTTTTTATAAATAGATTTGGCTCTTCTGATATGCGAGCCGGCTCCCAACGTTCACCTACAAGAACCAGCTCTTAGAGACTCGTTCGCAAACAACCCATCACTACTGGTTAGAGCATTGGGCCAATAACCGAAAGATTGCAGATCGAAACCCCTAGCTGACAAGGTAAAAATCTGTTGTTCTGCCCCTGAACAAGGCAGTTAACCCACTGTTCCTAGGCCATCATTGTAAATAATATTTTTTTTCCGAACTGTCTTGTCTAGTTCAATTTTAAAAAACGAGGCCAGGGGTGTCAAACTCATTCCATGAAGGGACTAGTTTCTGCTGGTTTTCGTTTTTTTCCTTTCAATTAAGACCTAGAAAACCAGGTGAGAGGTGTTCCTTACTAATTTGTGACTTTAATGTATCAATCGAGTACAAGGAAGGAGCGAAAACTCGCAGGCACTCGACCCTCGAGTGTAAGGGGTCAAGCCTCAGCCTGTTAAAATTGTTGACGTAGTGGCACGTGATCAAAGGTTACATGTTAGCGGTTTCCATTACATAAGCTTGCACATTTAGCCCTATGCAAACCTCACCAGGTGGTCTTGATTATTTCCGGTAACAGTTTATCATCGAGCTTAAACTTTTTTTCCACAAACCAATGGCATTTCTTAAAATAGGTCAACTTGGCCACCAAAGGGATACCTTTAAACCTACAAATTTAAGGTTTACATTTGTTCCTCTCCACTTGGTCTATGTCAATTTTGCATTATCATCGCATCCTTGAATTGGATAGTAAAACATTTTTTTTGTTGCCTTATGGACTTGTCAAATAGCTGTCATGTTCCATAGCCATTGCTTTTCAGGTGACAAACAGCGCTAATGCGGTTGACTCGTAAACGGTAGTGTTCATTAAATGCCGGTTCGAAAACCCCTCGCTTCAAGCATTTTTGTTAAGGGAAATACTGTTCACTGCTGGTCCACACATGACGAAGTGGATGATTATTATAATAATGTATATATAACATTGTAGATGTAAGTGCAAGCCTCCACGGCTAACGTTATATGATACAGAATATACTAGAGTAGCGTTGATTGTTTATGTAGCTGTGCCAGTAGCCTGTGTCGGTCTGCATGTTTACATTGAATTCATGGTTCTCATATGAGACGGGTTCCAGGAGTGATACATTTTTATTTCCGGACGACTATAGCCAATCGACAATGGAAGTGTACCATACAACGTCCCATATGCATTAATAGGTTATAGCATAAGGAGGACACTATCTGATGTGAATGAATGTAGGTTATAGTATAGCTCTACTGTTGGACGGAGCTCCTATAGTACAGAATATGATAATCAAATCGAACTTTATTTGTCACATGCTCGTCTACAAGTGTAGACTACCGTAAAATGATTACTTTCCAAGCCCTTAACCAACAGTGCAGTTCAAGAAGAGTTTAGAAAATATTTACAAATAAATTAAAGTAAAAAGTAATAAAATGTTACACAAATAATAACGAGGCTATATACAGGGTCAATGTGCGGGGGTACAGGTTAGTCGATGCACTTCATACAAGTAGGTAGGGGTGAAGTGGCTATGCATAAATAATAAACAGCGAGTAGCAGCAGTGTACAAAACAAATGAGGGGGGAAGGGGGTGTCAATGTAAATAGTCCGGTGGCTATTTGATGAATTGTTCAGCAGTCTTATGGCTTGGGGGTAGAAGCTGTTAAGGAGCCTTTTGGTCCTAGACTCCGGCACCGCTTACCGTGCGGTAGCAGAAAAAACAGTCTATGACTTGGGACAATTTTGGGGGGTTTTCCTCTGAAACCACCTATTATATAGGTCCTGGATTGCAGGAAGTGTGGCCCCAGTGGTGTACTGGATGTTCTCGATGGTGCAGCTGTAGAACTTTTTGAGGATCTGGGAACCCATGTCAAATATTTTCAGCCTCCTGAGGTGAGAAAGGTGTTGTCGTGCCCTCTTCAAGACTGTTTTGGTATGTTTGGACCATGATAGTTCGTTGGTGATGTGGACACCAAGGAACTTGAAACGTTCGACCCGCTCAGAGCTAGATGACTGTCAAATAAAAACAATTCCCCATCTGATAATAATAAATATCTTCCTCCATTAAGATTGTCGATTTGGAATATTTTACACACGTTAGGCTTAGCGTGGGTTCGAGTCCGGACTTCCGATAAACGTATTTAAAATAAACTGCAATACTGCCATCTGTAGGATGATAGTGGGAGTACAACCTGTAATCCTACTCTTAGTACATTAATGCTTATCCTCAAGTCAAATAACACATATGTGACGAAGTAGATGATTTGGTGTACACAGCAATATAATATAGCCTATGCAATATGATTATTAGGTCATAGCAGTGTTTGTCTGCAAGGCTGAAGAAAGAGGTAGCTCCTTAATAAATTAATTCTTAATCTTCATTTACAAACAGTTGGCTGTAGGCTACATCCTTTCAACACACTAACACAAATATAATACTACATTTCAAAGGGGGGGGGGGGGACTAACGTGAGATTCGAACCCTTGCCACAATCTGTGACAATTATCTGGATCTAGGCACTCAACACAGAAAGCAATTTGGCCAATCAGTTAGATACAGGTGATGAAGTTACTCTGGTTATCAGTACATGCTGTTATACTTCTGTTAAGGACTATTCCATGAACACGTGTTGGAACACGTCCAACTACATTGACCATTTTTATTTGGCTGATACATAATTTGTTACAGGAAATAATCACAGCCATCTGGTGAGGTTATTATAGGGCTAAATCTGTAAGCACATGTAGTGGCAACAGCTAACATGTAGGCTTTGATCACATGCCATGTGGGTAAAAATAGTAAAGTCATAAGACAAACCTGACAAAACTATTTTGATGTGTACAGTAGGTGCTTGTTAGTGTGTGGGTATGTGTAGGTATATTTAGTAAGTGTAAATTGTTTATAAAGCACTATCAGGTGTATGCAGAATATGTTGAGATTAGATGTGATGTATACTAAAGAGATTCTCAATGAAAGTCTTAGAATGAAAAGTCACATTGTGTTTATTAAACAAGTTTTAAATAAATCATATGAAAACCACACATACACATGAACTGCATTCATTTTCTAATTGAAAGCGTCTTGGGGACAAACAAAGTAGTTGAAGTAAAGTAATGAAACAGGCATTTGCGAACATCATATAGCCTACACAGTACAAATACAATATATGACAGACTTTTTAGGCTTAAGTGGCTTATACATAATGTACAAAACTTTAGGAACACCTGCTCTGTCTATGGCATAGACTGACCAGGTGAAAGTTATGGTCCCTTACTGATGTCACCTGGGGAAATGTTAGCTTAGTTGAGGTGAGTACTGCTCATGATCATGTTGTATAGTTGGCTCATTTGTTAGAACATTGTGTCAGCATGTAATATAGGCCAATGCAGTTTAACAAGTGGATTATTTTGCCCTTCACTCGCATTTGCTTAGTAGCCTACTCCTAATCCTGATTTCACGGATTTGTCTCAGGCTATTTGGTTAACTGGTTTCTGGCTGAGCAAATCAGAAACATATTGAATGCTATAATGTAGCAAGCGTAGACCTACTATTTTGCTCGATCTCGTAAAGGCAACTCCAAAAGCCTGCGGAGACTGTGAAATATGAACTCGACTCTTTATTTTCTGCTCCCTAAAAAGCGGAGTGAGGGTAGGAAAAAGATGAAATGTGGATCAAAAAAGGATTTAAAAAAGCACGTGCTTCTATTTCAGAATACCACTTTTTTATATGACAGTGGTTGTGTAGGAAAAATATAATTTGTATTTTATGTATTTATTCTTACTATAAAATACAAGCGTGTTGACTGAATGGAGTAGGTGTTTGTCGTGGGTTTAATGAACAAAATAATGAACTATTGGCTTAATTCATTTGTACGTAACATCATTAAACTCTATGCTAGGCCTATTCTATCCCTTTGAAAATACATTATTAGTCTTATGTTTCTTAGGACCTGCCTGACAAAAAAAATAAAAGTATATATTTTTGAAAGTGTATATTTAATGGATTTATGCAAATAAACGCCCACCAGCATCTGCACACCACTACTGCCACTCATCACCTGCATTCTGGCATGCGCATAGGAGGTATAAAAGGCATATGCTGGCAAGAATGTGGTAAAAATGGGCACAAAGACATAACATGCATTTTTCCAGCAGCAAATTATGATGATAATGTCAAAAGCTGCACTGAAGTCTAACAAAACATCTCCCATAAGCTTCTTATTATCAATTTCTTCCAGCCAATCATCATTGTGTATGTCCCATACATGTTGAGTGCTCTTCCCTATAAGCAGGCTGAAAGTCAGTTGTTAATATGTTTATTGTGAAATAGCATTGTATCTGGTAAAACACCATTTTTTTTCAAGAAGTTTATTAAGTGTTGGTAGCAGGTTGATTGGTTGGCTGTTTGAGTTTGTAAAGGGTGCTTTGCTATTCTTGGGTAGCAGAATGACTTTTGCTTCCCTCCACGCCTGAGTGGCTTGTAGGCTTATACTGAAGAGATGGCAAATAGGAGTGGCAATATAGGCCACTACCAACCTCACAAATGTTTCATTCAAGTTGTCAGATTAAATATTCAAAACAGGAATATTTAACACTGAAATGTGTTACTTTCACTACTCCAAATGCATCTGTGGATCTTTTCTGCTGACAACAACGCAGGGTTTGATCTAAACGTAATACGCTATAACATGAAATGGTTTCTAGTTTATAGAGTGGAATGGTTTTTCTGCTGATGTATCCTGAGGTATCTCCTCTCTGAGAACCTCTTCCCGCAGTGAGGACAGGCGAACGGCCTTTCTCCTGTGTGGACCTTCAGGTGCCTCTTCAGGCTGCCAGCCTGGGTGAAGCGCATGTCACACTGGGGGCAGCTGAAGGGTTTCTCCCCTGTATGGACCCTTTGATGCCTCTTCAGGTCACTAGACTGGGTGAAACGCATTAGACACTGGGTACAGCTGAAGGGTTTCACCCCTCTGTGGACCCTCTGGTGCCTCTTCAGGTCACTAGATTGGCTGAAGCGCATGTGACACTGGGTACAGCTGAAGGGTTTAACCCCTCTGTGGACCCTCTGGTGGATCTCCACACTCTGAGGGCTGCTGAAGCCTTTGTTACAGAACATGCAGAGGAACCGTTTCTCTTTACTATTGTCTGATGTTTCTCCCCCTCCCCGAGCCTGGGCTCTAGCACTGTCGTTTGAGTGCAATACCTGATCGAAAAGGATGCGGCTGTGTGAATCGGAAGGCCCCATCGACGTGGACACTGGGTCACGGTCCCCGAACGCGTATGAAGGCGAGTGGGTTGTGACATTTGGATTTTTCTCTAAACTTTCCCTGTAATCTAAGAAATATCTTCCCTGTGAGTGTCCGTCTCCTAAGTGACTATCTGCATTCCATGTGGGAGAAATGTCGCCCTCCACTTTCACAGTCACTTCCTCTACAACCAGACCCTCCACTTTCTTATCTTGGCACCCTTCAGAGTATATACTACTACTGTACTGGTTCCAGTCCCCTCTAGACAGATCAGTCTGTGTCTCTAAACCCAAGGGCATGTTGCCAGGGTCCATCTCTGTAGCGTAAGAACAAGACTGATCATCACTGCCAGTGATGGTATCACCATCACCATCCTCGCGGGAATGAACCGTCCTCTCGTTCTGGTGAAATACTGGTACATAATCTGAGCCGGGAGCAGGAGGACTGCCCAGTTTCCACAGCCCAAGTCTCTTTGGGTCTGATCTGTGGTCAGATCCTGTGTGTAAAAGCCTGTGTGTTACAGTTAAAGTCTTGGTATCTGTCTCGGAATTGAGGACGGAGTTCAGCGTTCCACTGACCTCCATGATGCTAAGTCGAGTCCTGGGCTGTGCTGGGGCGTTGGTGGGGTCCTCTGTGGCTACAGCCGCTCCAGTCTGGATGTCTCTGCTGTGCTGTTGGTCCTCCTCACCTTCAGTCTTCTCCTGCTTGACCAGAGACGATCCTTCAGGACCTGCAGCCTCTGTATCTACAGACTGACACAGGAGAGGTTATTATTGGTACATGAATTGAATTGGATACATTAAGAGTATGTCTACATGCATAGTAAAAATTCTATCTTAAACTGATTATGGCAGTAGGCAGATTATGCAATAGTTATGTAAACACCTTACACCGATTTAAGATGCGCAGAGTAAGGTCAAAATCAAAATAAGCATACACAGATTGTAACACCCAATCTGACAACACTTCAACAAAGTTATTTCCCCCTGGCCTGTCAGCCTATTCACATGCGAAGATGATGGGTGATTGTTGATGGCTGACAGGCAGTACAATGAACTGAAATCAATCTAATTTTCCAAACAAAAATAACAGTTAATGAACATGCAAAACAATTTCCAAATGTTTTTAGAAACTAGGGAAAGTCAACAATCAACAGTAACTTCGAATCAGCAAAGCATAAGAGAATGTCACAACAGTTCCCACAGTAGCGGCAGACCACAATGACTGAAGTGGTAGCAGGGAAGACTGTGGTAGGTGTTGAAAGAATCAAGGTGAGTGGCGTTTCACGCAAACTTTTACTCCGCTAACCTTGGCTTTAGTAGGGTGGTCGGCACTCTGCTCTCCACCAGTCTGTCTATGGAGAGCGCTGCTCAAAGAGCTGAGTGCTATTTGTCAGCTTTGCCGTTTTAAACTCTGTAAAACTTCATACGGATCACGAAAGAACAATCTTTCTGGATTCAAAAAATAAATAAAAATGTACATATCAACCACGTTATCTGTTCTTTATCTACCATACGACCCTTTCAGAAAAGAAAATCACAATCAAGTATTTTGAAGACAACTTATTAGAAAGAAATATCGATCCTCAAATTGAAAGCGATTGATCAGCTTTGAATCAATTTGGGTTTTTTTGAGAGAAAGAGATGGAATGGGAGGTGCATCTCGTTGACAGCAAGCCCCAAGCCTGATGGAGTGAAGGGGTGTGTGTGTAAGTGGATTATGACATAGCTGTTTGTTGAGGAAAATAAACTAAATTGAGCACTTTAGATGTTTAATTGTTTTTGTATTATGTATTCTGCTTAAAATTGTCCTTAAACTGAGCACATGCCTTTATATGAAATTTCAGAAATGCTGCTGCCAAATCAAGCATTTTTGGCCACAGAAATTACAATAAAATGTTGCGAAATCCTGTTGGCACTCTGATAAATGTACAAAATCGGCAATCAAAATAAATGTTCTATCATGTTATTTTTTGGGAAAGATGTTTGATTCTGAATTGGGACATGTAAAGTTTGTATGTGAAAACTACTTCTAAGATGCATACATTCAGTTGATCCAAACTCCACCAGCGCTAATAATCACATTACTGTGTGCATGTAACCATACTTAATGTTGTAGGAGTCTCACAAGCTCCCCTATGGCAGATAAATTAGAATGTACATGTAAGCAAGTGAATAGCTGAGGGGAGCCTTTCTGAAATAAAAAGGGCCAAATTTGATTGACAAATAATACATTTTATGCATTACACTAACCTCTATCACAATAACATGCTGGGTTGAGGTTCCACTCCCCTCATCAACAGTGATTGGTTGTTCATCTTTCCATGTATTGTGTCCCGCTGGCTTCAGAAAGTTCCTATGGCCTCCAGTGAGATGTCCTTCACCTGAGTGTGTGATTGGGGGAAAATAAGTGGTTAGGTTACACTAATTTGGTGGGAATGTTTTTTTTTTGGGGGGGGGGGGTTAATATTTTTGTGTTTTTACATTTTGATTTCAGGGGAGCTGCAGTACCCCTAATTCCCGTGGCTATGTTGACACTGTCTACAATTGTCACCCGAGTGGCGCAGCGGTCTAAGGCACTGCATCTCAGTGCAAGAGGAGTCACTACAGTCCATGGTTCGAATCCAGGCTGAATCACATCCGGCTGTGATTGGGAGTCCCATAGGGCGGTAGCCCAGCATTGTCCGGGTTTGGCCGTCATTGTAAGAATTTGTTCTTAACTGACTTGCATAGTTAATAAAAGGTTACTTGTTGTTTTAAAGGAAGGTAAGGTAACAATTCTCATAACTATATTTATTGATTGATGTATTATGTTCCATGTATCACATTGTTTTCGTTGAGTAAATAATAGGAAATGCAGCAAATCAAGAATCCGGATAGAATATGATATTGTGTCTTTGCGTAAGATAGCGAAGTAATCTTACTATCCAAAAACGGACTAAGACCCAATTCTGGGTAACGCACATGTGCAGAGGGGAACGGGGCGACATAAAATGAGCTATTTTCAAGCACTTTGCTACACCTGCAATAACATCTAAATATGTATGTGACCAATACAATTTTAAATTAACGGCGACATTGCCGCGCAGCCTTGGCCTTCTGCTAAATGTACCTCTTGCCATTCCTCTGTATCCGTCAAGCATCTTGACACTACTGGGACGACTGGCGAGGACGCGCTCTCGTATTGTCCTCTCTGCACGCTCCCGTGCCATCTTCAGTTCCTGTAGCTGTAGTTTCCTCCGCAATCCCCTGTTTTCTTTCTGGCTTTGAGTTATTTCTAAACGAAACACTGCATAGTCGTCGTCTACGAGTTTACAGATCTCTGCCACTGCTGCATTCGCTAGTACCTCCATGATGGAGGCTATTTGAGTGTGAAAACCCACACAGTCAGCCATTGTTAGATGTATCTAGGTAACGCTAGTTCTTTTTTGGGGGGTGTAACGCTAGTTAGCTGCTATCAACCAGCTCCCGTCTCCAATACGAATTAAATACTACCTGGTGTAAGTACGTGATGCTGTGCCGTTAAATGAGTCACATGATTCAGTTCCTTCGTGTTAATAAATGTCTAAACAATAAAAAGGATTACGTGGAAACTGTTCTCGGTACCGCTGTGAAACGGTTGTGACTAGATGGGAGTACAGCTACGGACGAGATGTACCATTGAACTACCGCGAGTGTTTGGACTGATGACGAATCGGAGTCGGATATCGCTTCGATTTGTAGTCCTAAAACCTACCCCTAGTTCGATTGTCCATTGTTTGTAATCTATGTATGCTTGTGTTCCCTCGTGCTTTATGTATTGATTTGTTGTTAATTTAAAAAATGTGTAGTCCTAAAACCCGAAAATAAGCTACCTCTGGTTCTTTCAGCCGTCTCTATGGAAAAACTGAATGGGGAAAGGATAGGGGCCGAAAATAAGGTCTGCGGAAATTAACTACAATGTATCAGCGCACAGATACAATATAGCCTGGCCAATTTGTCCTGCCAAATGCCAATACAGCCTAAATGTGGCATTTTCAAATAAACTCCATATTGACCACCCGTTATCTGCGCATTGCTCTCCTGCCTCTAGCTGCTATTGCCATAGCAAAAGTGATATTCGACCACTGACGTATAAGAAGAAGCCGATTTATCAGGCTTCAAAATGTACATCCAAACTCTCGCAGTAGTTCAATGGTAAATATCGTCCGTAGCTGTACCTCGTCTAGTAACAACCCTATGAATGGTTGGTATCTAGATGAGATCCAGTTTTGTCAAATGAAGATCAAAATATATTTTTTGTTCATTTTAGCTAACCCCAACCCTTTTCCTAACCTGATTCGTAAATTCTCCTAACCTGCTGCGTGAGTTCTCCTAACCTGCTACAAAAAGCTGGATCCCTTCTAGCCCTGAACATGAAACAGGCAAGAATAGCTAAGTATCCTTCTTCTATGGTATTGTGGTCGTCGGCAAACAATCGTTTGAGGTGCATGCCGCCACCTACTGTATGGGTGGTAAACTATTTTTTGCAGGAATATCGTAGGAAAGGGGGGAAAACTAAAATCATTCATAAACCCAGAGGCAGCTTGGCCATCTGTCAAATGCCAGATGGGCTAGATCATTTTTTTGTTGGGTGGGCTGGTCGAAATTTACACACACAATTTATTGTTTTATTTTTCTATATACAAAAAGAGTAAGATGACATGGCCGGTGGCCCATGGGCCTTTATTAATGATTTTTGCTAATGAGCCTTTGGCTGATCAGTGGGCAATGGATGGACCTATCAAGATTGCCGGCCCAGTTTTCTGATAGGCTGAGCTGAGGTCACGCAAACACACATTCAATGTCAAAACTCATGACAATGGCTGGATTAGGATGCATATCAAAATATCATGAACTCATACATTCCTGCTTGGACTTATGTTTGAATATATTATATTTTGATGTGCAACCTAATCCAGTGATTGTCATGAATTTTGGGTTGACAAATTGACTATTTGCTATATTGTCAATTAAGGTGACCCGATTTTGGAAATAAAATGGTGAAATGTGTTTTTTTTTGCACTATGAAGGACTTGATTAGATGGTAACTCGTGATTTGGACTTTTGGGTTCGACCATATCATGGGCTGGTGTCACCAACTGTAAAAGATAGTGACACTAGTGGAAAATGAGTTGGCGGCGCGCACACTGATGTGGGCTGGTGTGGATAAAATGCCAGGCCTGAATTCTCGTCCCAGTTCACACCTGAAAAAACCCATCACACGCTGTCAGTCACATTCCAGTTCAAGTCACACCCCTACTAAACAGGCTCGGGGGCGTGAGGGCAGAACATCCTTTACCAGGATTTATTGCAATTATTATTTTACCTTTATTTAACTAGGTAAGTCAGTTAAGAACAAATTCTTATTTTCAATGGCGGCCTAGGAACGGTGGGTTAACTGCCTGTTCGGGGGCAAAACGACAGCTTCTGTCAGCTTGGGGATTTGAGCTTGCAACCTTTTGGTTGCTAGTCCAACACTCCAACCACTAGGCTGCCCTGCCTCCCCAATGCCTTGGCTGTAAACAAGTGTGGATGAAGTTCATTTCTTCACTCAATCCACCATACGGGTCAGTCAAAGGGCACCAACCACTCCACCTACTTCCTCTGGTATTACATCTGCACGTACTTTATGCGAATGTAACAGTATAACTTTAGACCGTCCCATCGCCCATACCCGGGCGCGAACCAGGGACCCTCTGCACACATCAACAACAGTCACCCACGAAGCATCGTTACCCATTGCTCCACAAAAGCCGGGGCCCTTGCAGAGCAAGGGGAACAACTACTTCAAGGTCTCCGAGCAAGTGACGTCACCGATTGAAACGCTATTTAGCGCGCACCACCGCTAACTAAGCTAGCCATTTCACATCCATTACACGCAACCCCAGAGAACCCCCTTGATAGGTGCTCTGATTTGAAGATCCATACACAATATTCCACTCATATCTTCTTAAGGCCCAATGCACGCTTCTTCTGCTCCGTTGACACAAAAAAATATCTATATAAGCCTACTTCTTGTGAACCTTACTGACGCCACTTCACCCAACGCCGCATGCATGACATTTATAGACTTCAAAAGGATCTCCCAGGCTACATTCGTCCAAAACCCTCACTCCAACTAAAAACCGAGTCTGAGAGTTTCCTATTTTCCACTACAACTTTACTTCTCATTTCCTTTATTTTTCACCGGTGTAACCCACTCACAAAATGATTTCTCATTTATTAACAGATTTGATCTTTTTTTTTCTACATAAAGGAACAGCTATCAATCACCTGATTGCCAAATAATGTTGGGGGAAGGGGGTGTTATAACAAGAGGGACATTATATTTGTTATGAATAGAACATAGCCAAAACCAAATTCAGAAGGGAAATCTAGTGTTACACTTTAATGACAGTGTTTTGGCTATGGGTAAATCCATTTGAATTCAACCACTTTTTGATGGCACCCCTTACATGGATGATAAATGTACAAAAATATCAACTTTAAAATGGTACCACAAAGATGGTTGGAGGTCCACACATCCGAGAATGTTGACTTATATGTTAATATCTGTTGTTTCAAATTATACTGCCAATCCTCCATAGGAAACCTATTGAAATAAAGATAATATAATAGACATTACATTACATTTACATTTAAGTCATTTAGCAGACGCTCTTATCCAGAGCGACTTACAACCCTTTAAATTGACATTAAACTGTGAGTGGACCGAAAGTCATTGTTGTGGTAGTAATTAGAAGTAAAAATGTCAATTCAATAAAAATGTCAATTGCAGTGGTCTGAAGGAATAGGTCCGTTCTATGAGTCATATTACTATGATTGAAATGACACCCACTCTGTATTCAAGAGCATGTTGTGTCTGATGGCGGGGCACAACACAAACTTCAGATAATGTGAAATAGGGTCCAAGCTGCAACATTGGAGTTCACGCGTCACTTTCTGACAACTTCTTCCATGAGCAAACATGTATGGAAAGTTTTGTTTAAATCATAACGGATGATTTCAAAAAGTGAGTGAATTCAAAATGGATTTACTGTGCCAGCACAACAAACAACAAGTCTGTATCATGTGAGAATGTGAGCGTACCCAGTTGTTCAACTGAGGGACTTAGTATTCCAAAAAACCCTCTCTCTGAGACACTTCACAAGATGACTATATGTCAGCTAAAGAATGGTTCCCAGATATCCCCTGTGTACATCTCAAGCCACAGTGCTACGATTTCTCCCCATTGTGGACACTCCTATGTTTGATAAGGTTACTCTGGAAGGAGAAGCTCTTGTAACATAGTTTGCACTTGAAGGGCCTCTCCTTGGTGTGAACGGTCTGGTGCTGCTTGATATATTTTGTCTTAGCGAAGCGCTTCCCACACGTGGGGCAGGCATACGGCTTTTCAGCGTCCGTCCTAATGCTCGGCCTCCCACGTTGTGACCCAATGACACCAGAAGAGGTAGAAGCAGGTGCCACCACCGTCAGGTGGTTAGTCTTTGAGCTCCCTCCTTGACCTCTAGCCATTGTTTGGATGTTGTTGGGATTGTGTGCTGTGTTATAGGCTAGGTACCTCTCGTGGTGACCACCCATCCTGGCCCTGTCTGTATTGGTGGGGTAACCATGAGGTAACTGAGGAAGGCTAGACCCAGGTCCAGGCTTTCTATGAATCCAGTCACTAGTCATTAGACAAGACCCTGAAGGAGAAGACAGACTTCCTGATAGACTACCACCATGAGAGTCTCCCACCACTCTCTGTGAAGGCTGAAGTGCAGGGTGACCTGCTCTGTTCATCATGGATACTGTGGTGTTTGTATCATAGGAACAGGAGGGTCTATCTCGATCAGCCCCAGGTCCTGCTTCATCACTGCACTGAGACTGTGAAGAGAAGGGTTTGGGCTGTGGACTGGATCCCTGACTGGAGCCTCTGTCTCTCTGATGACCACCAGGACTGAGGTTGTTCAGTCCACCTGTCCACTGGTTGTGTTCTGCGTGGTGCTGGAGTCTCTGTCCCACGTGGTTCGGTTCTGGTTCTGACTCGGGAAGGAAGAGTGACGGCTCCTGATCCAGGGTTCTGATCCGGGGCCAGGGTTTGTGACCAGCTGCTTCAGAGGTCCAGTCTCTCCCGCCAGTAACACCAGATTTCATCAGGTCCTCATGGACTGCACACTGCAAACAACAATTGTAAAGACAAGCATAAAACCTTATATAAGAAACTCTTTGCTGTACACACAGAAACATGACATCATATTATAAACTGTTTACCACAGTCAAGCCCATCTCTAACACTGTGATTCAAGCACCTAACAATATGGAGCCATTGGAGTTTACTATAAAAAATGTCCTTATGTGTTGATTCAATAATTAATGTTTGGTTTGACTGAGATAAGGGAAAGTCTGTGCCTGAAAAACATTTTTTGAAAGTCAGTCAGCACAGAGTCGATTTTGTATTTAATTTGAACAAAACGGTCATACACTCACAGCACATGAAGTACAGTACTTTTATTGCACAAAGCGATGTGACAAGTAGAATAATTTCTCACTATGGTAACACTTGACCTTTTCTGTAAATCTGGTACCTCACTTTGATAAAATGAATTTTCCTCCTTATAAAACACCAGCATCAAACACCATGATAAGGTTGTCACTCTTCATCAGTGGAGCATTTTTACAGACACCATCCCCATATCATCTACTCTGCCTCATCATACTCATTCTTTCATTAGTTCACCTCATCCAGTTTCCAACTACATACAACACCCTCTCTCCCGTGTGAACCTTCAGGTGCATCTTCAGCTGGTAAAAAATAAATGGATTCCCATCCACTGACCTCCAATATGTTGCCTCTGGTGTCGTCCCCCGAGGCCTTGGCTGCACCCATCTGGGTCTGGGAATCCAATATGGCCGCCCAGTCTCCTCTGTTAGCCTCCAGCCAACAACCTTTAGAAACATGGCAGAGACAACTCTACATAAGGGGACCATACTTATGAACTTTTGCTTAGACTTGCTTTAAACCATCAGTCTAAAATGGCTAGCTGCTAGCTTTTCTCAAAGGGCAACCTGGCCAAATAAGCCACGATGCTGTGGACGGCCAGCTGAGCATATAATTTATATCCGGTAACAAAATAACAAATTCAACTCAGAGACCTCAAGCGGTAGAGCCGACATCCATTCGCATTTGTGCAACAGGTCAATTTGGCCCTGTTTAGGTCAATTGGGTCAAACTATAGTTTTAGCAAGTTTGTTAGGACATCTACCTTGTGCATGACACAAGTCATTTTCCAACAATTGTTTACAGACAGATTATTTCACATATAATTCACTGTATCACAATTCCAGTGGGTCAGAAGTTTACACTATGTTGACTGTGCCTTTAAACAGCTTGGAAAACTCCAGAAAATTATGTCATGGCTTTAGAATCTCCTGATAGGCTAATTTACATAATTTGAGTCAATTGGAGGTGTACCTATGGATGTATTTCAAGGCATACCTTCAAACTCAGCGCCTCTTTGCTTGACATCTTGGGAAAATCTAAATAAATCCGCCAAGACCTCAGGGGAAAAAAATTGTAGACCTCCACATGTCTGGTTCCTCCTTGAGAGCAATTTCCAAATGCCTGAAGGTACCACGTTCATCTGTACAAACAATAGTTCTCAAGTATAAACACCATGGGACCACGCAGCCGTCATACTGCTCAGGAAGGAGACACATTCTGTCGCCTAGAGATGAACGTACTTTGGTGCGAAAAGTGCAAATCAATCCCAGAACAGCAGCAAAGGACCTTGTGAAGATGCTGGAGGAAACAGCTACAAAAGTGTCTATATCCACAGTAAAACGAGTCCTATATTAACATAACCTGAAAGGCCGCTCAGCAAGGAAGAAACCACTGCTCAAAAACCGCCATATAAAAGCCAGACTACGGATTGCAACTGCACATGGGGACAAAGATCGTACTTTTTGGAGAAATGTCCCCTGGTCTGATGAAACAAAAATAGAACTGTTTGGTCATAATGACCATCGTTATGTTTGGAGGAAAAAGGGGCAGGCTTGCAAGCCGAAGAACAACATCCCAACCATGAAGCACAGGGGTGGCAGCATCATGTTGTGAGGGTGCTTTGCTGCAGGAGGAACTGGTGCACTTCACAAAATAGATGGCATTATGAGGGGGGGAAATTATGTGGATATATTGAAGCAACATCTCAAGACATCAGTCAGGTAGCTAAAGCTTGGTCGCAAATGGGTCTTCCAAATGGACAATGACCCCAAGCATACTTCCAAAGTTGTGGCAAAATGGCTTAAGGACAATAAAGTCAAGGTATTGGGGTGGCCATCACAAAATGTTGACCTCAAACATATAGAACATTTGTGGGCAGAACTGAAAAAGCAAGGAGGCCTATAAACCTGACTCAGTTACACCAGCTCTGTCAGGAGGAATAGGCCAAAATTCACCCAACTTATTGTGGGAAGCTTGCAGAAGGCTACCCAAAACGTTTGGCCCAAGTAAAACTATTTAAAGGAAATGCTACCAAATACTAATTGAGTGTATGTAAACTACTGACCCACTGGGAATGTGATGAAAGAAATAAAAGCTGAAATAAATCATTCTCTCTACTATTATTCTGACATTTCACATTCTTAAAATAAAGTGGTGATCCTAACTGACATAAGACAGGGAATTTTTACTAGGATTAAATGTCAGGAAATGTGAAACCGAGTTTAAATGTATTTGGCAAGGTGCATGTAAACTTCTGACTTCAAATGTATATTCATTGTAGCAACAAATATTTATGTATTAGGCCTATTCTACAGCCTGCGTCTTGGTCTGAGTGACTTCAAGTTGTAAAGCTAGGAGAAAGCAAGGCTGGACACTTGGTGAACCTAGCCAGACCAGTCAATTTACACTTTGTTACACGTGAGACAAGGTAAGCTAGATAATGATTCTAAAAACGCATATAAAATGTAGCCCTATCCTACATGTAGGCAAGTGTACACAACCATGCAGCCTCATATACTAAGATATTTGTAGGTCCTAGCAGTATGTTTGTGAAGACGACAGAAGAAAGTCTTAGGCCTAGCTCCTTATAAAATTCAATTCTTAATCTTCATTTGAGGTGACGACTGCACTTTTCTTCTCAACACAATACCACAATGAATGTCCACATATCAAAAGAAAAATGACCCCCCCATTGGGGATTTGAACTTAAGTCGCAGGTGGGGATAAGCGTTAGAAACTAGGCGTCTTACACTGTGAGCCAATTGTCCAGACTCATTTATGCATGTGATGAGTTCATTTGAGTATCTGAATGTGAGGGTGGACTCCTGGTATGGATGCTTTAGGGTCATTCCACCTCAAGAAGCACAAGAAAGAGGATTTTGACACCCACCATCTCAGATTGTTCTGAAATTGTTTTTGTTGTTCGAAATAGATAAGATTAGCATTCCTGCAACATTATTCGCTTGAAATATAATTTAATCTCTGAGAAATGAAGCTAATTGATTGCACCCAGCTTGTCCATTCTAGTTTATAGGATTCATATATTGTTCAATAAATATAGCATCTAACCTCTGATTTGGACCAAACTTTTTCTAACAATAATTTAGACATGAGGAATTCAAAGAAATTGAAATGCCACCCATGAACACTCCACACCAATTCCACCCCAGTGAATTTGGTGCCTCCCCCCTTTTAGATACATTGGTCTTTGAAATTGTTAGGTTTATGTCCATTCCTACATCCTGATATTACTGTATGTAGGCTATATGTGTGTCTCCCTTACCTTGCTCCCCCATCTTTAGTCCACTCAGCAGATCAATGCTCTCTGGTCCGTCTTCTATTGTCTCCTCTTTGACTAGCAACAGATCAGGCTTCCCATCCTCCATGTCTACTGACTGTAAGAGATACAGAGTGAGAGGATGTTGGATTAAGAAATTCGCTATGAGTACTATTCAAACGTTTTAGTTGATTTGATACTAAGATTTTATTCTTTGACACTCATTCGTGGTTGGATCCTTGAAAGACATGGGCTGTGTCTGAATAACCATATTTGCATCCTAAATAGTAAGCTGTTTGAGTATATGAAAAAGAAAAGATTAGTGTGCGACGTTTCGAAAATTGGGTATACTTGAAATGCCTGGATGTCATAAAAGATTTAGATGCACTATTGTAAAGTGGCTGTTCCACTGGATGTCATAAGGTGAATGCACAAATTTGTAAGTCGCTCTGGATAAGAGTGTCTGCTAAATGACTTAAGTGTAAATAACGCTATTGTTATTTTACTGCTGCTGTTTAATTATTTGTAACTTTTTTCAATTTTTTACTTAAACTTATTTTTCTTAAACCCTCTTAAAGCATTGTTGATTAAGGGCTTGTAAGTAAGCATTTAACTGTATTTCTACTTTTAAAAATGATTTCACCTTTATTTAATCAGATAGGCCAGTTGAGAACAAGTTCTCATTTACAACAGCGACCTGGCCAAGATAAAGCAAAGCAGTGCAACAAAAACAATAACACAGAGTTACACATGGGATAAACAAACGTACAGTCAATAACACAATAGAAAAATATATGTACAGTGTGTGCAAATGTAGTAAGATTAGGGAGGTAAGGCAATCAATAGGCAATAGAATGGAAATAATTACAATTTAGCATTAACACTGGAGTGATAGATGTGCAGATGATGATGTGCAAGTAGGGATACTGGGGTGCAAAAGAGAAAGAAAAAAAAACAATATGGGGATGAGGTAGTTGGGTGTGCTATTTACAGATGGGGTGTGTACAGGTACAGTGATCGGTAAGCTGCTCTGACAGCTGATGCTTAAAGTTGGAGAGGGGGATATAAGTCTCCAGCTTCAGTGATTTTTGCAATTCGTTCCAGTCATTGGCAGCAATAGAACTGGAAGGAATGGTGGCCAAAGTATGTGTTAGCTTTGAGGATGACCAGTGAAATATACCTGCTGGAGTGTGTGCTACAGGTGGGTGTTGCTATGGTGACCAGTGAGCCGAGATAAGGCGGAGCTTTACCTAGCAAAGACTTATAGATGACCTGGAGCCAGTGGGGTTGGCGACAAATGTAGCGAGGGCCAGCCAACAAGAAAGGAGTATGGTGAGATTCAAAATGGTTTTTGATCTGTTTGTTAACTTTGCATTCAAAGATTTAGGAAGGCAGGGCAGGATGGATATAGGTCTATAACAGTTTGGGTCTGGAGTGTCTCCCCCTTTGAAGAGGGGGATGACCGCGGCAGCTTTCCAAACTTTGGTGATCTCAGACGATACTAAAGAGAGGTTGAACAGGCTAGTAATAGGGGTTGCAACAATTTCGGCGGGAAATTTTAGAAAGAGAGGGTCCAGATTGTCTATCCCAGCTGATTTGTAGGGATCCAAATTTTGCAGCTCTTTCAGGTGGCGTGGCGAGAATCTGTCTCCTCACCATGCGCTCTCACCACTGGTGTCCCCCAGGGCTCTGTTCTAGGCCCTCTCCTATTCTCGCTATACACCAAGTCACTTGGCTCTGTCATAACCTCACATGGTCTCTCCTATCATTGCTATGCAGACGACACACAATTAATCTTCTCCTTTCCCCCTTCTGATGACCAGGTGGCTAATCGCATCTCTGCATGTCTGGCAGACATATCAGTGTGGATGACGGATCACCACCTCAAGCTGAACTTCGGCAAGACGGAGCTGCTCTTCCTCCCGGGGAAGGACTGCCCGTTCCATGATCTCGCCATCACGGTTGACAACTCCATTGTGTCCTCCTCCCAGAGCGCTAAGAACCTTGGCGTGATCCTGGACAACACCCTGTCGTTCTCAACTAACATCAAGGTGGTGGCCCGTTCCTGTAGGTTCATGCTCTACAACATCCGCAGAGTACGACCCTGCCTCACACAGGAAGCGGCGCAGGTCCTAATCCAGGCACTTGTCATCTCCCGTCTGGATTACTGCAACTCGCTGTTGGCTGGGCTCCCTGCCTGTGCCATTAAACCCCTACAACTCATCCAGAACGCCGCAGCCCGTCTAGTGTTCAACCTTCCCAAGTTCTCTCACGTCACCCCGCTCCTCCGCTCTCTCCACTGGCTTCCAGTTGAAGCTCGCATCCGCTACAAGACCATGGTGCTTGCCTACGGAGCTGTGAGGGGAACGGCACCTCAGTACCTCCAGGCTCTGATCAGGCCCTACACCCAAACAAGGGCACTGCGTTCATCCACCTCTGGCCTGCTCGCCTCCCTACCACTGAGGAAGTACAGTTCCCGCTCAGCCCAGTCAAAACTGTTCGCTGCTCTGGCTCCCCAATGGTGGAACAAACTCCCTCACGACGCCAGGACAGCGGAGTCAATCACCACCATCCGGAGACACCTGAAACCCCACCTCTTTAAGGAATACCTAGGATAGGATAAAGTAATCCTTCTCACCCCCCCCTCTTAAAATATTTAGATGCACTATTGTAAAGTGGCTGTTCCACTGGATGTCATAAGGTGAATGCACCAATTTGTAAGTCGCTCTGGATAAGAGCGTCTGCTAAATGACTTAAATGTAATGTAAATGTTTCAGAACATCAGCTGTCTGGATTTGGGTGAAGGAGAAGCAGGGGGGGACTTGGGCAAGTTTCTGCGGTTGGGTGCAGAGCTGTTGGTCGGGGTAGGGGTAGCCAGGTGGAAAGCATGGCCAGCCGTAGAGAAATGCTTATTGAAATGATCGATTATCGTAGATTTATCGGTGGTGATAGTGTTTCCTAGCCTCAGTGCAGTGGGAAGCTGGGAGGAGGTGCTCTTATTCTCCATGGACTTTACAGCGTCCCAAAACTTTTTGGAATTAGTGCTACAGGAATCAAAATCCCTGCAGCCTTAGCTTTCCTAACTGACTGTGTATATTGGTTCCTGACTTCCCTGAAAAGATCTACGCCTGTTGTATTCAGCGCAAGTGACAAATAAAATTTTATTTGATACTCTTTTTGGCTTTGACAACAGCTGATAAATATTGGGATGCACGAACAAAATCAACTAATAACATTAAACAAGGCAGGCAAAACTGATCCTAAATCAGCACTCCTACTCTGAGAGACTTTGTGGATACGGAACCCTGACCTAATACCAATCAGACAGTAGTTTACAGTCGGCTCACCTCAGTGAGACTGTGTGTGGTCCTGTGCTGCTCAGCTGGTTCCTCTGTGGGTTCAGGAGGAGGTGTAGTCTGGTTGTCCTCCATGACCATGGTCCCCTTAGGGTTCTCCTCACACCCCTCCTCCTTCACCAGTAGCACCTCCTCCTCCTCCTGAGAGGTGATACAGATTACATAGACTCCATCAGATACGTACAGTACACACTAAAAACGCAGAGATAAAACACACTTTTAACATGTGTTTACCCATCTCCACTACATGAGACCTGTACTGTAGTTACAGAATAACTTCATTGCTGTTACACCCATCATGGTGGACATAAATTATGATGTTGTAGGTAAATAAGAGTCAGCTATGATAAGTCAAAAGTCATCATCAGACAAACCCGACTAAACAAACCTGACTAAACCCGACTAAACTATTTTGAAGTCCTTTTTTTTTTTTTTTTTTTTCAACCACCCCTCCCCTAATTGCAGTAAACGAATTGACAACTTCCAGCTTATACATACTATATACATTTTACGGACATAGTATATTTTACATTATTTCTGTTTATTTTGGGCCCACCTTTCAGCTACCCTCAACCCCTCCCATCTATCCCTGAAGACCATCCCGTTTTGATTTCTAATTGCCATATACAGTGGGGAGAACAAGTATTTGATACACTGCCGATTTTGCAGGTTTCCTACTTACAAAGCATGTAGAGGTCTGTAGTTTTTATCATAGGTACACTTCAACTGTGAGAGATGGAATCTAAAACAAAAGTCCAGAAAATCACATTGTATGATTTTTAAGTAATTCATTTGCATTTTATTGCATGACATAAGTATTTGATACATCAGAAAAGCAGAACTTAATATTTGGTACAGAAACCTTTGTTTGCAATTACAGAGATCATATATTTCCTGTAGTTCCTGACCAGGTTTGCACACACTGCAGCAGGGATTTTGGCCCAGTCCTCCATACAGACCTTCTCTAGATCGTTCAGGTTTCAGGGCTGTCGCTGGGCAATACGGACTTTCAGCTCCCTCCAAAGATTTTCTATTGGGTTCAGGTCTGTAGCCTTGCTAGGCCACTCTAGGACCTTGAAATGCTTCTTACGGAGCCACTCCTTCGTTGCCCTGGCTGTGTGTTTCAGTTCGTTGTCATGCTGGAGACCCAGCCACGACCCATCTTCAATGCTCTTACTGAGGGAAGGAGGTTGTTGGCCAAGATATCGTGATACATGGCCCACTCCATCCTCCCCTCAATACGGTGCAGTCGTCCTGTCCCCTTTGCAGAAAAGCATCCCCAAAGAATGATGTTTCCACCTCCATGCTTCACGGTTGGGATGGTGTTCTTGGGGTTGTACTCATCCTTCTTCTTCCTCCAAACACAGCGAGTGGAGTTTAGACCAATAAGCTCTATTTTTGTCTCATCAGACCACATGACCTTCTCCCATTCCTCCTCTGGATCATCCAGGTGGTCATTGGCAAACTTCAGACGGGCCTGGACATGCGCTGGCTTGAGCAGGGGGACCTTGCGTGCGCTGCAGGATTTTAATCCATGACGGCGTAATGTGTTACTAATGGTTGTCTTTGAGACTGTGGTCCAAGCTCTCTTCAGGTCATTGACCAGGTCCTGCTGTGTAGTTCTGGGCTGATCCCTCACCTTCCTCATGATCATTGATGCCCCACGAGGTGAAATCTTGCATGGAGCCCCAGACCGAGGGTGATTGACCGTCATCTTGAACTTCTTCCATTTTCTAACAATTGCGCCAACAGTTGTTGCCTTCTCACCAAGCTGCTTGCCTATTGTCCTGTAGCCCATCCCAGCCTTGTGCAGGTCTACAATTTTATCCCCGATGTCCTTACACAGCTCTCTGGACTTGGCCATTGTGGAGAGGTTGGAGACTGTTTGATTGAGTGTGTGGACAGGTGTCTTTTTATACAGGTAACAAGTTCAAACAGGTGCAGTTAATACGGGTAATGAGTGGAGAACAGGACGGCTTCTTAAAGAAAACTAACAGGTCTGTGAGAGCCGGAATTCTTACTGGTTGGTAGGTGATCAAATACTTATGTCATGCAATAAAATGCAAATGAATTACTTAAAAATCATACAATGTGATTTTCTGGACTTTTGTTTTAGATTCCGTCTCTCACAGTTGAAGTGTACCTATGATAAAAACTATAGACCTCTACATGCGTTGTAAGTAGGAAAACCTGCAAAATCGGCAGTGTATCAAATACTTGTTCTCCCCACTGTATTTTTCAACTGTGCTGTTTGAACAATGTTCTGAACCTTTCTATTCTCATTGTTTCTACAATTGTAAATTAAAGATGACCATTTTTGCTAAGAGTATTATTATATTATTGATCAATTGACTGACTTTTCAAAATCACCCAGCAGTGCTATTTGCAGAGTTAGCGCCAGGTAAATGAAGCAATTCTTCAGCTATTCCTGAACCTGCAACCAAAAACAAGCCACATATGTGCAGGACCAAAACAAGTGATCTAATGACTCTGTCCCTTCGTGGCAAAATCTGCAGAGCTGGGATGGTTGTATCCCCCATATATACAGTGCATTCGTAAAGTATTCAGACTCTTTCCCCTTTTCCCAATTTTGTTATGTTACAGTCTTATTTTTAAATGGATTAAATTAATATTTTTCCTCAGCACTCTACACACAATACTCCATAAGGATATAAAGCGAAAACAGGTTTTTAGAAATGTTTGCACATTTATTTTAAAAAATATGTAAACTGATATACCTTATTTTTGGAATCCACCTGTGGTAAATTCAATTGATTGGAAATTATTTGGAAAGGCACACACCTGTTTATAAGGTTCCACAGTTGACAGTGCATGTCAGAGCAAAAACCAAGCCAAGAGGTGAGGTCAAAGGAATTATCTGTAGAGCTCCGAGACAGGATTATATTGAGACACAGATTTGGGGATGGGTACCTGCATTGAAGGTCCCCAAGAACACAGTGGCCTCCATCATTCTAAAATGGAAGCAGTTTGGAACCACAGAGACTCTTCCTTGAACTGGCCGCCTGGCCGAACTGAGCAATTGGGGGAGAAGGACCTTGGTCAGGGAGGTGACAGAGACCTCGATGGTCACTCAGAGAGCTCCAGAGTTCATCTGTGGAGATGGGAGAACCTTCCAGAAGGACAACAATTTCTGCAGCACTCCACCAATCAGGCCTTTATGGTAGATTGGCCAGACGGAAGCCACTCCGCAGTAAAAGGCACATGACAGCCCGCTTAGAGTTTGCTAAAAGGCACCTAAAGGACTCTCAGACCATGAGAAACAAGATTCTCTGGCCTGATGAAACCAAGATTGAACTCCTTGGCCTGAATGACAAGCGTCACATCTGGAGGAAACCTTGCACCATCCCTACAGTGAAGCATGGTGGTGGCAGCATCATGCTGGGGACGTTTTTCAGCGGCAGAGACTAGTCAGGATCGAGGGAAAGATGATCGGAGGACAGTACAGAGATCTTTCATGAAGACTTGCTCCAGAGCGCTCAGGACCTCAGACTGGGGGCGAAGGTTCACCTTCCAACAGGACAATGCAGGAGTGGCTTCCGGACAAGTCTACGAATGTCCTTGAGTGGCCCAGCCAGAGCCCTGACTTGAACCCCATCTCTGGAGAGACCTGAAAATAGCTGTGTAGCGACACTCCCCATCCAACCTGACAGAGCATGAGAGGATCTACAAAGAAGAATGGGAGGAACTCCCCAAATAAAGGTGTGCCAAACTTTTAGTCATACCCAAGAAGACGAGTCTGTAAATCGCTGCAAAAGGTGCTTCAACAAAGTACTGAGTAAAGGGTCTGAATACTTATGTAAATGTAATATTTCCGTTTTTTTGATATAAATTTGATGAACTTTAAAAAAAACGGTTTTTGCTTTGGGGTATTGGGGTATTGAGTGTAGAATGGTGAGGAGAAAAAAACATTTACACCATTTTAGAATAAGGCTGTTACATAACAAAATGTGGAAAAAGTCAAGGGGTCTGAATACTTTCTGAATGCACCGTAGAAAGATATATACAGTGCCTTGCGAAAGTATTCGGCCCCCTTGAACTTTGCGACCTTTTGCCACATTTCAGGCTTCAAACATAAAGATATAAAACTATTTTTTTGTGAAGAATCAACAAGTGGGACACAATCATGAAGTGGAACGACATTTATTGGATATTTCAAACCTTTTTAACAAATCAAAAACTGAAAAATTGGGCGTTCAAAATTATTCAGCCCCCTTAAGTTAATACTTTGTAGCGCCACCTTTTGCTGCGATTACAGCTGTAAGTCGCTTGGGGTATGTCTCTATCAGTTTTGCACAGAGTGAATTTTTTTCCCATTCCTCCTTGCAAAACAGCTCGAGCTCAGTGAGGTTGGATGGAGAGCATTTGTGAACAGCAGTTTTCAGTTCTTTCCACAGATTCTCGATTGGATTCAGGTCTGGACTTTGACTTGGCCATTAACCATCTTCCCTGTCCCTGCTGAAGAAAAGCAGGCCCAAACCATGATGCTGCCACCACCATGTTTGACAGTGGGGATGGTGTGTTCAGAGTGATGAGCTGTGTTGCTTTTACGCCAAACATAACATTTTGCATTGTTGCCAAAAAGTTCAATTTTGGTTTCATCTGACCAGAGCACCTTCTTCCACATGTTTGGTGTGTCTCCCAGGTGGCTTGTGGCAAACTTTAAACAACACTTTTTATGGATATCTTTAAGAAATGGCTTTCTTCTTGCCACTCTTCCATAAAGGCCATGATTTGTGCAATATACGACTGATTGTTGTCCTATGGACAGAGTCTCCCACCTCAGCTGTAGATCTCTGCAGTTCATCCAGAGTGATCATGGGCCTCTTGGCTGCATCTCTGATCAGTCTTCTCCTTGTATGAGCTGAAAGTTTAGAGGGACGGCCAGGTCTTGGTAGATTTGCAGTGGTCTGATACTCCTTCCATTTCAATATTATCGCTTGCACAGTGCTCATTGGGATGTTTAAAGCTTGGGAAATCTTTTTGTATCCAAATCCGGCTTTAAACTTCTCCACAACAGTATCTCGGACCTGCCTGGTGTGTTCCTTGTTCTTCATGATGCTCTCTGCGCTTTTAACGGACCTCTGAGACTATCACAGTGCAGGTGCATTTATACGGAGACTTGATTACACACAGGTGGATTGTATTTATCATCATTAGTCATTTAGGTCAACATTGGATCATTCAGAGATCCTCACTGAACTTCTGGAGAGAGTTTGCTGCACTGAAAGTAAAGGGGCTGAATAATTTTGCACGCCCAATTTTTCAGTTTTTGATTTGTTAAAAAAGTTTGAAATATCTAATAAATGTTGTTCCACTTCATGATTGTGTCCCACTTGTTGTTGATTCTTCACAAAAAAAAAGTTTTTTTATCTTTATGTTTGAAGCCTGAAATGTGGCAAAAGGTCGCAAAGTTCAAGGGGGCCGAATACTTTCGTAAGGCACTGTAGATATACACACTGTGCATAACATTATATTGGTTGCAAGAATCTTGTACAATAATTAAAAATTGAAAGACTCAAAGTTTTGAATCAAGCGTAGTTGTCACATAAACCACGTGCCATGGAATCGGTACATCGAAAATCTCTTCAACTATTTTGCAACCTGTATGGTGCATTTGGTCCTAAAATGAAACTGGTATACTTTTATTTATCACAATTTTCTTTAACCAATTTTGGTCTTTAATGCAGGTCTGACAGACAAATGTGTTACCTTGTACCCCTTTCACTTGCCTCATTCATTTTTGCAGTAATGCTGCAGTTGGTTATAATTTTGAATAGAGCAGACATTTCCATATTTTTGTAAACTGCATGTGTGAAATAACTCTACCAGTCCTATTTATGATATAATTTACAAAGATTACTGTTTTTTGTGTGTTTTTTTTATATCAATTAGTATATTTGAGTTTAACGATAATAAGTGTTGTAATATTTGTTCTGTCTTTTTTCTGGTGGATTAAACTGAAATGGCAACCAGCTTTCTATGGCTTGTTTTAAAAAGAGTGATATTTTGAAGATTGTTTCATTTTCAAACAACCGAAAGTGAGGTTATAATCTGAATAAAGGGAATAAGGTCCTTCTTGAACACTGAGCGGATCATATTGGATTTATGTATAGCTTTTGCATGACTGAAGCCTTTACTTAGAGGTCCAGTACTTTAATATTTTATCATTTCTGCCCTACGAATTCATTATATAAATAGGCCCGTTCAATTTTGTCTGGCATAATGTTCCATAATAAATACGTGTTTGTTAGTGTGTGTGTGTGTATGTGAAGGTATATTTAGTTTATATTGGTTATAAAGTGCTGTTGTGTGATTTATATGAACAGAAGTTATGTATATTAAAGGGAGTCTCAATGAAAGTCTTAGAATGAAAAGTCAAATGTTTTGTTTATTAAACAAACAAGTTTTAACTAGACCATATAAAAACCACATATACACACACATCTCAACTGCAAATCTGAATGAACTTGATAAACTGCATTCATTTTCTCATTAAAAGTATATTTGGAAAATAATAAGTAGTTAAATATAAGTAATGAAACAGGTATTTGTGATCATTCTATAGCCCCTCCCAGCTTGATTTTGTTACATTTGAGGGACCTAGGAGTTTTGTTTTGAAGCTAATTTCCTGCAGTTCTACATAGTTTAACAAAGACTCGTTACATCTTTTAGGTAGGCTATTTAATGATAATAATAATAATCAAAAATAATGGATAAGGAAAATAAATTATAGACCAGATTTCCCCAAAAGTTATTCTGCTACCAAATATAATTATAATAATTTATATGAACATTAAATTTTATTATACATATTATATTTTACAGAAAGTGAATTGATAGCTAGAGTCACATATGGTATAAGATTACTTCCCAAGCAAAGTCAAATTTCTTTGACTCCTCGACTTTAGAAGGTTGTAGCTAAACCTCTGAATGTCAGGCTTATATATATGCCTTAAATATCCCACAATGTCTGGGCCTTGCACTTCAATGCTCTTTGTTGTTGCGAAAATTGACCAACTACTGCTCTTTACTTTGTGCATCTATGTCATTTCACGGAGTCTACCTTCAATGCAGGGTTTGATGTTAACATCAGACGCTATTGAGTGGAATGGTTACTTTCTATGTTATAGAGTGGAATGGTTTTTCTGCTGGTGTATCCTGAGGTATCTCCTCTCTGAGAACCTCTTCCCGCAGTGCATACAGGCAAATGGCCTCTCTCCGGTGTGGACCTTCAGGTGCATCTTCAGCTGGTGCTGACGGGAGAACCTCTTCTCACACTGGGTACAGCTGAAGGGTTTCTCCCCTGTGTGGACTCTTTGATGCCTCTTCAGGGTGCCAGCCTCAGCGAAGCACATGTGACACTGGGTACAGCTGAAGGGTTTCACCCCTGTGTGGACCCTCTGGTGGATCTCTACCTTCTGGGGGCAGCTGAAGCCTTTGTTACAGAACACGCAGAGGAACCGCTTCTCTTTACCATTGACAGATTCTGATCCCCCTCCCTGAGCCTGGGCTCTAGCACTGTCGTTTGAGTTCAATACCTGATCGAAAAGGACGCGGCCTTGTGAATCGGAAGGCCCCATCGACGTGGACACTGGGTCACGATCCCTGAACACGTGTAAAGGGGAGTGGATCGCAACATTTGGATTTGTCTCTATGATTTCCCTATAATCTAAGAAATCTCTGCCCTGTGAGTGTCCGACTCCTAGGTGACTATCTGCATTCCATGTGGGAGGAGTGTTGCCCTCCAATTTCAGAGTCAATTCATTTACAACCATAACCTCCCCTTTCTTATCTAGGCACCCATCAGAGTATATACTACTGTACTGGTTCCAGTCCCCTCTAGACAGATCAGTCTGTGTATCTAAACCCAAGGACATGTTGCTAGGGTCCATCTCTGTAGTGTAAGAACAAGACAGGCCATCACCACCAGTGTCTAATGCATCACCATCTCCAAGGGAATAAACTGTCCTCTGGCTCTGTTGAAATACCGGTAAATACTCTGACCCAGGAGCAGGAGGACAGCCCAGTGTCCCCAACCCCAGTTTCTCTGGGTCTGATCTGTGGTCAGATCCTGTGTGTAAGAGCCTGTGTGTTACAGTTAAAGTCTTGGTGTCTGTCTCTGACTTGAGAACAGCGTTTGCCGTTCCACTGACCTCCATGATGCTGCTTCGGGTCCTGGGCTGCGCTGAGGCGGTGGTATGGTCCTCCGTGGCTTCAGGGGGCACTCCAGCCTGTCCAGTCTGGATGTCACTGCTGTGCCGTGTGTCCTCCTCTCCTTCAGACCTCTCCAGTTTGACCCCAGGACCTGCAGCCTCTGCATCCTGACACAAGAAGAGGGGAGGTTATTACCGGTACATGAGTAGAATTGGAAAACAATGTCATAGGGAAGTCTCACAAGCTCCCTA
Source organism: Oncorhynchus gorbuscha (assembly GCF_021184085.1). Classification (NCBI taxonomy): domain Eukaryota; kingdom Metazoa; phylum Chordata; class Actinopteri; order Salmoniformes; family Salmonidae; genus Oncorhynchus; species Oncorhynchus gorbuscha. Next base: position 10,908,798 of record NC_060196.1, on the reverse strand, counting down.
TGGCAGATAAATAAGGATGTAAGCAAGTGAATAGCTGAGGGGAGCCTTTCTGAAATAAACGGGCCACATTTAATGTGCTGTCATTTTTTTATGTTCCACTATGACACTAACCTCTATCACGATAACATGCTGGGTTGAGGTTCCACTCCCCTCATCAACAGTGATTGGTTGGTCATCACTCCATGCATTATGTCCCGCTGGCTTCACAAAGCTCTTGTGGCCCCCATTGAGATTTCCTTCACCTGAGAAAGTGATTGGGGGAAAATATGCTTTTAGGTTAGCTACTGTCTTTTCAATGGTATAGACCCCATTCTGTGTTTTCAAACATTGCTTCACCAGGGCTATGTGCAGAATTTGGTTGCAGAAGATGGGGAGGTTCTCATAGAACGTCAGCAACAAAAAAGTACATGTTGCTTATGAATGCATTTCACACTACTGTACTTTTGGATTATAATTGGATTTTAAGGCTTGCATGAATGTCCTGCTAGATAATGTTTATCATCATCGCAAATCAACTGCATTACACTTAAAAATGATGTCTCTTTCGGCTTTGCTACAGCTTACAGTGCATTCTGAGTATTCAGACCCCTTTGTCCACATTGTTACAGCATTATTCTAAAATGGATTCGTTTTTTCCCTCATCAATCTACACACAATATCCCACAATGACAAAGCAAAAACAGATTTTTACATTTTTTGATCATTTATATTTTTTTTAATGACATCTCATTTACATAAATATTCAGACCCTTTACTAGGTACTTTGTTGAAGCACCTTTGGCAGCGATTACAGGCTGAAGTCATCTTGGGTATGACGCAACAAGCTTGGCACACCTGTACTTGGGGAGTTTCTCCCATTCTTCTCTGCAGATCCCCTCAAGCTCGGTCAGCTTGGATGGGAAGCGTCGCTGCACAGCTATTTTCAGGTCTCTCCAGAGATCGCGCTCTGGCTGGGCCACTCAAAGACATTTAGAGACTTGTCCTGAAGCCACTCCTGCATTGTCTTGGCTGTGTGCTTAGGATTGTTGTCCTGTTGGAAGGTGAACCTTTGCCCCAATCTGAGGTCCTGAGCACTCTGGAGCAGGTTTTCATCAAGGAGCTCTCTGTACTTTGCTCTGTACATCTTTCCCTCGATCCTGACTAGTCTCTAAGTCCTTGCCGCTGAAAACATCCCCACAGCATGACGCTGCCACCACCATGCTTCACTGTAGGGATGGTGCCAGGTTTCCTCCAGATGTGGTGCTTGGCATTTAGGCCAAGGAGTTCAATCTTGGTTTCATCAGACCAGAGAATCTTTAGGTGCCTTTTGGCAAACCCCAAGCGGGCTGTCATGTGCCTTGTACTGACGAGTGGCTTCCGTCTGGCCACTCTACCATAAAGGCCTGATTGGTGGAGTGCTGCAGAGTTGGTTGTCCTTCTGGAACGTTCTCAAACATCCACAGAGGAACTCCAGAGCTCTGTCAGAGTGACCTTCGGGTTCTTGGTCAACTCCCTGACCAAGGCCTTTCTCCCACGATTGCTCAGTTTTACCGAGAAGCCAGCTCTAGGAAGTCTTGGTGTTTTCAAACTTCTTCCATTTACGAATGATGAAGGCCACTGTGTTCTTGGGGACCTTCAATGCTGCAGACAGTTTTTGGTACCCTTCACCAGATCTGTGCGTCGAAACAATCATATCTCAGAGCTCTACAGACAATTCCTTCAACCTCATGACTTGGTTTATGCTCTGACATTTGCTGTCAACTGTGGGGCCTTTCCATATCATGTCCAATCAATTGAATTTACCACTGTTGGACTCCAAGTTGTCGAAACATTTCAAGGATGATCAATGGAAACAGGATGCACCAGAGCTTAATTTAGAGTCTCATGGCAAAGGGTCTGAATACTTTTTGCTTTGTCATTATGGAGTATTGTGTGCAGATTGAGTGAAAAATGATGTAATACATTTTAGATTAAGGCTGTAAAGTAACAAAATTTGGAAAACATCAAGGGGTCTGAATACTTTCCAAATGCACTGTATGTCAATGAGCGTTAGCATTCTAGCTGCATCCAAAATAGGTATTTTGCAAAAAAAAAGACCACAACCAAATATAATCTTAGTGACTTTTCAAGTAATAATCAAAACATTGTAAGTGTATGACAAACCAAAAATGTGTGGCTCTGGTTACAACAACCTATGAATGATTCTTCGGGGCCCTGACTGAGGACTGTGTGACCTGCTCTCATTCTGCAATCTACATCCAAAAGTAGCGCTCACCTGGTCAGAATACCTGTACGATATTGTGTCTGCACAACATAGCTAGCTAGCTAAGTAATCAGGGAAGTTATTTCATACTATCCAAAAACTAACCAAGACCCAAATCTGAACACATGTGCAGAGGGTTTTGGGGCGAAATTGTACCTCTTGCCATTCCTCTGTATCGGTCAAGGATCTTGACACTACTGGGACGACTGGCGAGGACGCGCTCTCGCATTGTCCTCTCTGCGCGCTCCCGTGCCATCTTCAGTTCCAGTAGCTGTAGTTTCCTCCGCAATGCCCTGTTATCATTCTGGCTTTGAGAAATTACCAAATGAAACACTGCATAGTCGTCGTCTACGAGTTTACAAATATCTGCAACGGCTGCATTCGCAAGCACCTCCATGATGGAGGCTATTTGAGTGTGAAAAACCATACAGTTAGCCATTGTTAGCAGCTAGCGTTACCTAGATAACATCTATCAATAAAGTCCTGTCTACAACGCGACTTAAAGACTACATAGGGTAAGAATGTGGTGCTCTGCTGTTAAATGGTCTATATCCTGAGTTCATTTGTGTTGAAAAACGTCTAAATAACCAAATTAAAAACGCTAAAGTGGAAATGTTTCTTGGTCGTTGACATGGTTTACTTCCGTTTACAATGAAGAGAAAGGATGTTGTTCTTCTTCGAGGAGGTTTAACGCGGTTGGCATCCAATATATGTTGCATTACCGCCATCTATTAGACTGGAGTACAACTACCTTATACTTTGTTTGAAAACGAAATAAACGAATACCCTATCATCTAACACTACACTCACAAAAAAAGACCACCACTCTACTCCAATATTTAAATCTATTTAGTCCTACCTCAGGCCAACAACCTGTTAGGATGGGACACCACCACTTAACACACCATGTAACTCTTCTGATGTCAAGTCTCACAAATACCTCTGCAGCTGCCACCACAACCTCAATTTTCTGAGACTTACATTCCATCCCTGCAGCACAGTTGATAACCATTGCTGTAAATGCCGAAAATCCAATCTTACTGAAACATATCACTTGTTGGCCTATCCCTCTACTGGTACAGATCTACTACTCACACCACTCCTCTCGGGATCCATCCTCCTTGACCCATCTTCCTCTACTTTCTTCACTGCCTCAGCATATGACACTTATGCACTACTCTAACTAACCCTGGAAACCACCTCAATCTGCCTCTCTCGCACAGGACATTTCTGATCCCCAGTCCCATGAGCACCCCTACAATTAACACATACCACTACTTTCCCCAATGCTACACATTTCTTTATCTCATGCCCTTCTGCACACTTCTCACACCTAGGAACCTCCCTCCTAAACATTACTGCCACATGCCCATAAGCTTGACACCTGTAACAACGTAATGTATTTGGCACAAAAGCTCATACAGGATAACTTATATACCCAAACATCTTTGATGGGAAAATACTCAACATCAAAACTCAAAAGAACAGACTCTTCTGTTTCCCCACTCTCACCACCCTGTCTGCATCGCACCAAACGACGAGCATCACAAACACCGGGAATCTTCCCCTTCAGTTAATCAACTTCTACTTTTACTGCTACCGCAGTAATCACTCCTGTTATTGGTAGGTGTCATAACTCAAAGGGTGTGGCTAAATGAAAAGAGTATGTGCACTGTACTTTTTTAAATTACATTTATTTTAACAGGGAGAACGTCTATTTTGCAAGGGAACCCTGCATCTTACAATTGCACAACAAATTACACAAGAAAATAAAAGTACAAACAAATAAAATAAGACATACTCATGGGCTGTGGTAATGTCTGGAGCGGAATTGCTGGAATGGTATCAAATACATCAAACACATGGTTTCCATGTGTTTTATTCCATTCCAATCATTCAGTCCAGCCATTATTGTGAGCCGTCCTCACCTCAGCAGCCTCCACTGTTTTGAAGGTAAGCGGGGCATGTGAGGTCACCACATAGCTATAAAGCCAAATATTTCAATACTAATTTATGGTCAAAGGTTTTCTATAATGAAAGCAGCTTGTAGTTCAGATAGTGCCTGGTCTACAGGGGGGGGGCAATAGAATACACAACAGTATCGTCCATATACAGGTGCAGGTAAAGTTATTTTACAGACAACCAAATATAGTTAATAGTGCATTCGAAAGTATACAGATCCCTTGACTTTTTCCACATTTTGTTACGTTTCAGCATTATTCTAAAATGGATTAACAATCTACACTACCCCAGAATGACAAAGCAAAATGTTTGCAAATGTATTACATTTTTTAAATGGAAATATCACATTTACAAGTATTCAGAGACCTTTTACTCACTACTTTTTTGAAGCACTGTCGGCAGCAATTACACCCTCAAGTCTTCTTAGGTATCTTCTCGGCATACCTGTATTTGGGGAGTTTCTCCCATTCCTCTCTGCAGATCCTCTCAAGCTCTGTAAGGTTGGATGGGGAGTGTTGCTGCAGAGCTATTTTCAGGTCTCTCCAGAGACCGGGCTCTGGCTGGGACACTCAAGGACATTCAGAGACATGTCATGAAGCCACTCCGTTTTCTTGGCTCTGTGCTTAGGGTCATTGTCCTGTTGGAAGGTGAACCTTTGCCCCAATCTGAGGTCCTGAGTGCTAAGGAGCAGGTTTTCATCAAGGATCTCTCTGTACTTTGCTCCGTTCATCTTTGCCTCAATCCTGACTAGTCTCCTTATCCCTCCCCCTGAAAAACATCCCCAGAGCATGATGTTGCCACCACCATGCTTTAGCCTAATGGATGGTACCAGGTTTCCGCCAGACGTAACACTTGGAACTCTTAGGCCTGAATGCCATCAGACCAGAGAATCTTGCTTCTCATGATCTGAGAATCTTTAGGTGCCTTTTGGTAAACTCCAATTGGGCTGTCATGTGCCTTGGTTTTTGCTCTGACATGCACTGTCAAATGTGGGATCTTATATGGACAGGTGTGTGCCTTTCCAAATCATGTCCAACCAATTCAATTGACCACAGGTGGACTCCAATCAAGTTGTAGAGACATCTCAAGGATGATCAATGTAAACAGGATGCACCTGAGCTCAATTTCGAGTCTCATAGCAAAGGGTCTGAATACTTGTGTAAATAAGGTATTTCTGTTTTTCTACATTTGCAAAAATGTCTGAAAACCTGTTTTCACTTTGCATTTTGGGGTATTGTGTGTAGATTGCTGATGAAAAAAGATATTTAATACATTTTAGAATAAGGCTGTAACGTAACACAATGTGGAAAATTCAAGGGGTCTGAATACTTTCTAAAGGCACTGTCTACAGTAAAAGTACTGAACCTAGAACGACCCCTGCGGGACACCTTTCGTTTTGTCCAGAAAACGTTATTTAACACCATCACCATCACTTTGAGTTCCATCCGTTAAGTAGTTTTTTAAACGAGCTTTATGCAGCCTGTTCTAGGCCAATTGAGGAAAGCCTCTGAATTAGTAGTGAGTGATCAACAGTATCGAAGGCCTTTGACAACTCTATAAAGACGGCAGCACAATGTTGCCTTTTATTCATACAGTTAACGACATCATTTATAACAAGGGATGCAGAGATGCTATGACCTGGTCTAAAGCCGGACTGATGAACATTCATAGATAAGAAAGATCTTAGCTTCTAATGTTTTTGCTAGACAAGAAAGTTTAGAGATAGGGCAATAGTTATCTAGGTCATAAGGGTCACCACATTAATGAACAGGGAGTACAAGAGCTGCCTTCCAAACTTTGGGAATAGTACCAGATATAGTAGTCAGGTTAAAGATATGGTTAATTATTTTGCAATCAGGGGGGCAAAGAAGTGGATTTTTTGTACATCAATCTACTGGAAAATCCTTTTTAATCCTTATCATATGAAGAGAAATTACAGATAAAACATATCGATGCTCATCGGCCATTGGACATAAACATTACTCAACAAGTTGGAAATCACATTCAACAATGAGTGGTTTGGAATGAGTCAGTAGCTAACTGCAATCCTGCTATTCAGTGGAGTGGTTGTGGGGTCCCAAGTTTGGGTTTAAGGGTCTCTTTTCCAAGCTTAAAATAATAAACATTCAGCACTGGCCATGTCGTCAATCCAGCGTGACTTCTGCTGCACTCAAAACAACTGGAAACTCGGAAATCTCAGACTTCAGTGAGTTCAAGAAAACGAGCTCTGACTGGAGAAAATACATTTTGAATGGTCATCCAACTTGGAATTGCAACTCGAGAACTCTGGCATCTTTCTAGAGCTCCAACCTGAAGATCACTGACATCACGATCAAACCTTGTTTTTTTCTAAGTTCCCAGTTGTCCTGAAAGCACCATAAATCCAGAGAATGCCAGACTGATGACAAAGTTTGATGACAAAATTTGCCCACAAAGGACCGCCGCGCCACTTTCCTGTTCAAGTAAGCACAGCACATCAAGATGAGTCCAAACATGTCTTACATGCTGCTGCATAAATTGTGTAATATGCCAGGGAGATATGTATACTGTAGCTAAGAAGTAATAGTAAGTGCGTGTTGTGTAGTAAGCTGTTAGTGGCCCATGTGCCTCACCATAATAATTTGCCCCCCACCCCCCTAATTTCGCCTACTGTTCAGACTTGGGGTTGCACATGTAGCCTATAGCCTGTTTTAGATAAATGTTTTCAATTAATAGTGTAAGAGGTTTCATTGTCTGCTTATATGCCCCCTTTATTTATCCTACGGTTCTGACTTTGTGTACAGGGAGAATACAGTAAGAACTGCCCATGTTCTGAATTATGTCGCTCTACATTTCAGAAGTGCTGAACAAATAGTTATATTGACTACATCCGTTGTTGCTCGTTCATTAATGTCTTAATCGAAGTTACGGCTTGCCTATTATCTTCTCGTCGTCCCCCTATTCCATAGTTTGTACATCTCAATTGTCAATAGAAACCACATTTGGTTAAGCAAGTCAGCCATATCAGCTATGTTTTATTAAAAGGCCAGATGCGACTCAGCTGAAAGCCAGGTGTAGCATTGGTAAGGTGTTGGGACTGCTGTTGGGACTCTGCTGTTGGGACTCTGCTGTTGGGACTCTGCTGTTGGGACAGCTTTATGTAGGCCCTAAAAGTGTGTGGGCACCGTTTGTCACCGTTATAGTGCAATAATGTGTTGTGGATTTGCTGGCATGCATCTGTAACAGAAATCAATTGTACTCTCCTTGCGTTCTTTTGTTCAGCCAGTTGTCCCAGTTGAGCATTATTTATTATCTGTAATTAAATAGGAAACAGCAAGTTAGTTGTGCAGGGCTTAATGATGCTGATGACTGTCGATGGTAAAATCCCTTGCATCACATTTTCATACTGGGCATAAACAAAATGAAAAAATACAATACAAAATATAACATGTGTAAATACCTGTAGTTAAATAGGAAACAGCGTGTTAGTTGTGTAGGGCTTAATGATGTTGATGGCTGTCGATGGTAAAATCTGTAGCATGAAAACAACTGTGTTAGCAGTGAGCATATGTGAGCATTACATCGGCGCATTCTAGTGTCATGAAGTTGGCCTGGGGGTAGGTTTATGACAGTCATAAATACCTCTTCCCCCCTTTTTCCTCTCTCTACCCTACTGATGTTACATTTTCAATACCCTTGGTCAACATAGAGATTCTGGGAACATCAGAAGGTGGGGGGAAATGAACTATATTCTGGTAATCCGACCAATTGAACATATGTGGTGGTACTTAATGAATATGATGTCAGTTCGGTCGTCATCTGAGACATTCTCATCAATGATAAGATGACAAACTCTACAGTGGAAAGTCTACACAGAGTTATCGGATTCACATGAAATTGTTGTTCAATTTAAATGTTTGAATATGAAAGTATTCGTGATGGGATGAAATATGATTTTAGCTTCTAAAATGTGAGATTTGGGTTTTCATAAGGTAGGGCTCTGTTCAATCAGTGGCCCGCCCCTGTGAAGGGACATGGGCTATAAAACTTTTCAAACACGCTCTCCTCTCCCTTCCTATATAAAGCCTTGATGACAATATAACCTCCAATATAATGTTCGCGATCTCCCCCTATCTGCAAGCGGAGCCAATAACAACACGCCTTATTGTCATAAGAATTGAACCAACCAATAAGAATGCTTGAACATTAAATACACATTTCTTTAGAGGCAAGTGGAAACATAACCAACCCTGTTACACATCTAAAACATATAGTTATTGTTTTGCCCCGCCAAGATTTACATGCTAAAATTGCCACTGATGGGTAGTAATTAATACACAGATTCACCAGTAGTGAAGAGGGAAGAGCAACAAACTGACCATAGTTATTTAAACCACCATTTCTCTCAAATAATTATGATTAAAAGCATCAGGTATCACAAGTTTTTCAATAATGATGTCAGAGTCTGACAAAACATACTTTAAAAAACAGGCAGAAAAGGAGAGGAATTTGCATGCTTTGTTTAATTAACTGTTTTCCAAAATTTAGAAGGATTACCTCTATAGTCAGAGATAGAGCTTATAAAGTAGTGTGATTTAGCTTTCGTAATCAAGATAGCACATATGTTTTTAAGTTGTCTGAAAGATTGCCAATCAGCTGCAGAGTCAGTTTTGCTTCATTGAACCAGGCCTGCGGCCTCATTTATAAAACGGACATATGATCAATTTTGATCTTAAGTGTGACTTATGCTGAAAACCATGTGTAAGTAGTTATTTATAAAACCTTACTTTTTTAAAGAAATTATCTTATCTCTACGCAAAGTCTAGACTTGGCGTAAGGGATTTTCCTGCTGGTTATGCATGGCAATTTTCTTACCTTTGCAGTTTAAGGTCAGACCATTTCTTGTTTGGCTTTGCTAGTCAACCCACTATTTAGTCCACCAAATAATACGTGTTTGCCTGTCTTCAATCTTCTCCACCATTGCCGTGATCTCATCTTCCAAAAAGTTTGCTTTTCTCTTTTGGTCCATGGCAATTCCTGACTAAACCCTCATTTGTTCTAGCATTCTATAAGTGGAATCGCTGATTGTAAGGCACGTTCAGGTGCCGTCAATTTTAAGTTAATTTGAAAATTATAGATCACAGGTGCATAAGTTACAAATGGGCTTCTTAGGACTTGTGTAAGCAAGGGGTTTTATGATCATTATCTTTTATGAACTGAACGTAAGCACACTGTCGGAAATTATCTTACGACTAAGTTCAAGTATAAATCTAAGAACATTTTTATAAATGAGGCCCCAGGTTTCTCAGTTGAATAAACTCCGAAAGCTCTGGGGTATATCAATGATATGATTTGTCTTTAACTCTGTGTTGTTCAAAAGTGGCGTGTTATCAGCCATCAGCAAGGAGAATAAAAATAGAGGAGAAATGTTCCAGAGATAATTCAGGGACAGGAATACAGGAAACACTGGATAAATCACACTGGTACGAGTCGTGTTGAAAACCTTGAGCAATAAAGTTCTTAAAGTGTGTTGTGTAATTATTGTAATCCAAAGGAGATACTTTTACATTTCTTCAAAAAAAGTAAACTTTATTATTTAACTTCTTATGGCTGGGGGCGCTATTTTCACGTTCGGATGAAAAGCTTGCCCAGAGTAAACTGCCTGCTACTCAGGCCCAGAAGCTAAGATATGCATATTATTAGTAGATTTGGATAGAAAACACTCTGAGGTGAATGATGTCTGTGTCAGGGTTTACCAGAATTGGACCCAGAAGCAGACCAGGACAAGGAGAGTAGGAAGAAGGTGAGTATTTATTTACAAGTGAATGTGAATGGGTAGATATATCCAGGTGGCGTAGTGGGCAGCGGTGGTGAGTTGATGGGAGTAAATAGGTGGATCCAATGAGGTAGCGGAATCCTCCGACGACCAGGCTGGAATGGGGTAAATGATCCGGGTGAGTAATGTTCATGGCTAACGATCCGGCAGGGAATGGATGTCAGGTCAGAGCTTTTGAAGGGGAGAGGTGATGATCAGGACAGGTGTGCAGATTACTGATGGGATACAGGTGCGGGTGAACATCGATCTCCCAACAAGCTAATTCGCCCGGCAACCAGACAGGGTGCGTTCCAGGACACCGGAAACACACTCCAGGACAGAAACACAGGCAAACACAGACTCAGGAAGCGGGATTCGTGACAGTACCCCCCCTCCGACGAACGCCACCGGGTTGGCTCTCTCCGCCTGACCATTAGATTGTGGGTGAAATCCAGAAGTGAGACTGACTGTAGCTCCAATAGCCAAACAGAAGGATCTCTAGACAGCAGAGGTAAACTGAGGACCACGGTCAGAAACAATGTCACTGGGCAATCCGTGGACCCTGAAAACCTCCCTAACCAGGATCTCGAACGTCTCCGTGGCAGATGGAAGCTTGGAGAGAGGGACAAAATGAGCAAACTTGCTGAATCTGTCCACAATGGTCAGAATGACCATGTTCCCAACAGAAGGGGGCAATCCCGTGACAAAATCCAGGGCCAGATGCGACCAAGGTCGCCGAGGAATAGGTAGGGGGTGAAGAAGCCCAGTGCTGGGCCGATTGGTACTTTTGTTCTGAGCACAAACAGGACATGCGGCAACAAACCCCCGGGTATCTTCTCCCATGGCAGGCCACCAAAATCGTCTGCGCAGTAGCGCCATAGTTCAAGCAACGCCAGGGTGACAAGCTATCTTGTTGGCGTGGGACCACTGAAGAACAGCAGAACGGACCGACTCAGGCACGAACAACCGACCGGGTGGACCGTTACCGGGGCCTGGCTGCGTCCGAAGGGCCGCCATCACATCCTCCTCAATCCTCCATGTAACGGCTCCCACGACAAGGTTCTGGGGAAGAATCGTCTCAGTCTTGGCCCCACTCTCATCCGTCTTGGAGAACATCCGGGACAAGGCGTCCGCTTTGCTGTTCTTCGACCCAGGTCGGAACGTCAGGGAAAAATTGAAGCGTCCAAAAAACAAAGCCCACCTGGCCTGACGGGAGTTGAGACGTTTAGCTGATTGCACGTAAGCCAGATTCTTGTGGTCAGTCCAGACCACAAACGGTTGCT